>NW_027150975.1:0-322163 GCF_018691715.1 Phytophthora cinnamomi
TCTTTTTTTTTTTTTCACGTAATACGTTTGTCGTTGAAGTGGCGCGGAGTGTTGGTCCTGTCGAGAAGCGCGGTAGCTGTGGTCGACGCGGGGTAGACGGTTTATTTAATACCAATTGCTACCGCTAGCCTTACATGCATGCCTCGGGTTGTGTCTCTACGCGAGCACAGGGCTCCTTTTGCGCATTTCGGGGCTTTTCCTTGACTATATGCCACCCTGCGTCTTTTTTGTTTTCTTTTCATTTCTTTTCTACTAAATGCATGTTCCATGTTTCTTTCATGTTTTTTCTACAAATGCATGTTCACTGTGACGGCTGACCCTCTCGGGTAGCTGCCACAGGAACTTCAGTTTCTAGCCGCGAGCAAGCAAGCCAGTGGCCTGTTTTATCGCTCTGCTTCATTGCTCAGCAGGCCAGAGGTGGGCCTGACATCTCCCCCTGGTTGACTTCGCGTTGGCGGAGTCGATACCCATCCAGGAGCGACGCCAATGCGCGAACGTGCTTGATCTTGCGCTTCGCTTTCCAGGTTGCCCCGCCCGGCAACCCATGCTAATTTCATCGAGCCACACGTTTGGTGACGTCTTAGTTCGCTCTCTTTGAGCAGCTTCTTCCACAGTGTAGGAGTTCTTCTCCCAGTCCTCGTCCAAGATTAGAGGTACAGCCTTCGGAATCGGTCGATTCGGCAAATCCCTCACGGTTCGTTTGGTAATGGGGCAGTAACTCCACGTTGAATGTCGGATTAAGACGTTTCATCGTGCGCGGAAGTATCAACTTCACGTTGTCGTTCACCATAAGTTCAATCACGAACCCTCAGCCGCTAATTTCTGGCTTTTCCACCTGTGTTCTTGTTTACGGTTTTCAGCGGTAAGTTCTTCGTGTCGAGCAGCACTGTCACCTTTTAAAGACAATTTGTCTGCGCTATGATCGTAGTACCTCTTTGTCTTGCTTGAGCTTCTTCCAAATTCTTCTGAGCACGCTCATGATCTCCTGTCGCCCTTCGCAAAGTTCTTCATGAACTCCGCGAGCATACGTCATTCTCCGATTGCAGCAGGTCTTTCAACCTTCTGCCACAATGTTTGACACCTTTACGTCCGTGTCAAGTTCGAATGGCGCAAACTTCGTAGACGGCAAGTTAGACGAAGGTCGAATGCGCATATTCGATAGTCCCTAGGTGCTTAACCCACCGTCACTGTGATATTATATCATACATCTCAATGTAATTTCGAGTTAATGAGGTTCTGGCGCTCTAGTTCGCCATCTGCTCTGAGCTTCGGTGCGCAGCGCTGTTTGCGCGAGTTTGATACCCATCAACTTCATCAATGACTTCCAAAAGTCCGAGATGAACTTTGAGTCGCATCACCAGATGATGACCTCGGCAATCCGTATTCTTCGAACAACTGCATCAAAGCACTTTAGCCGTGTCCTTCGCGTCATTGCCGACTACGTTGGTGCATACTTCTGCCCCTTTGACAACTTGTCCACTGCAACTAGTATTGCATCAAACCTTCCGACACTGGCAAACCCGTGATAAAATCCATTGACACTCACTTCCCAGCATTCCTTGGCACCGGTATCGGCATCAGTAGTAGTCCTTTCTTCTTCTGGAATGGTCTCCATCGTGCACAAGTCTCACACGTGCGAACGTATTCCTTACGTCGCGGTCCATAGTCGGCCAGTAGTACCATTGCGCTGCTTTCAGGTAATGCGCCGACTTCCAGGATGCGCGGACGTCTTTCCATCATGAAATCTTTCGATCATGACATTTGTGCGCGAAGCTCTTGCATCTTCTCGGCAATGCGTCGGTAGATGGTTTCGCCTTTCGTCTGTTTGAAAAACAGAAGCCCATTGTGCTGACGAACTTCTCCTTTCCTGCTCCATTAGACCACAGCTGCTTGAAAGCAGGGTCTGATCTGTATCCTTCCTGAAACGCTCTTTTCGTCTCAGGGACCAAGTGTGACTTACAAAATGATAGTCGACGCTGTTGACTTGCTGCTGCTACTACGCCAATCGGGCGACCTCCCCCCGTAAGTCGACATCGTCGAGTAACAGGCGAGTATCATCCGTTGACAAGTTGCGTAACACTGCAGACTTAATACGGTGGTCGAACTGGTGCGGCATTCTTTCGCGCATTCGTCGTCGCAGTCATGAACCGTATACGTCAACATCCTGGAAGAGTTTTCCCTTCTTCGTCTTCCAGTCCATCCGGTGGAGGCCGTGAGAGCGCATCCGGCTATAACGTTCTATCTTACCTCGCAGGCGATGCAAAGTAAACCGTGTATTGCGAAAAGTGCGTCAAAAAGCGAGCCATTCTTGGTCCGACACTTCATTGGGTGATGTTAACATCCACAGACTTACGCTGCCGTTATCCGTGTGGAGCGGCGTCGAATGGGCGTCCACTGAATAGTGTCTCCCACTTCTCCGTAGCCACTTTGATTAGCTAATGGCTCCTTCTCATGCGTCGGCCATCCACGCTCATGTTTATCCAACTTCTTCGAATAGAAGGCAATCGGATGATCTGCTCCGTCATACTTCTGTGACAGAACTCCGCAATACACTGTCCTGACGCGTCCGTCGTCACGATAAACGGTCGCTCAAAGTCCGGCAACTTCAGCGTAGGCGCTTGCTGAAGTGCGGGCTTGAGATGCACATACGCGTCCTCCACAGGCTTCGTCCAATTCCATGGGGCAACTCCTTCGTCAAATCCCTCAACGGACGAGCAATCTCGGCAAAATCACAGATAAATCTGCGATAACATCCTGCCAAACCCAGAAACTCAACAACTCCTTTCGATTCGTCGGAGTAGGATACTTGGTTATCGCTTCCGTTTTACGCGGATCAACGCTTACTCCTGCCTGCGAGACAACATGTCCTAGGAAAGCCACTTCGGACTGACCATACGAACACTTTGCCATGTCCGCAAAAGCTTCTCGCGACGCAGTACCATACAAACTGCACGCAGATGCTCCACATGCTCCTCCATACTCTTCGAAGACGCAGATGTCATCGAGATACGACGACAAATTCGTACTTGTCGAACAGCTTGTGCATGAGCCTGGACCATGTCCCTGGCATTTCAGCCACTCCATGGGCGCTACACACCACTGATACGTTTCCTTGTGTGTTCGAAACGCAGTGTACGGACGACTTGACTTCACCACCAGCATTTGATGGTATCCCTGCGCAAGGTCGATCAACGTGTAGATGACACAACCTACCATCTTATCGAACAACTCCTCGATTAATGGCAGCAGGATCTTGGCAATGACAGTCACGCTGTTGAGATAGCGGTAGTCGAACACCCAACGCAACGGAATCTTCAAATTGCCGCTACGCAACCATTCAGCCATTTTCGGCATTTGACCTGTGACTGGGTCCTTCTTCGGGATAGCGAAAATGTTCGAAACCCACGGCGAGTTCGACACTTCAATCCATCCTTTCTTCAACTTGTCTTTGACAAATTCTTCGAAAGCATCCTGTTCCATCTTCGACATGCGGAACGGTGCACGAGCTTGGCTGAGCCCCTTCTTCAACGTCACTTCAAAGTTGACTTCACGCATCGGAGGCAATCCGTCTGGTAATTGCTCCGGAAACACATCCTTGAACTCCTTACCGACTACGTTGAAGATCGGTTCTGGAATTCCTTCCACTTCGGGCACAAGTTGTATCTTCACCCGAAACACCTGCTCATACTCGCCTTCCTTCAAGTTGTGCGAGAACGACGGTGCATCGACGTCGATGAATTACATCCGGTCAGGTATGACAACCTCCTCCTTTTGCCAATCCACTTGAGGGTTGTAGTCCTTAAACCACGGTTTCCCCAAAATGACGTCGTGCGACTCCGGCAACTTCCATTCCACGAACTCGATCGCTGGAAAGAAGTACCCATCCATGCTCACTGGCGCCTCCACGTGTTTGACATTCGTCGCCGGTGTTAACGTGCCGTCAAAGCGCTGAGCTTGAAGTCGTCTTGACAGAAGCACATTACTAGCCAAACCTGGCATAATCATGTTCGTGCTTGCACCCGTGTCCAACAGAATTCGGACATCTCTGCCATTGATGCGACCCTTCCTGATGAAAAGGTTACTCGTACGTTCGGACTTCACTGCGTTCACCTTCAAGGTCTCCGTTGTACTTGTTGGTTGCGATCCTTGCTGAACCAACTTCACTGGCTGCTTCTCATGCAACTCAGCTTCCTGCTCTGGCGGCGATCCGCACACACCAGACTCAATTCCGGTTGCATCGCATGCAAACTCGGTTCTTCAACTGGCTGTAGTCCACACGAGCCAGCATCTTCCGTCATTTCTGACGTTGCAGTGACAGTCTCTTCCACTTGTACACGTGCCTTGTCCATGAATGCCTGTAACCCATCCGCTTGTTCCTGGATGTCAGCCACACTCATAGTCACGCGATCCATGACGACAGTATCCACCTGTTCGTCATCCTCGAGGACCATGTTCATCCTCGGCTTACGCCCTTGATTACTGCCCGAGTTGTTGTACTTCGGCACATTCCGCTTAGCCATTTGCGTCTGCTGCAGCTGTATCGGACATTGACGAGCCCGATGGGCGCTACTCCCGCACCGGAAACACAGGTTTCGGCGCATACATTCCTCCTTCGACGGTACCCTTACGTTGTCGATCTCCATCGGCACTGGTCCATCGTTGTTGCTCTTCGATCGTCTGTTGTCGTACGATCGGTACCTCGGTCTGTCGCGTGCTCCTTCCGAGCGTCCACGATGCGCGTGAGACCGGTCATAGTCGAGCGCTACGGTAATAGCGTCGGTCAACGTTGCACTCCTGCGATACTGGACTTCCTCCCGAATACTTGACGGCAGACCACGCAAGAAATACATGATCTTGTCCAGTTCGCTCATCTCCTTGACTTGAGTAATCAAGTGCCTGAACTTGCTGATATAATCGGGCAAGTCTCGACACTGACGCTCCTTCAAGTCATTCATCTGGTCCCGAAGACGTTCTTGCAGATCCGGAGGCACGAACTCTTCCTCCAGCTTCAAAAAAGAAGTATTCCACACTCTTCACATCGTCCTTCTTGACGATGTGCCACTGCGCGGCTCCATACTTCAGCGATCCCGCTAACACAGCCAAAATGCGTCCACTCAACTTACTATCCTTACAGTCTATGCCCTTAGCTAAAACGTACTGCTCCACCTGCTCCCGGTATAGTTGGAACGATTCCTTGAGCGTCCCCCCGTAGCTGGGCATTTTATCCCATCCAGCTTTAGTTGCGACAGCTGCCTTGACTTGCGCAGCTCGTCGATCAATTCTGTCTGCTTCTCCATGGCCACCAACATACTATGCATTAGTTGGGCCGGATCCGCCATCTTGAACACGCGAAAACTTCGTACTTTGTGTGTTCACCCTTGAAACTTGATACCGGTGGGAGCAATCTACTTTTAGGGGCACTGACTAAAAGAAAGTAAAAGAGAAAACCTGTTAAAGAAAATAACCTACGCTACTTCCTAAAATTGGCCGAGTTATGCGCTGTGGGAGGTCTTGGACTTCTTCGATGCCTTTGAAGAGGTCGATGACACGTGAGAGGTCGATGACGCGTGAGAGGTCGAGCGGTGACGGTTGTCGTCCTGGTCTTCGCTTCGCCAAAATTTTGCTGTGCCGGGCTACCAAGAACAAAAACTGACTAACCGGCTTCGAGACTTATAGTGCTCGATTTATATGCGGTGCAGTCTTTTGAGAACAGTAGCTACTTGGGCAAATGGGCTGTCACCGGGGCCAGATGCAAAACAAATTTGCACCACGGCTGCCCTCCAGTTATATCCCACGTCAGCGTACAATAGTAGATTGCCCTATTAATGTACCAATGTCTCCCCAACAGCTGGGTTGGTCACGCTGACGTGACACTTACACCTCAAGGTGAAAAAGCCTCCCCTTGAGTGCCGTGCAGCAGCGAGCCTTCCCCGCAAGTGCTACCAGATGTCACGTTGGGCCCGAAGAGTGTTTGTCGTTGAAGTGGGTGCGAGTGTTGGTCCTGTCGAGAAGCGCGGTAGTTGTGGTCGATGTGCGGGGTAGACGGTTTATTTAATACTGAATTGCTACTGCTAGCCTAACATGCATGCCTCGCTGTGCTCCTACGCGAGCACAGGGCTCTCTTTGCGTATTTCTGGGGTTTTCCTTGACTATGTGCTACCCTGCGTCTTTTTGTTTTCTTTTCATTTCTTTTCTACTAAATGCATGTTCCATGTTTCTTTTTCATGTTTTTCCTACAAAATGCATGTTCACTGTGACGGCTGACCCTCTCGGGTAGCTGCCACAGGAACTTCAAGCCTCTGGCCGCGAGCAAGCAAGCCAGAGTCTTTGCGCCGCATCGCTCTGGCTTGCTTGCTCAGCAGGCCAGAGGTGGGCCTGACACTATGCGGAAAGTGGGGTGTGTCTGCGATGTAGACATGTATGGATCTGTTGTGACTTCAGCCGTGCAAGTGAAGAACCGTGAAGTGGTAATGTCGATCCTAGATGACATGGAGCAAAACGTGGACCTGTCGAAGACGCAACCTGAAGTCTATCTTCGTGCTGTAAGAGCAGCAGTCTGTTCTAACCAGCATCAGTTGGTATTGACATGTTTGATTTCATGGATCAAGCCGGCGTGAATGCATCTGCCGCATACGTTTCTGCCATCAAAACCGCGTTCGAGTCGAAGCAGTATGATTTTGTCTTCGACATCTTGCAGAAAATGCAAGAGAATGGAGTGGACGAGAAGGTGCGGTACAAACGCACAGTAATCTCATTCGCCAAAGTTGAATGCTATGATCACGTTTTGCGTCCATACGAGGCTATGCGCGAACTCGGCTATGAGCAGGAAGAAGCCGTGTGTACGGCTGCAATAATAGCAGCTATTAAAGTGGACAGATATGGTGATGTGCTTGGAACCTGCGATGAATCGGGTGGCAAGTTGAGTACCTCCACACGTTTGTACTCGTTTGCATTGGCGCAAGCTCGCGCAGCGAACAAGCAAGCCTTGGTTGTCAGCATCTTGAATCATATAAAGAATTCCCCACTGCTGCGAGGAAGCCTTCAACTGCTGGAAAGATGGCCACCATTGCCGCGAAGAATTCCTCCCTAGCTAAAACTCGATCAGATGACACGGAAACAGTGCCTGAGATTCTGTCGGAGTACTTGAAGAATTAACCCGGCAGCGTTGATGCTCATAACGCGGTCAGGTTCAACCATTGCCTTCACTCTGGTGAACAAGGGATCGTTGGGCAGGAGCGTCGAGATGCTCAAGTATGCACAGGACAAGGAGGTGAACTTGCACCTCAAGATCTACAGGGCGGTCTTTGGTGTCGCCTCACGCGAGAGGGAGTACCCTCTCCTGCTGCGTGTGTGAGACGGTATGCCGACTAACGGCTATAGACGCCGGCCATGGCAGTACACAGCTACGCTGTCGGCTGTCCACTTGAAAAAGGAGAAGCGGGTGTTTGAGATCTTCAATGAAGTGAAAACCCACACGGTGAAAGACGACATGTACGAAATTATCCTAGGAGCCGCGTGCCAAATGAAGCAGCACAAGCTTGTGCTTGAGATTCTCGACTACATGCAAGCGAGCGGTGTGGATTCCACTGCCGGATACCAAAATACTCGTCGACCCGTGTTCAAGCTGGGCGGGCGAGTATGATTTCGGTCTGGAACTTTTGCGTCTGATGAAAAAGCACGGAATCGACCCGATTGAAGAGTACAAGTATCAAATCATCTCTTTGCACAAGGCTGATTTGCATGATCAAGTTCTAAGCACGTTTATGGCTATGCGGAAAGTGGGGTGTATATGCACGTGCGGAGCTATTATGGAGTCAGCTGTCCGAGTGAAGAACCGTAACTGGTGCTGTCAATCCTGGATGACATGAAGCAGAACGTGGACTTGTCGAAGACGAAAACTAAAGCCTTTCCCCGTGCTATAATATAAGAGCAGCAGTTTGGACAAACCAGCATCGGTTAGTGTTGGACATGATTGATTTCATGAATCGAGCTGGTGTGAAGACACTTGCACCCGTATACGTATCTGCTACCAGAACCGCTTTCAAGTCGAAGCAGTACGATTTGGTTTTTGATATTTTACAGAAGATGAAGGAGATTGAAGTGAGTGCAGGGGGGGGGGGGGGTACCATCGCGTAGTGATGTCATTCAACGCTCTGACCAGCTTCTGCGTGCCTTCAAGGCTATGCGCGAATGCGGTTACGAATCGAATGAGTTGCTTGTCCAGACTGCTTTGCGGGCCGCTATTAAGTTGGAAAGACACGATGATGTCATTTCAATCTGCAATGACTAGAGTGGCAAAGCTTCCGCGTCTACGCGTTTAAACTCCCGTGCGTTGGAGCAAGCTTACGCTTCAAACAATCAACCTCTGGTCGACAGCATCTTGGATAACATAAAGAAGTCCACCACAGCTGCTTGAGCTTCGAGCTGTTTGCATTCAGGTGCTGCGGACACCCCGACAAGTTGACTGTGTTTGCATCTTTTTTTTATGTGGTCACTCAAGCGGTTAGCGCTAGTCTAACTACCTAACGACTGCAGAGACCAAGCCCTCCAGGTGCTGTGTGTTTGCATCGTTCAACATAGGCTTACACCGTAGAAGTTTAACAAGATGTCCGCTTAGAAGAAAAACGATGGCTGTGAGGGTTTGCATTTATACTCGCACAAATGGGTTTCGCTGTCATGGAGATAAGCATATTTGTGTTGCTAATTTAACATGGAGAAGCGTATGCTACTCATTCGAGTTTATCGCTTCTGGTGGTTGATGAAGCGAATTGCCAGCAACCCCAGGAAGAGATACAGAGCCGTGATCCCGACAAGAACACCGAAGTTGCGGGCGATTCTGTCGTGCTTCATACCAAAATGATCTTCCGTGTACTCTTTCAGTGTAGTATGACCCACCGTTACGGGTGCATTCGCCATCGGCTGGCAACCAAGCTGCGAGCCCACGTTGACGTAGGCCCCGGCGGCGTCATCCCACTGGGGAAGCTGGTCACAGTCGGCGAATACCAGAGCCACCATGGTGGAGAGTGGGTACTTGAGGGGCGAGATCTTGTACAACCACTTGTAGCCTGACGGGATCGCGTTCGCCGGCGGAGTGAACCCCATGAACATCATGAAGATGGCGTTGACCAAGTATCCAGCGACGATTGCCACTTCCTCCGTTGGGAAAACGAATGCCAACATTTGACCCTGATAAACTTGCATCAGCGTCATCATGGAGTATGCCAACCAGTACACGACAGCCGTGTCGAAGCCCTTGAAGCCCACGAGCGGGTAGAACACGACGGTAAAGAACAAACCGCTGGCAAATGAGTACGGAATCTCCACGATAGTCGCGCCCACGAAGTACCAGAAGGCATTGTACGTTTGGGACGCGCGCTCGCGGTAGAATGAGGCGCGGTCAGCGAAGACGACAGGAAGGACGCTTTCGAACGACACGAACGCGTTGAAGAGCGCAGCCATGTAGATCAGCCCCACTCCTGAATTCAAGCCCGAGTAGGTCGTGTATGTCGCGTCGACGAACACCAAGCCGAAGACGATTCCGAGGAACAGCGAGACAAGCATCCGCGTCAAGTTGTATGACGGAGTACGCCAGTAGGATCGAATGAAGCGCGTGACGACAAACTTCATTTGAGTGACCGAGTTGGCGGCACGCTTCTTGCCGAAGACCATTTCCGGTAGGTCTGGTGATGGGGTGGAGATGCCTTCCTTCGCCATACTTGCTACTAGCAGTTGCTTGTGGGCTCTCATTGAAGACTTTGACAAAATCCGTGGTAATCGATCCATTGCTCACGCCCGCGCCAATGCACTCCAACATCCAAGTGGCTGGGTTGTAGCCTGCAGGTAGTGGCACAACACCGGGGATCCCCTCGAAGTAGTCGATCAAGTTGCGGCAGTCGTCGCCCAAGTCGCCGAAGAAAACCGTCTCGCCGCCGCGCTTGAGCAGCAGCAAGCTGTCAAAAAAGGCGAACACGTCTGAGGACGGCTGATGAATCGTGCACACGATCGTGCGGCCTGAGTCCGCCACCTTGCGAACCCCGGTCATGATCAACTTCGCCGATCGGGCATCCAAACCACTTGTAGGCTCGTCCAAGAAAATGACACTGGGCTGTGCCGCAAGCTCCACGCCGATTGTCAGCCGCTTCATTTGCTCCATCGAACTGCCGCGGATGATTCTGTCCGCGATATCTTCCAGACCCAGAAGCTCAATGCACTCGTTGACCGAGTCGTACTTCTTGGCGTCGGATACGGAACTATCCATACGCAAGAAGGCGCTGAAGGTGAGCGCCTCCCGGAAGGTAGCAGCCTCCGTGTGCACATCCATCTGCTCGCAATAACCAGTGGAGCGGCGAATGGCCAAGTCGCTGGCCTCGTAGCCGTTCAAGAGGATCTTGCCCGTGATCTTGCCTCCAGTTTTTCGACCCGCGATCACATCCATCAACGTTGTTTTGCCGGCACCTGAGGAGCCCATGAGAGCCGTGATTGAGCCTGGAAGCGCGAAGCCGCTGATACCTTTGAGGAGATCCAGGGATTCCTTCGGGTTGTGTGGGTCCGGAACAGAGTACCGCAAGTCCTGGAAAGCCACTGTCACGGGTTCGACAACGTGCTTTTCGCGGCTATCAATCGTCACTGAACAATCATCCCCGGGCCGACCATGCTTGGGTGTTTCCGCCAGCGCGTACGAGTCGTTTTCCTCTGCTTCTGCTGACAAATCGACGTTCTCGGGGGCTTCGTAGCGGATGTATTCCAGCCCCAAATACGAGAGGAACATGAAAACGAAGTAGATTGCGGCCGTGTATAGAATGCCGTACAAAACCCACACCTTGTCTGTCTTCATGGCGAACAGCTGCAGATTGTACTCGCCCATTGTGACCCCGTAAGTCGCACAATAGTCAACAGCATCGTACACGCAGACATTGAAAGTGCTCGCTCGGTACTGATTAATGGCCAACGCTCGAAGACTCCAACTCATCGGACTAATCCAGTGCCCCAGATCAGAAAATCCGGGATGTTGTCTTTCGTGACGATGAAGCCCGCAAAATGATGAAGACCAAGAGTGACACAATGCCCAACGGTGCCGCAACGTTGGCATTGGGGCTGATCGCAGCCAGGAACGAGAACCACATCCCCATAGCCAGATTCGTAAAGAGGAGGACGATCTCGAAGATGATGAATCGCACGGCGTCTGCCTCAAACCCACAAATCCAGTACACCAGCACTCCGAAGACGATCGACTCGGCCAAGATCAGCGGGATCTGGCTGGTTGACGTGGCTAATACGTACGCCTTGGTGCTGAAGAAGTTTGCGCCGCGCTGCTTGTAGAAAATGTCTCGCTCAGCGATGTACGTAGGCACCTGTGACGACTGACCCATGGAGAGGAAGAGAATGGAGGCGAAGAGAACGCCCATGACAACTGAGGCATCGGTCGGCTTAAAGTCGTAGAAAACCGTCGAGTACAGCAGCCCCATGATCAAGATCATCAGGACTCGTCCTATGATGAAGGGTTTGTTCCGGTACAACACCATCACTTGGCGTCTGAGCAGCGTCTGCATGCTCTTCATGAACGATTGCTGAAACACGGGCACTTTATCCAGTCGCTCCTCCGCGATTTTCAGAGCGTTCGGATCGGTAGGTGATGTCACTTGGTCTACCATTTCTAGATGAATTCGTGACTGTCGAAAGTGCTCGGCGAAATCACAGGCGAGTCTCGGATGATTTTTCTGGTAAGTGTCCGTCTCGTAACGATACTGCTGCGATGTTCCCAGATCTAGCAAAAAGTCCGCGAGGTCACGTTCGGGAGGACAGGAGAATCCCAGCTCCTCAAAGTATTGCTGCACGAGACTGCAGGAGCCGTGATATATCACCTCTCCTTCGTTCAGGATCATCACGTCGTCGAAAGAGCGAAGACCTCCGGCGACGGCTGAAGCAGCGCGATGACTACGGTCTTGTGAAGCTTCCTCGCGACGCTACGCTGGGTGTTGATGATGTCGAACGTCGCGGCGCTGTCGAGACCCGTGCTGATCTCGTCCATCAACATCACGCTCTTCATGCCAAACTCCATTTCCGCGGTTGTCACTCGCTTGCGTTCACCCCCAGAGACGCCGCGCGTCATCGCGTCGCCCACGATCGTGTCCTGGCAGTTGTGAAGCCCGAACTGCTCGACGACAACGCCAGGGTAGTTGGACGAAATCGCTCGCAGAGCTTCAACAGCTTCCAGATCCGCATGTTGGGGGTCGTTCTTGAGCTTCTCCTCCGCGCCACGCAAGAAATCGGCGCCTCCGACTGTGTGCGCGAACTCCAATGTCTCGTTCACAGTCAGCAGAGGATAATGCTTGTCGCGCTGGTTCACGTACGACACGATCTGAGGCAGACGGTTGAGAAGTGCTTCACGCGAGACCCCGTTGAAAGAGACGTCGCCCTCCATTGAGATGTTCTTCTTCATGGGGAACCGACCGCTGAGGATTTTCATGAGTGACGACTTGCCCGAGCCTGGCTGTCCCAGCAACAGCGTGATCTTCCCTGGCGCGAAGGCGCCGGTGACATTCTTCAGAATCTCCTTGCGCACGGTGTGCTTTCTCGACACGGAAAACATCTTGACGGTCTCGTTGAACATCGTCGGAAGCTCGTTCTTCGTTTCATTCTTGTCCGCGACGGTGATGTTGGCCGTGACCGACAGATTGTCGAAGTGGACATTCACTTCCGGTAGACTTCGACCCGTGGCTGCCTCCATCTTCGACGCGATCAAGTCGTGCAATGCTTCAGGACCTTTGGCCATGAGAGTTACGCCGGACTCGTAACCAAGTCTATTGGTGGTAGGGGGATCGTTTGGGTCGCCCATTCTTGAGTTCGTTGAACTGGTGCTTGGTGTCGGTGGGTGGGCTGCAAGTTTGGAAATGAGGTCGGATGAAGCACATCCTGCGTCGGGCAGCAGAGGCCTGCGCGCGAGAAATACCATCAAGCAACGACGGCTCGGCTTGGTATGCCAGAGGCTCCCTTGATGGTACGGTCTTCCGGTGACCGTACCGTGTGCACGGTACGGTCACCGGAAGACCGTACCATCAACAAGGATTAATCGCATTCTCCGACAGCTGGTTCGCAGTGTGTTGATGGCACGGCTCCATCGCATCATCAAGAAAGGTCGATGAGTCGAGAGGATCACGAAACCCTCAGGCGATACATGTACAGAGGAGGATCGCTCGCTCTCACGCAAGCCTGTGTTGCAATCCGTCTTGGTCTAAGTAAAAATTCCGCAGCTCGTACCAAATCAATTCGCCTTCTCATTGGCTAAAAATGCGTACGTTGCTCAAAACAGATTTCGGGTTTTATATTGTTCTGTACGGCGTTCTGAGTTGGGAGCGAGTTTTTTTTGGTGTGGTAATATGCTAATTCTACCCACATCACTACCGAGGCAAACTCACGCTGCCTCTTGCTGGAGAACTGCACACGGAGGTAGACAAGGTCAACATTGGTCCCTGTGTGATGGAGCTCACTTGTATGTGGCTTGCAGGACCACTACGAACCTCTCACCAGCTCGCAGTGTGTGAACCGCTATTACACGCCTAGAACTCGTTGGTGTTTGGGAACCAACTCCGGAGTCCATCTACTTGGGCTACAAAATCGTTCCGGCCGTACCCAATTCCTTGAGCAATTCTCGACACAATTTACTTCGACCAGGGCCTCAAGGCTTGTCGCGGCATGCAAATCGTCACGAACGATCTCACACGAACATGGCGACACGGCACACCGTGTAAACACCGTTGATGGTACACTACCGTTGACGGTACACTACCACACACAAACATTCCTACATGTACCTGTATACACACGGCTTCTTCCTGCTCATAGCCGAGTTCGCGCATAGCCTCGTATGGACGCAAAACGTGATCATAGCATTCAAGTTTGGCGAATGAGATTACTGTGCGTTTGTACCGCATATTCGTGTCCACTCCATTCTCCTGGATTTTCTGCAATATGTCGAAGACAAAATCATACTGCTTCGACTTGAACGCGGTTCTGATGGCAGAATCGTATGCGGCAGACGCATCCACGCCGGTTTGATCCATGAAATCAAACATGTCGAATACCAACTGATGCTGGTTTGTCCAAATTGCTGTCGTTACGACGACTGGAAAAACTGCAGTTCGCGTCTTAGACAGGTCTAAGTTCTGTTTCGTATCATTCAGAATTGATAGCACCCGCTCCTGATTCTTCACTCGGACGGCTGACTCCACCGCAGCTACACCCCGCGTTTCGCATAGCTTCGAACACGCTCAAAAGTCGATCGTGCAAATGAACCTTGTGTGATGACAGCATCTGGCTTTTATTTATACTCCACCGTCGGTGGACCCCATGCTATTTCATCAGATGCAAAAGCTGGAAACGAAATCATACTCGCCTGACGTGAACGCCATTCGGATACTATGTCGGTACTCGGTAGAACATTCGACGCCGCGTACATGCATGTAGTTCAGTAGCCCACACACAAGTTCGTGTTGTTTGGTTCGGCACGCGGCTCCAACAACACGTTCGTACACTTCATCGCCTTTGACTTGGTTATCTATCCTTCATGTACTCGAGGATCTCAAACACTCGCTTTTCCTGCTTCAAGTGGACAGCCGCCACCAGCGCAGATGTGAATTGCCATGGACGGCGTCAAACTCACTATTAGCGCTCATAGCGTCCCACACAAGCAGCACGTCAGCGTATTGCTTTGCATAGGGGGTGTCATTTAAGGCCTTCGCGTAGAGGACGGGGTCCACATGCACCTTCCTCTCTCGAGCGTACTCGAGAACCTCCACACTCCCCCTCACTGATCCCTCCTTTAGCAGAGCGGAGGGGACGGTGGTTGCTGAGAAATTGGTGAGCGCCACGCCGCCGTCCTCTTGGATGTTCTTGAAGACCATTCGGGCCAGGTCCGCGTCGTCTTGTAGTCTCTGGCCGTCGTAACGTCCTTCTGGGTCATCACGTGGGGTTTGCATTTCGGTAGCTGCGAGAAGAATCGACTGGAGACGTGAAGAGACTGAAGGTTGATTTGAGGCGCCAAAGTGGAGTGGACACCTCGAACTGCAGCGGAAAAAGTGGAGTGCAGAGGCTTAAACTGGGCTATGGGCCGCGCCGGTGACGCCAACGCGCCGCCCCCCAACATCAGTGGGGACCTTCCTGGATATTTCGTTTCTGACACCCTCCGTCAATTTGTCGCTCGAAATAGAGGCTGGTCCTGTATTATGGAATGTTGAAGCTGACAACCACTCCTAACCATCACTTGTGCATGTAAGCGAAAAGCTACTTGTACCCCATTCCTAGCGCTTAGTTCTCGAGCACCACGCGATAGCGAACCGAGCCGTCGCGCACCATTTTGATGCCCTCGTTCACCTTGGCCATCGGCAGCTTCTGGATCACCGCACGCACGTTCTTCTTGGACGCCAGCCCCAACATGTCCTTGATGTCCTGATGTTGCTGCCCATGAACTTGGCACCCTTGTCCACCATTCAGACAGCCCAGGCTTGACCGCCGACGTCCACGTGGTCGCCGACCTTGATGCATTCGTAGATTATTTTGGGGGTCGTATTTGGGTCGGGTCGGGATTTATGGTCGGGTGTTTTTCCCGACCTAAACCACCGACCCCGACCGAACAAGCTTTTCAGCTAAATCTATTCCTGCTGAACATGCAAACGCTGGCGGCAGCTCAATAGAGTGCTCTAGCAAGCAGTGCACTTATGCACTTACACTGTTCCAATTAGTGTAGTATAGTGGTTTCCTTCGTAGCGCCCCTCGCCCTCGTAGTCGAAGGAAAAGTCGGGCACGTCATCTTCACCTACGTCACCGCTGTTATCCGTACCGCGGTCGCTGCCTCCATCGCTTTCACTACTGCTATCGCTACTGCTGCTACCGTTGCTGCTACCGTTGCTGCTACTGTCACTGCTGCTGCTTTCGTCGGCTTCTTCAGCCACGGCAGCCTCATCTTCACTTTCAGATTCTGAGAGGCCTTCAACATGGAGTAGATCGATCGGCAGTGGAAGTCCTGACTCATCCACAGGTACTGATGACGCTTGGTCGTTGCTGCCTTTACACTTCTTCTTGCCCTTCTTCTTACTCTTACGTTTCTTTGAGTTCTTTGCGGCACCTTTCTTTCGGCGACCAGCAGCAACATTGGAGAGCTTTGCGACGTAGTCCTGTGAAATGCGTCGGATGGTGGCTACAAAGGTGACTATGTTGGGGTGTGGACTGAAGGCACTGTTTAGTCCACGGTGAAATCGCTCTAGCGGGTTATTTGTTCGTGCCACAAGGTCGCGCTCGAAACCGTGCACATTCCATTCCTCAATGTCGTAGAGTTCTAGCCATGTACCTCTGAAGTAGCCCCAAAATGCACGCCACTTGATGTGAGAGTATTCAATTCCCTTTGCGGAACAACGCGCTCGAATCTGTTTCTTTACCCACTTTATGCCTTTGGCAGGAACCAACTCCGGGTCGACGATTGTAAGCATATCAAGGACACCCCGGGTCATAGCTATCTCAATCTCTTCTTCTGGTATGTGAAGGATCTGCTTCATTCGACGACGAATTGCCTGCTTCCAATGGAAAAGGCACCCGATTATCAATGCATTTTCGAACTGCTTCTGGCAAGCTTTAATCAATTGTTTCTCGAAGTCGCAGATGATTTCACTTGGAGACAACTTTTCGCCAGTATCTCGGTAAACGAGTTCAAGTATGTCAAAGTACATATCTTCCGTCTTGCCAGTGCACAAAAAAAATATACGGGTACGTAGAGTTCTGAGGCTCGGTCGTGGACCATTACGATGACGCATTGCTTGAACCCTCTTGGTACGCAGCAGAAGGTGCCATCTACGAAAATGGTAACATTGTGATACAGCAAGAGTTGACGAAGCTCAGGATGGGCCCACCCAAGGATTCTTTGGGGCTTATCTGTGGGGTCTGGACGGGGGCGAGAAACGTGAAATTACTTAGCTTCTTCCCTTCAACCATTGATAGCGGTGGAACTTCTACCATGCCTAGAAGATGTGAGCCATAATGCTTTCGGCGAGTACGATATACTCAGCTGGTTACCTGCTCTTCTGACAAGCCTGTGCGAGAGATTTCATCATTTGGGTAGTACCTTTCACTAACCGCTTTCCAAATGTCGTGCACAGCTTTGGCGAGATCTTGTATGCTCAACGTATCCACCGTTTCTTTCATCTTTCGTGTCACATCCAAAGTCTCGCTGTTCCCATACTGTGCGGGAGCGCATGTATGCTCATTGATGACAACTTTTCCACCAGCAGGATACACGTCCAATTGAGTCTTGCATGCGGTTCTGCGGTAAACACTGCACCGCAACGTAATTTTCTTCATTGAGGACGAACCCTTTGTGTATCGAAAGCCTTTATACTGCATACACGTTTTACCCTTCCCACGGCCCTTTGGTTTCCTCGAACTCCGAGAAGATGATGCAGCATGGTGTGAAGAACTCGGTGCAGAATCGCCCACACTTTGATGAGTCATGGGTATCAGGTACTTGATGTAGCTTACTCAGCACCGATCCACGGCTAGACAGGTGGATCACACAGTGATGTCACTCGTGAAGTCAATTTCCTTGTGCAGCTCGATAGGAATAGTCGTAACGGACGATGCAGGTCCGGTAAGTGGAGCTCTCAGCACAGCTGGACAACGATCTACATGTTATTGGGTTTGTTGCATGCGAAGGAGCTTGCATCGCGTACATTGTGCTGGTTGCTATATTCGCCCCGACCTAAAGTCCCGGCCCGACCCAAACTACACAATTGAACTACCGACCATAAATCCCGACCCGACCCAAATACGACCCCCAAAAAAGTCTATCGATGCATTTGACCTTGTCACCGGCGAGAGTGACCTCGCCAACGATCTCGTGGGCAACAACACACGGGTAGGTAGACGGACCTCAGCCGCTGTCAAGGGTGTGCAGGTCCGAGCTGCAGATACCGCTGTGCGAGATCTTGGTCTCCACGTCCTTGGGGCCTATCGGGCGCGACTGGTACTCCCAGGGCTTGATCTCCTCGTTCTTGCCGAAGGCGGCGTAGGCGTGTGTGGTATCGGGAAATGAAGCCGAAGCCAAAACCCAAAGGCGGGACGAGGGACGAAGAAGACTCGAGGCGCCGGCGTTAACTGGCAAGTCACAACCCATCGCCAGTCATTGGACTAAACTCCCTGATCGCTGATTGGCCTAAATAGGCCGGTGACGATGACTCGTCGACGGTCCCAAGTCAAGAGCGGGCGGTTGCAGCTCGCTAAGTACGCTGCGAACCTACTGGCAAGATCCGAACTTATGAGTCATCGGCGCCTGTCCCGAGTCGTCGGTGGCGTTTCAGCGGCCGTTTGAGTCGTCGGTAACGCCGCCACGTCGCAGAGAAAGCGCCGAAGAGTCGTGAGTTACAACTGGCGGTCCAAAAACGGACGCGTTTATACTTGATATTTGTATTGATCGATAGGAAACTTAAGAGAAGACAAGATAAGCCTTCGGGCAACAATAACAGAACAGCTTTTCCTCCCAACCACGCAAGGGCGACACCGGTGCCTGCAGTGAACGACCTGCAGCTCAAGGTAAACCTGGTAGGTAGGATTATGACTGTCGGTGGGCACATCTACTAGTGTAGCGTGTGTTCATCCCTGGCAGGGCCAAGAGTTAGTGGCCGGTGTATTGGTAGCGACGAGTGTCGCCAGGAACTGGAGGAGCGAGAGCGCACTCCATTTATTTCTTCCCACCGGAGTATAGCTCCGGCACCCTCGTATCACGCCGTAAAAGGCCGGGACCCTTCCTTCTGAGGGCCTGCGACGTATATTTTGTGTGTGAAAGCGTGCTAGCCTTTGCTCGTGGCTAGTGACGCTGAGTCTTCCGTCAGTCGACTAGCGGAAGCTCGGTACACAGGGGAAACATCAACCCGGTGCAAGGGAAAGTTCCTGGGCCTTCAGGTTCTAACCCTAACAAGCCCATTGAGTCTTCGGTGACTCGGTGGGTGTTGTTGGTGGGGAAAGTGTGCCATATATAATTTAGCGCGTGTTCCTACACGACAACTGGTGCCGCGACCCGGGATTGGTGTGACCTTCTGTGTTTCGTGCTACTGCAGGTCGATCGACTTTACGAGCAACCAAGAAGAAGAAGAACAAGAACAAGAAAAAGAAGAAAAAAGACGAAGAAAGAAGAAAATGGCGAAAGGATCACGTTCAGCGGTACCAGCAACTCCGATGAAGACTGGTGGAACGCGTGGCGACGACTCGACTGCGGCCCTGATCACGCCGCACATCAACCCGATTGCTGAGCGGACCGTCAGCTTCGACGACTCGATGACTGGATCCGACGCCAAGGACGAAGAAATGGATGAAGACTACGACGATTACCTGGAGGAGAAGGCGCCTGCGCCAGCGGTGGTGACACCCGAGACTAAGAAAGATGCAGTGCTGTCTGCTGGACGCAGCGCGGGCACGCGTTCGTTGTCGCGAAACCTCGCGGTTGGGCTTGACGATGACACGCGTTCCGTGACGCGCAACCTCGCGGATGAACTGGATGATGTGGATGGCCCAGGGCCAGCGTATGACGACTTGGAAGACTTTGAAGACGCCGCCGACGACTCGAGGTCACCGGTCCTGACGACTCAAGTGACCGAGCAAACCTCCGGTAACCGGCCGCCACTCAACGGTGACACGCCGGCAGCCAACAAAGTTCTCGGTCGACTTTACGAAGAGATGAAGAAGAGCGACTGGGGCGAGTTATTCGAGCCGACGATGACTCGCCAAGCTGTTTGGGCCGACTTGTACCACGAGTTGGCTCGCCCCGTGAGCTTCGTGACCATTGAACAAGTGGCGAAAGACACGGAGCGGTTCCTGAAAGCATTGGGGCTTTGGCCTCTGGAGCACCCTTCGCCGTCGACTCTGGAGTGCTGGGTGCCGGCCGAAGCGGGCGCAGAGCTCTGGAAATGGAAGAAGCGACTCCGCACAGCCTTCGGCGTGAACTCGTTCACTCTGGACGACTCGCAGAAGACTCGTGCGGCTCGAGAAGTGGTCGACCCGGCTAGCGTACCGCTGCCGACGACTCCGAAGAGGGCAATCCGCGAAAACCCCAGCCGAAAACCCACCGGAGGGGTGTTTAGCGCGTCAGGGGAGCGATCCCCGTACTTTCAAGACTCCCACATGGTGACTCCACCACCTACGGGTTACTCAGACCGCGCTGGACGCACCACCGATGACTCAAAATCGGCCAGAGGCACGAAAAACAGCTCAGGACGGAGCACGATCCGCCGCAGCGGGCCCACCGACGACTCGTCGGACGAATAAGCGGACTTTACCGGCGATGGAGGAGCGCAGATGGGCGAATACCTGCGCCAAATCCGTGAGGTGACCGAATCCGAGTTGCTTAACGCGACTCCGAGGATCGAGGTGGCAACGCATCGCCCACTGGGGCAGATCGAGGCGTTCTCGGGCACCAGGAACAAGAGCGAGAACTCGATGCAATGGCTTCGCGCCTTTGTCTACGAGATGAAAGGAACACGAGCATCGCCCAATGAATGGTAGATGCCTTTCGAGCTGAGTCTTCGGGACGGCGCTCTACATTGGTACCGACAACTGCCCAAGAAGACCAAGCGAACGTGGAGCCTCTTAAGCGAAGCTTTCATCAAGTACTATTGCTCCCAGTTCAGCCAGTCAGCGGAGACTCGCTACTACTCAGCCAAGCGCGAAGACAAGGAACATGTTTGCGACTACCTAAACCGGCTCAATGGCTATGCCAGGAACGCCGGGATTCGGTTTGAGAGCAACGGCCGCAAAGCACGCGACCACGTCAAGCGCTTCCTCGATACTTGCGGCGACCGAGGACTCGAACGGCGCCTGTGCCATCTGTGTATCGCGGATATCCATGAGTTGGAGGAAATGATCCAAGCGATATTGAAGATTGACGAGCGCATTCGTCCCGCTAGTCGTCGCTGTCTCACTCCCGAGCTCGTGATGCCTCTCGACAACGTGATGACAGGTGTCGCGACGACTCGCGCCGCCACGAACGCTCGGGAGACACTCGCCGACGTGATGGCCGCCGCCGCGACGACTCGCGAGATGCCTACAACCGTCGTGACCGACGCGAACGAGGTTATGAGCGCCGTCGCTACGACTCACGCAACATGCCTCGGGTGAGCCTAGCTGAAGCATCTGTCGCCGACATCGTCGCCGAACTTCATGGACGGGACACGCGGGACACGCGGAGCGAGCTGCAGCAACAACGCCACAGATATGATGGTGACAGCAACAGCGAAGATGGAAGTGATCACGGCAGCGACGACTCACAACGTTGCGGCGAAGACTGGGGTGCTAACTATTCGTCAGACGGAAGCGACCACTACCTTGCGGCAGCCAATGACAACGAACGACGAATTGCCGCTGAAGGCACGTACGCCCGGTCCGCCAACCGACAACCCTGGGGTGACACAGCGGGGCGCAGCCAAGGCCGGGACAATCGGTTCCAGAACCGCGGTCACCGCGACGAGAAACCTCGCCAGTATGAGCCTGCGGGGGCCTCTATCACTCGGCGCACTTCTGCCGACGTCGGTGCAAGCTGTGCAAACAAATACACGACGCCGGGAAATGTGAAGTATTCCAAGAAATCACCAAGATCATCAAGTCCAAGGTGGACAAGAAAGACCTCACACCCGAGCTCCAAGAACTCCTGTTTTCGGATCATTTAAACTAGGCAGCCCGCCAACTACGACTGGGTTGGTCCCAATCGGGCTGCCACAGTTAGTCGAGCCCGCAATTGAAGCCGAGTGCATCTTTGCATTTGTGGGCGAGTGCGAATGGA
This sequence comes from Phytophthora cinnamomi, assembly GCF_018691715.1. NCBI lineage: Eukaryota > Oomycota > Peronosporomycetes > Peronosporales > Peronosporaceae > Phytophthora > Phytophthora cinnamomi. The sequence continues at coordinate 21,812 of NW_027150975.1, forward strand.
CGAAGACTGAACAAGACAACGACATGAAAACGACGGAATTGGAAAGGAGAGAGGCGATTGCCTCGGTGGAGGTGTATGGTGTGAAGAAGACGATAACGAAGAGGTGGAAGATACCGCCGAAGACTGGCTGACAAGCGCAATACAAGAAGACTCGCGCCGACGACTCGTTCCAGAAGTGCGACTCTTAGCTGGAGAACGGATGAGATGGTGGTCGGCGCAGAAATTTGACAAGCGCGTAAGGATGCGGACACTCGTGAACGGAGCCGTGAACGACTCGCGCACGAGGATATTGCTGGACACTGGGGCAAACGTCAGTGCCATATCGGAGAATTGCCAAGCGACTGAAACTCCGCGAAGTAGTGGGGCATGGACGTCGCATGGATGTACAAGGAATCACCAAGGGCAAGATGATGACGACTCGCCGAGCGAAGGTGAAAGTCACCCTTGGATGGGAGCGCGTTTATGTTTTTGAAGTCTGGATAATGGATCACTGCGCCGGGGTAGAAGTGGTGCTTCGCACCGACTTTATGATCCCGGCCGGTATCCGACTGGACCTCCTCAACGCGACGGCCACGCTTCCCGACGAAGTAATGATCCCGCTGATCAAGACTCAAAATATAATGGACGAGGCCGAAGGAAGCCACGTCACGTACGGTCCGACGGAACCAATGCAAATACCGGGCCACGAATGGGACGAGTTCAAACTACAGTGACGACAACCCGAGCCGACGACACACGTGCCTTGGATCTACCGAACTGAGACGTTCATCCCGACTGTCACCAGGTTCTACAAGGGACGTCCGGTCAGGATTCGACTTACCAACGCCACGGATAGGCTGGCGAGTTGTCCGGTACACTTCCCGGTGATAATCTGGGTTCCGATTGGGTCGTTGCCGAAGACTGAAGGCTACGTGCGGCTAGATTCCGCAAAGTACAAGGGGTGGCAGGTACTCGCATACGCTGCCGCACGGGACAAGACGCTACTCAAGTGGGAAGCTGAACTCTACCAACAATGGTTGGCCAAGCAGCCTCCAGCGGTGGAACAAGTGCGTTACCCGACACCCAAAGGTATCTTGCAGCGACCTGACGAAGACTCGGCCGAGGAACCACCCGTTAACAGTGAACGTGACAGTGCCGACGACTCGTCGGTGACGGATGACTCAGAATGGATAGCGGAAGAACATCACCGACGACTCGACGCTACTGCCGGCGACTCGACGGGGGTGACGACAACTGACGATGAAACCATGACTCCAGAAGCAGCTGGATCAGGACTGGAGACTGCTGAGTCGACGGTGCGCCGCGACGAAGATCGGGGACTAGAGTGCAGTCCGAAGAGGCATCCACCGATGACTCAGACTGCACCCAGCTGAGAAGCCGGAGCCATTTCGACGACTCTCGACCAGACGCTCATAGCAGTAATGCGCGTACTGGCCACGGAAGGTACCGTCGACAGTAGCGACGAGACGGCGGAACACCCAGCAGCGGACATCGAACTGGAGGACTACGCGCATGAATTAGCGTTCCTCCCCGATTTATCGGAAACGGCGCCGACAACACTCGACTACTCGGCGGTGAACGTCAAGAATCCCGAGTTGTCGGCAGACCAACAAGGGAGCCTAATCGAAGTACTCCGACGCCATGAAAGTATCATGATTGCAAGCGGGAACGCACTCCCACCGCCAGCATATGGCGTTGTCTGCGACATAGATGTTCAGGGGCACGCGCCGATCAAACAGCGGGCCCGACGGATTCCATTCAAGCATCTCAAGAAATTGTACGAACTACTCAAAGGACTGCTCAAAGCTGGGCTCATCGCGTTCTCGGACAGCCCGTGGGCCTCGCCAATCGTCATTGTCCTCAAGAAGAATGGCCAAGACATCCGCGTCTGCATCGACTACAAGATGGTCAACGCATCCTGGAGTACGCCATGCCACTCGTCGACGACTTGCTCACGGACCTGGAGACTTACCTGTGGTTCTGCTCGCTCGACGCGGCCAGCGGATTCTGGGCCACCCTGATGACTCTACGTGCGCGCAAGATTTCGGCATTTGTGTGTCCTCTGGGGAACTTCGAGTGGCTACGAATGCCTTTCGGCCTAAAAAATGCGCCGATGATCTACCAACGGATGATAGACAACGCGTTGCGGGGATTTGTGCAACCGAAGGGCGGCTGGAACGCCTTTCCCGCAAAAATGAAGGCCGCCAAAGACTCGGCAGAACACTGCCGACGACTCGAGTCGTCACCTCGCCTACCAGGCACTACAGCGACGACTCGAACCAAGTTTGCAGCCGCCCGCGATGACTCGAAGACGGCTGAACCCATTACTCAACTCATTAACAGCTCAGAAGCCGATATGTTTACGACCAACGAAGCCGACGAGTCGTCGCTGGTACCTGTGTTCGACCGGCGATCCTTCGTGGACGATATCTGTTTCGATGGCGAAGACTTTGACAGTTGTTTGGCGACGCTGGATCGGCTCCTCAGTCGTTTTGAAGAATGCCGGATCAGCGTCAGCTTTACCAAGAGTATTTTCGTGCAAGGACGCGTTGACTTCCTGTCCCATGAAGTGTCAAAAGACGGCATTCGGCCCGATCCGAAGAAGCTGGACGCGATCACTAAGCTGTCCTTCCCACGAACAAAGAAGGGAATGCAGTCTTTCCTAGGTGCGCTGAATTATTACAGCCGCTTCATCCAAGACTTCGCTGTCTACGGCGCGGCACTGTACCAGCTCAAAGAAGACGATTTCGCCCCGGAGGGTGACCTCACAGTTGCCCGCCGGAGTTTCCAAGCTCTCCAAGACAAGGTTGCGGCAGCGCCGATACTCCGCCACTTCGACCGCACCAAGGAAGTGCACGTCATGCTGCTCGCAAATGAGTGGGCATTAAGCTCCACACTACTACAGTTGCATGATGACAAGTTGCACCCTGTTCGCTTCTGCGGACGTGTATTGAAAGAGGTCGAGATGAACTATCATGCGGCAGAGAAAGAGGTGCTAGCGCTGTTGCTACTGCTGAAGACTTGCTACACTCAGTTGGCGGGGCGCACAATACGAGTCTACACTCGCTTCTCCACATTGGAATGGATTACCAAGTCGAAGTCATTCTTTGGGAGAGCTGTACAATTCGCGGTATTGCTCTCCCCGTGGCACCTGATCGTCCAACGAGTCAAAGAGAAGGACTGTGCCTTCACCCAGCTGCTCCAGTCGACGGTGACCAACTTCGTGGATCTCGAGGACTCATTGGAACTGGTTGCCCCGCCGACTAAAGGCTCACCGACGACTCGCATGGACCCAAACTTGCTCTATGCACGCCTACCGACGACTCATACAGGCTTCGTGGTCTCTTTCGATGGGTCAGCGAAGACTGAGAAGTACGGTGGTTACGGCAGTTGCTCATGGATCGTGTGGAGCCTTCCGGAGTGGAAAATAGTTATTGCAGCGAACGCTTACCTGGAGAAAACCACGGTCAATATCGCCGAGTACACTGGTATGAACAACGGCGTTCTCGCCGCGATCGAACTCGGCGCCGAAGACTTAGTGGTCGTGAGAGACTCGAGATTCGCGATCCAGCAATCCCTAGGGGTGATAGCTTGCCGGAAGGAATCACTGATGGCACAGCTGAATCATCACAAGGAGATCACGGCACGATTGCGGTCAGTCAAATACCTGCACGTGGTACGCGAATACAATGCTGCCGCGGACTCGTTGGCAACAGAAGCCTTGGAGGCAAAAGGTTCCAAGGTCATTCTGAGTGAAACCCGGAAAGCAGAGTTGGCCGGACTCAATCGGATACAAGAAGTGATGTACGAGTCGCCGCCGCAAGGATCAGAAGCACAAAACCTGGTTCCAGGAGGCTCTATTCAAATTCTGAGCGGCATCTCAACCGTGAAACGCAAGACATTTACTGATTTCGTACGTCCAGAACCTGGAATGCTACTGGCGATGACTCGGGCGCAGACCAAGAGCAAGAAAAAACATGTTCGATTCACTCACGACAAGCCGAAGCTACCGCCGAAGACTCGCCCTAACCGGAAACCTCCTGAGATTCAAGCCCCGGAAACGACTCAAGCTCTACCAGCAGCTCCTAACGCACAAGACATTGATCCTGTGGAAGTCCAAGACGAGAGACGACGACGCATAGCTGCTGCACAAGACGAAGAATTGCGATGGGCCAACCTGAAGACCTTGCTACGTGGAGATGTTGAGAAGGTTGGATACCGAGCCGCCAGAGATGCATGGAAAATCGCGGATAAGTTCGTGTTGTCGGAGGACAATTTGCTACACTACATGGGAACGAGTCGTCGGCGTGACGCTGAGTCGCAAGAGGAGATCTCGCTGCATCTGGTGGTACCCACCACGATGATTCACGAAGTGCTCCAGAATTGTCATGACTCGCTGGTAGGTGGCCATCAGGGTGTGGTGAGAACCTACCAGCGAGTCAAGCGAGATTACTACTGGTTGGGACTCTTCACCGACGTGGAGAAGCACGTGAGATCGTGCCCCGATTGCAGCACCAGCAAGAGCCGCCCCCAACTGAAAGGATACTCTCCTGGCAACGTGCTGGCGGAACGGCCTTCCCAGTTAGTGTCTATGGATTTTGTGATACCACTGCCGAAGACTCGGAGGGGCAACACAGCCTTGCTGCTCTTCCAATGTTCCTTTGCGGGTTTCATCGTTGCGAAAGCCGTGGCGGATACGAGCGCACTCAAGGTGGCACAAGCATTCGAAGAATACATATACCGACGATTCGGTGCGCCATCACTCATCCGCCATGACCGCGACCCACGGTTCATGAGCGAAGTGTTTCAAGCGTTTGCAGAAATGATGCAGTCAAGGTCCCGAGCAACGCTGAGTTACCGGCCGCAAGCCAACGGATAGCAAGAACGATCAGTCAAAACTGTAATGCAATCCGTCAAGGTATACGCCGAAGACCCGCTCCAACAAGACTGGGACGAGATCGTGGAGCGCTTAGTCTTCGCCATCAACAACTCACAAGATACGCCTCGGAAGGGAACACCATTCTACTTGGTGCACGGGTGGGATGCCCAGTCAACGCTTAAAGCCATGTCATCCTCGCTCCGACACACAACGCCAAACTCAGCAGGAAAGAGAAGACGATACTGACGAAGACTCGGGATCACGAGTCGTTGGCGGCGGCACAAGACCAACTGTCTGCGGGACAAGACACCCCCGTCCCAAGTCACCTGTCGCTCAAACCAAGTACGCATGTGCCACCGACGACTCGCGAGTCGTCGGCGAGTGCCCCAAACCAACCGTTTGTGGGACAGGGGGGACATGTCTCTCGGGACAGGGTGGATCCACCGAAGACTGGCGGAATTGAGCCGATTGCAGGCCGAAAATCAATGCTGCCGGTCCCGTTTGATGTCGGCAGTAGGGTCTGGTTGTACATGGAGAGAGTCAAGTCCGGCCTTACCAAGAAACTGGCACACCGGTGGCATGGACCCTTCCGGATCAAAAAGAAGATCGAAGACTATGCCTTCGAACTCGAGTTACCGGACCGCAGTGGATACCGATTCTATCCAGTCGTCCATATCTCCCGACTGAAGCTGGTTGATGAGTTTGGAGATCGACCGAAGACTCGTCTCGCGCCCGGACTCGTCGACGACACGCGACTAGCCTTTGACGAAGAACTGCTCCCTGAAGATAGTTGGGAGCCAGATCACGTGGCAGGAGAATATGAAGTTGAAGCCATCCTCGACGACCGTGTGCCGTTGTCCACGGGAACTGAAAGAGCAGTGCGCGAGTTTAGAGTCAAATGGGTCGGCTACGATGAACCAACGTGGGAGCAGCCGCTAACCTTCTCTATGATTACCTGCGGCAAAAACGAAGTGAACAGCGCCTGCAGATGGTTCAAGTCGCCGACGAAGACTAGGTGGCTATGCGTCACCACAATGATGACCTGTACTTGGGGCAACGCAGCCCAAGACCACAGACGAAAACAGCTACTGCGGCATTATCTTTTGCATTTAAAAATTAAAAACGCTACCAAGACGGACAGCTAACGCAACGGCAACTCAGAAGCGGAATTGGAAACGAAAACCAAATGGATAGAAGACGCTGCCGACGACTCGCTTGAACCCGACTTCAACTCAATCAGGATCGGAGGCAACAGCTGCCCGAGCCAAGACACCAAGCAAGCTCGAGTCGTCGGAGCCACCAGCAGCATCCAGAGCTGGTCCTCCCGGAACAGACGCAGCAGTCGGCGAAGACTCAGACGCAGCAGGAACGCGAGCATCACCAAACTCGGCCACCCATTCTGAGCTCAACTCACCCGGCTGCAGCGACGAACTTGGAACAACTCGACGACCAACATCGGCGCGCGAAGAACCAGCCGGGACAAAGAGCGGAGCCGACGGGTTGCATGTGACGAACGTGGTGTTGTAGAGGTGCTGCTCCGGCACATCGTTCCGCCAAGGCTCCGCAGCATCCAGGGCAGCGACCTCGCTCAACCAGTCGACAGTCTTGGGCTCCCAAGGCAAGTACTCCAGAGAATACCCGGGCATGGTCGGCTCAAGCATGAACTCGGGCTTCACCTCCGAGAAACCCGGATCTTGGCTGCTGCCCCACTTCCAGATGTACGGGACCACCTTGGCGCGGAGACGGTCGCTGCGTTTGTTGCGCTCGACCACGTACCTCGACCAGCTTTCAAAGCATCCAAGTCCTTCCTCGTCCGAGTCTTCCGCGCGGCAGTCCAGTCCATCATGTCCAAGTCAGCGGCAACTGCGGAGAACGTAGTCTCCACTGCCTTCGGAAGGATTCAGTGATCACGCTCCCAAAGCGAGAAACCAAGGTCGACGTTGTCCGAGTCGCCGCTCCAACGAAAATTGCTCCAGTACCCCATCACTCGAGTCATCGGCGAAGCCCGCTGGGACACCTTGGAGTCGGGATCAAACTCTGAAGTGTCAAAAAGACACGCTTGAGACGGGAGTCGCCGGTGAAGCTTCTGCCACGGATGATCAGGGGTTTTGTTGTCCGCGAATGCCGCGATGCCTTCAGGACTGGAAATAATTCGGAGATCCCGGGGCACCGGTGCAGGCAACCGAGCATTCAGCATCTGGGTCCAGCACTTGAGAGACCCAGGACGCGTAAAAGGCGGCTCGATGTACGGCACAGCCCACTTGGCCACTTGCTTGGAAAATCGGACGAGGGGTGACTGACCCCGCGCCGGCGACGGTACCACAGGAAGACGCCGGGGGCTGGAATCTGACCCAGGGGTGGACGACGAAGTGGCGACGACTCGATTGCTTCCGGAAGACGCAGACTGGCGTGGAACGGAAGAACGACGGGGTTGTCGACGGTGACTCGTGTGAGTCTTCGGGGGGACAGGAGGTGTTTTCTGAGGCTCCACACCAGCACCTGAGATAGCTCCCGACGACTCGGAACCTGGGAGCTCCAAGAGAGAAGAGGAGTGAGGGACGCCCACCGATAACTCAATCACTGATCCAACGACCAAATTCTCCGCCTCCGAGCCAGTGTCTGGAAACCATTCGAGAGAAGCGCCAGCATCAACGTGAACTTGTTCGGAAGGAGGAGAAATAGTGCTCGACGAGACAGCATCTTCATCCGATGAATCCACCACACGAGACGGCTTGCGGGAAGGAACAACAGGTGAGCTGTCCGACGAAGACTTGGCAGCGGCCCCGGAGAAGACGGCCCGAGCGGGCGGACCAGTAGATCGCTGAGAACGAGCCTGTAGTGGGTCTAACTTGACTCACTACTTTAGCTCACACGTTGCGCAACGTGTATGAGGAAGCGTAAGTACTTAGTAATTACTTAGGTTAATTATATTTGAATACACAAATATAAGTTAAGTAAGATAGGATTCCAAGTGACTTAGATTAGGTAAAATGAGAACTGTATTGTTTGTAAATTGATCTTCCTCTAAAATCTGCTAAAAACTGTTTATCATCTATGAAAGGGTTGGCAGCGGCTGGCTGTCAGAGCCCCGCTAATATGCATGTCTCTGATTGGTAGAAAGATGCTGCTTTCTACCAATAGGATCTTTTGGGTATGTGTGGACCACTAATTGTGGTGGCCCACTTCAATGTATCCATTGGTGTGTCTTACACCAAGGTGAGGAAGTATCCAAAACTTTTAACAGATAACCTTATCTGTTAAATTCACAAGTGGCTTGCAGCCACTTGTACGTGTAACCCCGTTACACCATCCCCCCCTTAAGGTTAGACGCGCGGGGTCTCCGCACGTCAATCTTCGGAATTGACCATTCGTCAATTCTCCGCGTTTGGAGAAGAAATCCGCGCTCATTCAACGATGAGCGCGCCTCAGAAGAAGTCCAGGGAGTCATCTCTCCATCGACGACTACTTCGAACGCCAGAAGGCGAAGTACGGCGACGTCGTCGACTTCGACGACGACGACGAAGATATGGAGGGCGAGGAAGACTCGCCCTCAAAGCGCAAAGATTCAGTGTCGAGCGAATCGCTCGACCCTCACGCCAAGAACGTTCGTCCGCGCGAAGTGGACGAATCGGACGCTTCGAGTTCGAAGCGTTCGCGTACTGAGAGCGATACCCCACTCGCTTCCGCTGGGGCTCTCAGTACTCCGCGCGCTGCTGCTGCAGCGCGTGATTTCAAAGCTCAAGGCTCTCCGCGCGCTGCGCCTGCAGCGCGCGACCCGTGGATGCCGTCCGCGTCCGAGATCGCGGACCGGTATGGGAACTCGGTACCTCCGAATGAGGTGCCGCTGTACGTATGCAGCGCCATCAAAGATGACGCTGTGGCTGCCGAGCTGCACTTTGATGCGGAAACGCATCAAAGGCGCGATTACTACATCGGACTCTTTCATGAGCTCCGATGGTTTCAAAGCAAGAAGACCTCTTCTCGCAGCAAAGTGCCCGAATGGCAGGCACTTTGTCAAAGCTGGAACGCCTTTGTTGAAAACTTCAACAAGAGGTCGAGTGCTTACCGTGATCGGATTAAGCAAGCGCGTGATCGCTTCGAGACGTACTCGAAGCGTGGAAAGCTGGAGCAACTTCATGTTGCTGCTGAGGAGGCAAATGTGCCGTGCGCTGTGCCCGAGGGCTTTCAGTGTACGGAGTGCTTCCCAGGCGCGGTCCGCTTGAGCGACCGCGACCTGAACGGGTACACGTCGTTCCGTGTGCCCGAGAGTCTCAAAGAGCTCCGTGCTAAGTTCTTAGCACGTGAGGGTTCGGACGCTGGCGATGATCGCAGCGCTCGTGTTACTTCCGCTGTACCAGCGCGTACTGCTCCTCGTACGCCCTCACCATTTCCGGAACGTCCTCCAGCAAGACGTTCCGCGGCTCCCATGTATCTTGATGGGGAGGAAATCCTCTCCAACGAATACGAAAACGAGCCCCTTGAGGGTTCGTTTTCGGGATGCAATGGTCAACAATCCGCTCAACAATCCAGCGGGTTGAGCCGCGGGCGTCACGGATCGGTGGTGGCGGGGGTGGGAACACGCCCCGGGTATGATGATCAGCCCCGGACTGATCAGTATGCGCCTCTCCACGACCGTGTGACCGCCGTGGAGCGTCTGCAGGGCGCTGAGTTCGCCGCCCTGAAACAGGAGCTGGTGAACCAGAAGGCCCAAGTCGCGGCGGTCTCGCAGACCGCCTCGAATATCCAGGTCGAGCTGGGGACCCTGATGAAGGGGTTGCTCCAGCGCGTCCGCGCGCTGGAGGAGAGGCTGCTCGTCGCCGAGGCCAAGTCCTCGCTTCTGCCTCGGCTCCTGCCGAGGCTTCGGGTCAGCCGAGCTAGATGGCTCGTGCTGCAGGTATGGCTTCAGCCGTCCGACGTAAAAGGTCGGATGGAGGCGCATGCTAGACGGTATGTCTAGCGTGTATGCGTTGCCGTGCCGTGTCAACACAGTGAACGGCCCGATGAAGCGCGGAGCAAGCTTGCTTGCTCCGAAATCCGAAACTGCATGTTTAGGCAGGTTTTGTGTAGCTAACAAAACTAATGAACCAACTGTAAATTCATTTGTGTTGCCTCTGCCCACATTGTCTGCGTTCAGCTTCTGTTGATCAACAGAAGCTGCTATTGTGTCTTGGACAAACCGAATTACGGCTTGTCTTTTGGTGATGAAATTGCATCCGAGCTGAAGTCATTCAGCTCGCTCTCTGCTAGAGGCCCGGCCTCTGCGTGGTTCTTTGCGGTGTCTGCGCCCTGCGCAGACTCGTGGTCGTTGGCCTTGTTGTTGGGGGAGTCTGTGCCCTGCGCAGACTCATGTGGTTTGTTCATTGTTGCAGCTGACACTGTGCAAGTGTCAGCGGTTTTCTGCGGCTGCTGTATTGCAGTCGTAGATCCTCCCCCACTTAAAGTGGGAGCCATCACTCCGAGTAAACTCGGTAGACGTGGATGCCGCATAGCATTCACGTAGAACGGTGTATGCCCGGTCGAGGCATGCACTGAGTTATTGATGGCAAACTCTGCCATCGATAAGCACTCGCTCCAGTCTTGGAACGAGTGAGCGTAGCTCTTCAACATATCGACGAGCACGCGATTCACGCGCTCGGTTGACCGTCCGTCTGCGGATGGTCCGCAGTCGACATGGAAAGCTGGCTCCCATGAAGTGTAAACACTTCTTGCCACAGGTGCGCTGTGAAGCGCGGGTCTCTGTCCGACACGATGTCGGTCGGCATGCAATGATGTTTGAACACCATGTCAACGAGCAGACGGGCCGTCTGCTTCGCGGTCACTTCTGCCGGCACCGCAGCAAGATGTACCATCTTGCTGAAACGGTCTACAAAGACCACAACACCGGTGTTCCCTCCGCTATCCGGGGGAAGACCAAAGATGAAGTCCAAAGACATGGACTTCCAACACTCCGACGGAGTCGGTAGTGATTGCAGTGGAGCCAGCGCGAATGGCGCAGGCTTTACGCGTTGGCATACCTCGCAAGCACGGATGTACTTGCGCACCCACTTATACTGGTGGTGCCAGTAGAAGTCGCGCGTGAGAAGGACGTAAGTCTTCTCACGTCCGAGATGTCCCGCAGTCGGGGCATCATGATACTCGTACATGATCCTGAGTCGCAGGTCATGGTCATTTGGCACGACAACGCGATCCGCGTTGTCGTCGACTGCATTGTAAAGCAGTAGTCCGTCGTGCACACGAAAGCGGTGTGCACGCGCTCGAAGGTGCTTGGGCAGCTTCTGACGGGACTTGTCAGAAGGCGCTGTGCCATAGGCCAGCAAGCGTTTCGCGTCCGCGTCGTGCGCGTTCGCGGCCTTCACATCATCCAACAGGGACGATGTGGGTTTGCTTGATCGCATGACGTCAATGGCATTGACGTCAGCAGCTTCCGCGTAGTCCGGCCGACGTGATAACGCGTCGGCCACTACATTCAATCTTCCGGGTTTGTATTCGACCCGGAAGTTATACTCCGCAAAGAATGAGAGCCATCTCGCCATTCTTTGTGATATGTGTGGCGACTTCACTGCGGTACGCAGTGAAGCATGGTCGGTGTAGACCACAAATGGTCTACTACCAAGCAAGTACACTCGGAACTTTGCGAGTGCGTACTTCACGGCAAGGAGTTCCTTGTCATGCACCGGGTAGTTGCGCTCAGCTGGCTTCAGCTGACGCGATTGGTAGTAGATGACACGATCACGGCCCTCGCGATCGTGCTGCATCAACGCGCATCCGATCGCGAAATCGGATGCGTCACACACTACGTGAAATGGACGATCTTGGTCAGCTACTGCCAAGATCGGCGCCTCAGTCAAGCCCCGCTTGACTGCATCGAATGCCTTTTGGCAATCGGGTATCCAATTCCACACAGCTTCTGTCTTAAGAAGCTGTGGCAGCGGGCGGATCTTGCCCGCATAATCCTCCACGTACTTGCACAAGTACGTGGCCAAGCCAAGGAACTGCCTCAGTTCCTTGATACTTGAAGGCGTTGGTCATTCATTGATCACTCTGACCTTTTCTGGGTCAGGGCGAACACCATTCTTCCCTACGAGACACCCGAGGACGGGTATCTCGCTCGCCCCGAAGATACACTTCTTCAGGTTCGCGTAGAGCTTATGCTTTCGCATAAGTTCAAGTAGCTTCCGGAGATGCACCCTGTGCATCTCTACGTCGGTCTTCCCGTCCACAGCCCGGCTGTGGATGAATACATCATCGAAGTAGCTCGGTGCGAAGTCGCGCACCGAGCGCAACAAGTGCGTCACGCACCTGTTGAAAGTCGCAGGGGCGTTCTTAAGCCCCTGTGGCATTACTAGCCATTCCCAGAGCATGCCGCTTGGCGTGCTCACTGCCGTGAGAGGGATATCGCTCTCACGCATTAGGATTTGATAAAATCCATCTCGCAAGTCGAGAGCACTGTAAACGGTGCTCCCGGCCATCGAATCGATGATAACATCTTTTCGCGGTATCGGCGTCTGCACCGGTACCGTCGCATCGTTCCGCTTGTTATACGCATGAACGATGCGCCATCCGCCTTGCGGCTTTTTGACACAGAACGTCGGAGCACTGTGCGGGGACTTTGATTCCCGCACTTGTCCTGCTTTGCGACGACTTTCAAAGAAGTCGTCGATCGCGTTTACTTGTTCTCGCGGCAGTGGCCACTGCCGCGTGACACAGTACTTCGTGCCCGGCACGAGATCAATCTTGTGCTGAATGCCCTTATCCGGCGGAAGCTCCGCAGGAATCTCTTCCAGGAGTACGTCTTTGTACTCCCTCAACAATTTGTAATAGGGGCTCAACTTCAGCGAGTCCCAACCTTGTTCCTCGAAGCGCTCTCGCTTCGTCTTCGCACTGAGAGTGTCTTTACTCTCAGTGGTACTTCCCATGAAGAGCTGTCTCAGCTCTTCGCTCTCGCTCTCCGTTCTTTCGCTGTTCGAAAGAACGCAGACCTGCTCGATGCGTCCATCGTGCAAGTCGCGCGTGAAGCGCTTCCAGCTCACGGTTGGAAGCGAAGTCAACTCCGACGCCGTCGTCGGAGGATTAGCGAGTTCCATTTCCTCATACTGGAATTCAGTATCGGTGCGCGTCAAGACGCTTAGCGTCTTGACATTCGGCGTCACCGCCTCAGTCTGCCCAGCAGACTGCTCTTGTTGCGTCTCGGTCCCGGACCGAGAATTGCGCAGCGTTCTCGTGCAGCCCGGCTGCACGGTATTGTGTCCTTTCGCCGGCAGATCCTGTCTGGGGGCGCGCGATATCAAGCCCGGCTTGATCGCATGGCACTTCGTCGTGCAGCCCGGCTGCACGACAGCATGCAAATTGCGTCAGTGCGGTACGTTTGCAACCGTCCGCACTGTTTGCAGCGTCAACTCCCGGAGTTGACACGCCTTCGTCGCCTCGACGCCATTCATTGGCGGAGCCCCTCATGACCGAGGGTGCGTCGGCTCCCGGAGCCGACGCGTCGTTGTCGACCTGACCTCTTCGGGTCAGGGACTGTCCCTTACACGCTTGAACGTGGGTGTTGGTTCCCGGAACCAACACATCTTTTTCTTCCGACGTCGGCAGCATTGCCGACGCGGGTTTCACTTGTGCGCGCCCTCGCGCACTCCTTGGGCACTCCGGGACAGCAGCGTTAAGCACTGTCTCGACTGGTGAGCCACGCGCACCTGTTGGTGCGTGCGCTGCGGTAACAGGGCCATCGCTCTCTGTTCCGCTGTCGCGGCCGAAGCGCACGAGCGTGCGCTTCTTCCAGTCTATCACCAGATCATGCCCATTACCACGTCGAACTTATCGTCCAGGTCCAGGACGATAAAGTGTTCGACAAACACTCGTTGTTTGTACGAGAAGCGCACGTTCACGACGCGCTTCTCGGTCTTCACGATGGCACCTGTTGCCAGTCGTACCTCCAGAAGACTTCGAGGTGTATCTACCTCCTCGAAGTCAAGTCTCGGCAGGCTTCGTAGTCGAACAAAATGTTCGACGCGCCTGAATCTACCAAAGCTCGAAGAGAGTCACTCGCTCTCTTCGAGTAAACCTTCAAGATGACTAGGTTCGGCCTGTCATCTTGTTTCTTGCAGTGAGAGCTGGTCTCACTGGGGGCTGCAGTCCTCAGTGTCGCGTGCCCGATGTCGGCACGCGCGACTGCATTACCAGTAGGGCACCCCGCGCCTACTGGATGTTCGCGTTTTTTGTTGGTCCGCGGCGATGCCTAGCATCGCCACGACGGCCACCTCCAGGGGGCATGGGAGCTGTGCACTCCCGTGCAAAGTGACCGATCCTTCCGCAATGGAAGCATCGCACGTTGCCTCCCTGCTGCTGGTAACCAGCAGTTGTTGCGTTCGAGAGGTCCATTGGTTCCGGACCTCCCGGCCTCGCTACCGGGCGCGGTTGCAGCCTCGGCACGTTCACATGCAGTTTAGCCTGTCGCAGGCTAAACTCTTCTTGCATGGCAAGAGTAATCGCAGCTTCGAGAGTACTCGGGTACTCTCGGAAGAGATAGGTCTTCACGGGCACATCTCTAAGTCCTTTCATGAACGTGACGACCTTGGTCGCCTCGTCAATCGGGTTAGTCACGATATTTGATACCAAATATCGTGCGCGCTGCGCGTAAGCATGGACGTCATGCTTACCCTGCTGAAGGTCGAGGAACTCCGCCCTCGACCGGAACTCGTTTTGCGGGGGCTCAAACGCTTGTTTGAGCTCCTCTTTAAACACTTCGTACGTGCTGAAGCACGTAGGATCGGAGAGTCGGCGTCCATACGCCCAACTCCTTGGGCGTCCGCCAAGGCAGGACATGGCGAACGCGACCTTCGACAGCGGGTCGACGATGCGTCGAGCCGCTATGGCTGTGTCGAGCTCGACAAGCCATCGGAGGAGAGGCTCGCCCTCTCTTCCCACGTAATTACTTACGCTCAACTTTAATGGTTGAGCACGCGGTGTCGTCCCTGACGACGCCGTCACTGAGGAAGCAGCGTCACGCTGCTCCTTCATGATGAACCCCAGAGCAACACCATGTTGCTCCGTCGGCGATAGCGTACGCAGCATTGTAGCTATCGCTGCTTCTCCAATGACTGTTGACAGTCGTTGGAGGGCGTCACACTCTGGGTCAGACAGGTGGGGGCAGTCAGCGCGTGCAACATGCGTTGCAGGCGTGTTGGAGCTCTCCATGGGCACCTCCGTGCTCATGTGGTTCTCGGCTCCGCGTTCGTACACCGCGTATGAACGTCAAGCAGTCGGTCGTTGGACGGACTACAAAGTGCTACCAGGTGTAGTGGGTCTAACTTGACTCACTACTTTAGCTTACACGTTGCGCAACGTGTATGAGGAAGCGTAAGTACTTAGTAATTACTTAGGTTAGTTATATTTGAATACACAAATATAAGTTAAGTAAGATAGGATTCCAAGTGACTTAGATTAGGTAAAATGAAAACTGTATTGTTTGTAAATTGATCTTCCTCTAAAATTTGCTAAAAACTGTTTATCATCTATGAAAGGGTTGGCAGCGGCTGGCTGTCAGAGCCCCGCTAATATGCATGTCTCTGATTGGTAGAAAGATGCTGCTTTCTACCAATAGGATCTTTTGGGTATGTGTGGACCACTAATTGTGGTGGCCCACTTCAATGTATCCATTGGTGTGTCTTACACCAAGGTGAGGAAGTATCCAAAACTTTTAACAGATAACCTTATCTGTTAAATTCACAAGTGGCTTGCAGCCACTTGTACGTGTAACCCCGTTACAAGGATGGCCCAGAATCCGCTAGCCGCGTCGAGCGAGCAGAACCACAGGTATG
The DNA here is from genome assembly GCF_018691715.1 of Phytophthora cinnamomi. NCBI lineage: Eukaryota > Oomycota > Peronosporomycetes > Peronosporales > Peronosporaceae > Phytophthora > Phytophthora cinnamomi. The sequence goes on from NW_027150975.1 coordinate 37,508, forward strand.
TCTCCAGATCCGTGAGCAAGTCGTCGACGAGTGGCATGGCGTACTCCAGGATCGCCGTTACCGCGTTGACCATCTTGTAGTCGATGCAGACGCGGATGTCTTGGCCATTCTTCTTGAAGACAATGACGATTGGCGAGGCCCACGGGCTGTCCGAGAACGCGATGAGCCCTGCCTTGAGCAGTCCTTTGAGTAGTTCGTACAATTTCTTGAGATGCTTGAATGGAATCCGTCGGGCCCGCTGTTTGATCGGCGCGTGCCCCTGAACATCTATGTCGCAGACAACGCCATATGCTGGCGGTGGGAGTGCGTTCCCGCTTGCAATCATGATACTTTCATGGCGTCGGAGTACTTCGATTAGGCTCCCTTGTTGGTCTGCCGACAACTCGGGATTCTTGACGTTCACCGCCGAGTAGTCGAGTGTTGTCGGCGCCGGTTCCGATAAATCGGGGAGGAACGCTAATTCATGCGCGTAGTCCTCCAGTTCGATGTCCGCCGCCGGGTGCTCAGTCGTCTCGTCGCTTCTGTCGGTGGTACCTTCCGTGGCCAGTACGCGCATTACTGCTATGAGCGTCTGGTCGAGAGTCGTTGAGATGTCTCCGGCTTCTCAGCTGGGTGCAGTCTGAGTCATCGGTGGATGCCTCTTCGGACTGCACTCGAGTCCCCGGTCTTCGTCGCGACGCACCGTCGACTCAGCAGTCTCCAGTCCTGATCCAGCTGCTTCTGGAGTCATGGTTTCATCGTCAGTTGTCGTCACCCCCGTCGAGTCGCCGGCAGTAGCGTCGAGTCGTCGGTGATGTTCTTCCGCTATCCATTCTGAGTCATCCGTCACCCCCGAGTCGTCGGCACTGTCACGTTCACTGTTAACGGGTGGTTCCTCGGCCGAGTCTTCGTCAGGTCGCTGCAAGATACCCTTAGGCGTCGGGTAACTCACTCGTTCCACCGCTGGAGGCTGCTTGGCCAACCATTGTTGGTAGAGTTCAGCCTCCCACTTGAGTAGTGTCTTGTCCCGTGCGGCAGCGTATGCGAGTACCTGCCATTCTTTGTACTTTGCGGAATCTAGCCGCACGTAGCCTTCAGTCTTCGGCAGCGACCCGATCGGAACCCAGACTATCACCGGGAAGTGCACCGGACAACTCGCCAGCCTATCCGTGGCGTTGGTAAGTCGAATCCTGACCGGACGTCCCTTGTAGAACCTGGTGACAGTCGGGATGAACGTCTTAGTTCGGCGAATCCAAGGCACGTGAGTCGTCGGCTCGGGTTGTCGCCGCTGTAGTTTGAACTCGTCCCATTCGTGGCCTGGTATTTGCATTGGTTCCGTCGGACCGTACGTGACGTGGCTTCCTTCGGCCTCGTCCATTATATTTTGAGTCTTGATCAGCGGGATCATTACTTCGTCGGGAAGCTTGGCCGTCGCGTTTAGGAGGTCCAGTCGGATACCGGCCGGGATCATAAAGTCGGTGCGAAGCACCACTTCTACCCCGGCGCAGTGATCCATCATCCAGACTTCAAAAACATAAACGCGCTCCCATCCAAGGGTGACTTTCACCTTCGCTCGGCGAGTCGTCATCATCTTGCCCTTGGTGATTCCTTGTACATCCATGCAACGTCCATGCCCCACTACTTCGCGGAGTTTCAGTCGCTTGGCAATTCTCCGATATGGCACTGACGTTTGCCCCAGTGTCCAGCAATATCCTCGTGCGCGAGTCGTTCACGGCTCCGTTCACGAGTGTCCGCATCCTTACGCGCTTGTCAAATTTCTGCGCCGACCACCATCTCATCCGTTCTCCAGCTAAGAGTCGCACTTCTGGAACGAGTCGTCGGCGCGAGTCTTCTTGTATTGCGCTTGTCAGCCAGTCGTCGGCGGTATCTCCCACCTCTTCGTTATCGTCTTCTTCACACCATACACCTCCACCGAGGCAATCGCCTCTCTCCTTTTCCAATTCCGTCGTTTTCATGTCGTTGTCTTGTTCAGTCTTCGTCCATTCGCACTCGCCCACAAATGCAAAGATGCACTCGGCTTCGATTGCGGGCTCGACTAACTGTGGCAGCCCGATTGGGACCAACCCAGTCGTAGTTGGCGGGCTGCCTAGTTTAAATGATCCGAAAACAGGAGTTCTTGGAGCTCGGGTGTGAGGTCTTTCTTGTCCACCTTGGACTTGATGATCTTGGTGATTTCTTGGAATACTTCACATTTCCCGGCGTCGTGTATTTGTTTGCACAGCTTGCACCGACGTCGGCAGAAGTGCGCCGAGTGATAGAGGCCCCCGCAGGCCTCATACTGGCGAGGTTTCTCGTCGCGGTGACCGCGGTTCTGGAACCGATTGTCCCGGCCTTGGCTGCGCCCCGCTGTGTCACCCCAGGGTTGTCGGTTGGCGGACCGGGCGTACGTGCCTTCAGCGGCAATTCGTCGTTCGTTGTCATTGGCTGCCGCAAGGTAGTGGTCGCTTCCGTCTGACGAATAGTTAGCACCCCAGTCTTCGCCGCAACGTTGTGAGTCGTCGCTGCCGTGATCACTTCCATCTTCGCTGTTGCTGTCACCATCATATCTGTGGCGTTGTTGCTGCAGCTCGCTCCGCGTGTCCCGCGTGTCCCGTCCATGAAGTTCGGCGACGATGTCGGCGACAGATGCTTCAGCTAGGCTCACCCGAGGCATGTTGCGTGAGTCGTAGCGACGGCGCTCATAACCTCGTTCGCGTCGGTCACGACGGTTGTAGGCATCTCGCGAGTCGTCGCGGCGGCGGCCATCACGTCGGCGAGTGTCTCCCGAGCGTTCGTGGCGGCGCGAGTCGTCGCGACACCTGTCGTCACGTTGTCGAGAGGCATCACGAGCTCGGGAGTGAGACAGCGACGACTAGCGGGACGAATGCGCTCGTCAATCTTCAATATCGCTTGGATCATTTCCTCCAACTCATGGATATCCGCGATACACAGATGGCACAGGCGCCGTTCGAGTCCTCGGTCGCCGCAAGTATCGAGGAAGCGCTTGACGTGGTCGCGTGCTTTGCGGCCGTTGCTCTCAAACCGAATCCCGGCGTTCCTGGCATAGCCATTGAGCCGGTTTAGGTAGTCGCAAACATGTTCCTTGTCTTCGCGCTTGGCTGAGTAGTAGCGAGTCTCCGCTGACTGGCTGAACTGGGAGCAATAGTACTTGATGAAAGCTTCGCTTAAGAGGCTCCACGTTCGCTTGGTCTTCTTGGGCAGTTGTCGGTACCAATGTAGAGCGCCGTCCCGAAGACTCAGCTCGAAAGGCATCTACCATTCATTGGGCGATGCTCGTGTTCCTTTCATCTCGTAGACAAAGGCGCGAAGCCATTGCATCGAGTTCTCGCTCTTGTTCCTGGTGCCCGAGAACGCCTCGATCTGCCCCAGTGGGCGATGCGTTGCCACCTCGATCCTCGGAGTCGCGTTAAGCAACTCGGATTCGGTCACCTCACGGATTTGGCGCAGGTATTCGCCCATCTGCGCTCCTCCATCGCCGGTAAAGTCCGCTTATTCGTCCGACGAGTCGTCGGTGGGCCCGCTGCGGCGGATCGTGCTCCGTCCTGAGCTGTTTTTCGTGCCTCTGGCCGATTTTGAGTCATCGGTGGTGCGTCCAGCGCGGTCTGAGTAACCCGTAGGTGGTGGAGTCACCATGTGGGAGTCTTGAAAGTACGGGGATCGCTCCCCTGACGCGCTAAACACCCCTCCGGTGGGTTTTCGGCTGGGGTTTTCGCGGATTGCCCTCTTCGGAGTCGTCGGCAGCGGTACGCTAGCCGGGTCGACCACTTCTCGAGCCGCACGAGTCTTCCGCGAGTCGTCCAGAGTGAACGAGTTCACGCCGAAGGCTGTGCGGAGTCGCTTCTTCCATTTCCAGAGCTCTGCGCCCGCTTCGGCCGGCACCCAGCACTCCAGAGTCGACGGCGAAGGGTGCTCCAGAGGCCAAAGCCCCAATGCTTTCAGGAACCGCTCCGTGTCTTTCGCCACTTGTTCAATGGTCACGAAGCTCACGGGGCGAGCCAACTCGTGGTACAAGTCGGCCCAAACAGCTTGGCGAGTCATCGTCGGCTCGAATAACTCGCCCCAGTCGCTCTTCTTCATCTCTTCGTAAAGTCGACCGAGAACTTTGTTGGCTGCCGGCGTGTCACCGTTGAGTGGCGGCCGGTTACCGGAGGTTTGCTCGGTCACTTGAGTCGTCAGGACCGGTGACCTCGAGTCGTCGGCGGCGTCTTCAAAGTCTTCCAAGTCGTCATACGCTGGCCCTGGGCCATCCACATCATCCAGTTCATCCGCGAGGTTGCGCGTCACGGAACGCGTGTCATCGTCAAGCTCAACCGCGAGGTTTCGCGACAACGAACGCATGCCCGCACTGCGTCCCGCAGACAGCACTGCATCTTCCGGAGTCTCGGGTGTCACCACCGCTGGCGCAGGCGCCTTCTCCTCCAGGTAATCGTCGTAGTCTTCATCCATTTCTTCGTCCTTGGCGTCGGATCCAGTCATCGAGTCGTCGAAGCTGACGGTCCGCTCAGCAATCGGGTTGATGTGCGGCGTGATCAGGGCCGCAGTCGAGTCGTCGCCACGCGTTCCGCCAGTCTTCATCGGAGTTGCTGGTACCGCTGAACGTGATCCTTTCGCCATTTTCTTCTTTCTTCGTCTTTTTTCTTCTTTTTCTTGTTCTTGTTCTTCTTCTTCTTGGTTGCTCGTAAAGTCGATCGACCTGCAGTAGCACGAAACACAGAAGGTCACACCAATCCCGGGTCGCGGCACCAGTTGTCGTGTAGGAACACGCGCTAAATTATATATGGCACACTTTCCCCACCAACAACACCCACCGAGTCACTGAAGACTCAATGGGCTTGTTAGGGTTAGAACCTGAAGGCCCAGGAACTTTCCCTTGCACCGGGTTGATGTTTCCCCTGTGTACCGAGCTTCCGCTAGTCGACCGACGGAAGACTCAGCGTCACTAGCCACGAGCAAAGGCTAGCACGCTTTCACACACAAAATATACGTCGCAGGCCCTCAGAAGGAAGGGTCCCGGCCTTTTACGGCGTGATACGAGGGTGCCGGAGCTAAACTCCGGTGGGAAGAAATAAATGGAGTGCGCTCTCGCTCCTCCAGTTCCTGGCGACACTCGTCGCTACCAATACACCGGCCACTAACTCTTGGCCCTGCCAGGGATGAACACACGCTACACTAGTAGATGTGCCCACCGACAGTCATAATCCTACCTACCAGGTTTACCTTGAGCTGCAGGTCGTTCACTGCAGGCACCGGTGTCGCCCTTGCGTGGTTGGGAGGAAAAGCTGTTCTGTTATTGTTGCCCGAAGGCTTATCTTGTCTTCTCTTAAGTTTCCTATCGATCAATACAAATATCAAGTATAAACGCGTCCGTTTTTGGACCGCCAGTTGTAACTCACGACTCTTCGGCGCTTTCTCTGCGACGTGGCGGCGTTACCGACGACTCAAACGGCCGCTGAAACGCCACCGACGACTCGGGACAGGCGCCGATGACTCATAAGTTCGGATCTTGCCAGTAGGTTCGCAGCGTACTTAGCGAGCTGCAACCGCCCGCTCTTGACTTGGGACCGTCGACGAGTCATCGTCACCGGCCTATTTAGGCCAATCAGCGATCGGGGAGTTTGGTCCAATGACTGGCGATGGGTTGTGACTTGCCAGTCGGCGCCGGCGCCTCGAGTCTTCTGCGCACCCTGTCTCGGCTGCATTTCTCGACACCACACACATTAGGGTGCGAATGCCTGTGTGGACAGCAGTAGACGAGAACGCCGAGGTCGATGACGGCACGCTCGGCAACGCCTACACGGAAGAAGATCAGCGGCGCCTACCAAAACATGTGCGTTCACCCGAACCAACAGAGTAGGTAAATGTTGCGTCCATCGAGCTGATTTCAATGTACTTGTCTTTTTCACGTCATCGCATATTTTAGCATGTAGCATTTGCTGCACGATTCTGTGCACGATTTGAACCGTATCGTTGCTGTTTCTAACACTAATTCGCACTGCTTAGATGGCGACGCGTTCATCGACATCATCGGAGAGGCTGATCTCTAAGCAAGCACAAGCGGGTTTTAGGACTCTTCCTAAATCAACTTGGCTATTGTGGTGCCTTATTCCTTTAATAGTACCCCACCTGTAATAGTACCCCACCTGTAATAGTACCCCACCTGTAATAGTACCCCATCCTAGATACTAATGCAGTGCCTGTGGGGCATAATCACAGGTTTCATGGTACTTGCGAAAGGCCAAGACGAATGGCGCCCATTTACACGACATTCGCGGAACGCAGGAGTACAACAGGGTCTTGTAGGAGGACTCTTTGGCGACCTGCTATTATAAAAACTAGTACTGTATAGCAGGAAACATTTGAGGTCGGAACCAGGGATTATTAATAGTAGTAATTTCCAAAATAGTATTGTAGCATGGAACCTCTATATTTTGTTTTGGTCGCAAGTGAAGCTATCAGCTCGAGTTCCAGTGTGGGCGTGATTACCGCTGATTTTTCACTTGCTACGATTATTAAACTTTTGGAACAAAATTTTGATCCAAACTAATTACGTTGGACATGGGTCGAGCATGGGGCGTGCTCGACGATGCTGCAAGCATCGTACCACTGCGGACGCTACCCTGCCAGGCCTGTGCTCGTTCCCCGCTTGCCGTTGTTGCCTCGCCTGCGGGTCCGCGGAGGCTCGCGCGGCGGCGAGCAGCCGAAGTTCGAAGTTCACAAGTGCATGGGCCAAATGTACTACCCAGAGACGTAACTCACTACGCACAAACTTGTATATGGGTGGGAGTATGCAAAACAGTTCTTCCGGATCCAGAAAGATATATGGCGAGATCTTGTGCCCGCCTGTTTGGAAGACTCGCCGAGTTAATTTCGGGAATGGGTTATTCCCGGCCTAATTTCGGACGCGCAATGGGCTATTAATTGCTCCAAATATTATTTTTCACGTCTCAAGGGCGAGCCAAAACCTCTTGAGAGTACAACGTCGCTCGATTCGATTCAACGCTGCATCGATTCTGGCAGTGAAACGGCGAATACTACTCGTGGTAGTCTCGAATCGTATCGTTAGTAGGCATATTATCACTACTAGTACTATTACTATAGTTCCGGGTTGGAGCCACTAGTAGTGCTAAGGCCCTGGTCTCTCCGTCTGGGTCTGGGTCTCGGAATAAACGAAATTGCAATCCCCCAACGCTGTCCCCAGATTGCTGGAGCTGGGGATTGTGTTGCTGCTACACATACCCTGTCAAAATCGTTTTCTGGCCTCGAGGGAGGACGCCTCTCAATTGGAAATATCCACTGTATCGGCATGCAAACAAGTGTCATGGAGATGCTGTAGTTGCCCGCGCCGGATGCGGCGCACCGCCTGCTGGTCTCCCACCCCCTGCGCAGCCCGCTACTGTGAATGCCGCTGGCGATGGAGGAGATTCCGCCCGCGAAGAAGCTCCGGATGAGACGATGCGATCTCCTCCCGTGCCCCCCGAGTACGTGCCACAAGCGCTGCAGCGTAGTCGCCTTTGTCTTCCATGGCAACCACGCGATTATCTGCCTCTTCCAATTGATGCCTATCTCGGAATAAAATCCTCAATCAATTCCCACCCCCTTGGAGGTGGGAATTAATGGCTTGTCTGGGGATAAACAACCAGCCAATCAGAATCGTTTATTTTATTCCGACAGACGGAGAAACCAGGGCCTAATTGAATAGTAGTCAATACAAACATGGATAGCAGTGCTATTATTACTACTAATGTTCTCATACCCATACGTATGAGACTATATCAGTCTGTCGACGCCAGGGTTCGGTAGTAGTGGGAATGTCGGCTAGTAGTCATAATACTACTACTATAAATTCGGGCAATAGTAGAATGGTATATATATTAGTAGTGAGGCATCGACGGTACTAATAGGACTACTAATGTCAAATGAGCTCAAGCTCAGCACCCAAAAGTGCTGTCCGGGCACTGATTAGTAGTAGCGGTAAAAAGTGAGTTATAGTAGTACCGGTACTACCCAGGACTCGACGAAGCGGTCATACTCATACTAGGGGAGTCGATTCTCACCTTCATCGCGAAACTACTTCAGTACAATTCCTCAGCGGGATCTGGTGAAGGTACGAAGTCGGAGTCCAGATACTGCTAGACGGCGCGCTTAATCGTGAAGGGGGGTCGAGGTTTTGCCTGAGAAGGATGCTGCTGGGGGGGGGGTATTCAACGTCGGAATAGACCACCTGAATAATATACGCATCGTACCTCTCGCTGAGTGCCGAATTTGAACCTTCAAACACACCGACAGCGCATATGTGGTGTTTGATCTAGGAATATACACGGACCACGTTTGAGCTCGTCGCCCTCCTGGCAACCACTCACAGCGCAGCCCATACTACGTTTGTCGGGTTATGGCAAGGTTTCAGAAATGGTGATCTTCCCCGAGCGACGAAACGAGAACAGTCAATCTAGAATTGCAGGATGGGAGTCGTGGTTGGTAAACTCTCCAGTAGTACTCTTGGAGTACTATAGTAGCGTGTTGAGTCCAGCAAACTACTACTAGTAGTGAATACCGCACTATACGGTAGTAGTAGTACTGTCGGGTCGCTGGCACTCTTTATCACTGAGGGATGTGTCGCTGTCATCGGCAGCTGTGGGAATGGCAGCTCGCCCCTGCTGCAGTCTTTCGACGACTTGGACCTTGGGACTTGACCGGGGAAGTCCTGGGCGCTTCCTCGTGCCGCTGTTACGCTTGCCTGCCGTCGCCGTGTCTTCGAGAGAGCAGGATGCGCGTTGTGGATCTGGGTGATATTTTTTACGGATTCAGGAAGACATGCACCTTCCAGGTTCCTTTTTGCGGAGTTTAGAAATGTGTGGCGAGGTATCACGCGATCACTGTTCCACCTGCCATCTGTTCGAGTCATGTGCTCGAAGGACTGATGTTGTGCTGCTTTCCTCCATTTACGCGATCATTGATGTTTCGCCAAATCCGGCATCCTGCCTCTCGTAGGTGGTAAGCTCTGATGACTCTTTTGTATACAGTGCGCGTCAAAACTATAGGACCACCCCTGTGCACCCTCATAACTCAATCAATTTTTATCATTTTGAGGTGGGAGTTCGACAGTAGTTGTGAAAGACGCTGAGAAAGACCTGCTATGCGCTAACACTCGCGTTTTTGCACTTTAACGGGTGGCTCGTATACAAGAGTGGGCAACAGTTAGTTGTTTGTGCACGAGGTCGATCCTACAACACAAATGCACTACGGGGTGCCGGACCACCTGTCCTGAATCCCAATATCGTTCATGGCAAATCAATATTAACCGATCTACGTTGGCGACCTTCCGTACAAGCTCCACTGCTATAGATTTACAATGCTGACTGTCACAGCGAGATCCCAGATGCTAGTGTACGTGTATGAGTCATATACTTTCGGGTGCTCGCACGTTGACACTAGGTCTTTCTCAGCGTCTTTCACAACTACTGTCGAACTCCCACCTCAAAATGATAAAAATTGATTGAGTTATGAGGGTGCACAGGGGTGGTCCTATAGTTTTGACGCGCACTGTATGTACTCGACGTTGGACCAACGGAGGCCAGAGGATAGGCAAATCAAATCTCGGACGAGTTTGATGATCGGACTCCATCCGTTCACACAACGAACTCCGGGTTGGAGCCCAAGCACAGGCGGTTGGGAACTGGTCGGTGGAGAAGTTCACGACGGAGAAGGCAGACATTTAACGCCAGTGCAATTATCGAAATCGTCATGCGTTCCTACATAGTAAATCGAGAACTTTAGAATCTGAACTAAGTCGACACTGTTGGAACATCGTCAATTGTACCAAGAAATGTCCCAGAGCCACATTTAGAACTTTAGCAACTTGGCGCAAATTGGCAGAAAGGCACGATACATGAGCTCGCTCATGGCCTGTTTAGTCAGTACTAGAAAATGAGCATCGAGTAGCAGCAACTGCATATTGTTGCAGCAAAAAGCGGAAGGATCGGAAGGTATCCGGCGACCGTACTTAAATTACTGGTTATAGCAACATACGACCTCACATTTCATGTAAGGATGGCTATGTTGAGCCCCAGGATACGCTGCCGAATCACCGGACGCCTGCTTCTTCTTAAAACAAAAGCCGATATCGCGTCGTCGGGATACTAATCGATCCGATAACACGACAGCCGAAAAACGAGGGCAACGGTTCTGTATTTGTGTCCTGGATATCGACCGCCGTCGAACAAGCTGTGTAAAGGCCTCAGAACCGAACATCTATTTGACTTGTAATCACTGACACGGCAAGATTGCAGTACGGCCTGCAAACTTGGAGGTTCTTCATGCCCTCACAAGAAGTTGGTGTCAACCCACCACTCCGACTTGTAGCTCGAACCAAGGATGCTCTCGATAGACACTGGAGCAGGCAGACTTCCGCTGAAATTCACTCGCTCACCAGTCGCTGCACCACGGCCGCCGTTGTTGTACTCCCGCAGGAACACGTTGCTGGTGCTGTTGCCCCACTTTTCCCAGCCTTTCGGGTTGATAACGTTGCCAAGCTGGCTGTTCTGAAAGACGACGCGCGCATAAGGACGCCACGGGCGGCCTAGGTACGCAGTCTGACGGCCAGATCCGTACACGCGCGCCTTGTTGAACACGTACTCCGACGGGTTGGAACCTCCCGTGTTGCCGTTGGCAGTGATGGAGCCTGGTCCAAGTGACTCGATATCGCACGACTCGAACCACGCCTTGGCCTCAAGACCGAAGATAAAGTCAACAGCACCACCAATGTACGACCGGGCGTAAAGCTCTCGGCCCTTGTTGGCACATAATGTATCCTGGTATCCCGAAAACTTACAAGCATAGAACCCGTAGTCTGCACCGTCGACGTAAGTAGCCACTGCCGGGCCGACGTTGCCCGCAGTGTTGGCGACGTTGATGTTGTAAAGTTTCACACCGCTGTATGACTTGAGGCGCAGCGTGCTAATAACGTCGTTCGGACTCTGGACGTTGGCAGGGAGATCCTTCTGCGCCATCGCGCGGGTAATTGTAACTTGGTTGGCGGAGTATGACATGGTGTTGCACGTGTAGCCCTGCACCACCAGCGGGCCGTTTAGCGCCGGGATGAGTACTTGCTCGCGGTAGGTTCCCGGGAAAATGAAGAGGGTCTGCTGAGCCGTCGTGCTGCTCAGTTTTGCCGCGCCCTGCGATACCGTCTTGACACTTCCCTTGTAAGACCCCGAGGCATCGACGACGATAGCACCACTTGGAGGCTGAGTGCGTGCGTTGGGCCCACTACACGAGGCTTCGACTGCAGCGAGAACACTCACCACCAGCAAAAGTACTGGTATTAATAGTGCGAACGCTCGCATGTCGTATCTTGGTCGTAATTGTCGAAATGGAATTGAGCTGGTGTGAGTGGCGAGGAGGAAAACCAAAAATGACCGGTCTACAGTCCCTCATTCTATCGCGACAGTAAACATCGAGCCTAACTGTAGTATGTATCGGTTTTACCGAGGCGCGCATTGCTGTTCCGTTCGTCTAGTTGTCTTGGTGTGCAGACATTGCGCTGCAGAGAGCCTGCTGAAGTTGGTAGCGTGCAGCTTCTCGCCACTAGAGGCCACCTGTACAACTTAATAAGGGCTGGTCTTACGTCTCCCCTCACGAGGCTCTTGAAGAGCGGGATTGGATGCGGCCTCGGTCCGGGTGCAAAAGATGATACAGCCACTGGCTGTCGGTCGCCGGGCTGAAGAAGAGGAAGAGGCCTTATCGGTGGGTTAGCTGCTGCTGGCGTTGCGGAAAGCCAACTTGATGCGTCTTATCGAATGCCAGCCTCTGCGTTCGTGCGGCTGGAGGCCTCGCTCGCCCCATTGCTCCTCACGCTTGGCTGGATCGCCTGTGATAACGCCCTGCAGCTGACACAGAGGTACCTGACTGGCGGCTCGATGCCTGGCATTCGACGCATCGCGTAAGCAAGGCATTTTTCTATCGCGTTGTGTGGTTCGTCGTTGCGTATTTTGTGTATCCCGCGCCCCCGGCGCCGTCCGGTGGCACACAACGTCCCAGCGGGCCAAGAAGGGGTGTCGTGACGACACTGTCGTCCCTTGTGCGTCCCTCTTCGACCCGCAACAAAGAGCTCTGATTGGTCCATCCCACATACAGCGAGATATAAGACTGCGCCTAAAACAGTTTAGGTACTTGGGTATGAGGGCGGCGTCTTCGTGTCATTGCATGTCTATCCTCTTTCAAGATGTATTTGAAAACGCTGTACTGGTACTAGTAACTTACAACTTGCAAGGCGAAGGGCCAGCACCGCAACCGATGGTGAATACTAGCAGACAAAGGATTCCTGTACATATTAGTAGATCGCTAACATACAGTATGCGATGTGTGTACAGACGAGGGCGTGAGTAAGGAACGCCTGATATATAACAACTTTCAAGTGGTATGAGCCAATTAGAGGGCATAAATTGCCATTGATGGGACAAAATACTTGATTTAGTTAATTATGTCAATAATCTGTGTCCGGTCCACGTATAATCCGGCGTGGCGCCAACAAGATTTGATGGTGTCGGCGTCCAGCGCATTCCATGCGTTGCTGCACCACGGAGGGCTTCCGCGTAGAGGCGGCCTAGGATCATCAGCATCCGCCCAGATATGGGCACATGCTCCTGCTCAGCGTACAGCACCATCTCGACGAGGCAGGAGTCCAGGGCCACCATAGACGCCCGCGACACCTCCTTGCGGCAGCGAAAGTCGACCGCAATGCGCTTGAGCGAGCTCTCGTTGTCCAGGATCCTCTTGACGGACGATTTGCCCGGCGCCTTGTCCAGTACAAACTTCTCCCGAGCCCATTCTCCTAGCGTCGCGAGGCTCCACGTTGGCTCGCGGGTGCGCATTGCACAGAGGTCGAGCTGTTGCTGCTTGGTGAGGCGCATTCTCCGTGCTTGCCGCTCCATCTTGTTCGTGTCAAATTCGAATTTCCCGATTCAAAACCAGCAGGCCCAGCTGGCCAATGGCGATGGCCAATGTCAGTGCTTCAAGCTCTTACCTCTAGAATTGCATAATATTAGGTTTTTAAGGTTATAGGATGACACCCGTTCCTTATTCACGCCCTCGACTGTACATGTATTATGAATACCGGTATCATATGGTGCTCATCAACAACAACATCAGGTTAGATCCTGGTCTAATCAAAAGTTCTGAAATACAGTCAAAATTGCGAGCTTTACGGTACTATTTTTCTGCGCCATACGCCTACAAATTTTGGATTGCTCACAGAAGTAACAGCAATTTGTATGGCGACCACTCGACTGGATATTCGAACTTGTATGCGCCGAACGCAGAAGATAAAATTGCATACCGTATATGAGATCTCCTACTTCAGACCCCAGAATATTGAAGTTGTACTGTTGTAAATGGTACACGAGATGTACAAGTACCGACGAATTTATGTACCATGAATGTCAAGCAAAACGATGTTGAAAGTAGAGTGCAGATTCCTACCGGTATGCATATACATGTATTAAGCCTCGTTGTCTACATTGTCTTCCTCCAGCACCAGCGTATCGATGTCTCGATTCGGGTCTACGAAGTGGCGAATCACGGGAACCTCATCTAGCAGCCGATCGAGCAGGGCCCAATCTGGCTCGGCGTCGAACGCATTCTGGTTGGTAAGATGAGCACTTCTAACCTGTTTAGGAATGATCATTGCCTTCTCAAAGCCGCTCAAAACAATCTGGGCCGACAGCGAGTCCCACGCTGATTTAGTCCAACTGATTAACTGCTGCCGCGAGGGTGGCTTCAGCTTGAACGGGATGGTTGCAGTTGAACTTCGAAGCTGCTGTAGCATATTTCCAACCCAATTTTTTCGCATAGCATCTTTTAGGGGCTTATTCCAGGCGATATCCGCTGGCTGGCACGCGAATGTGTAGCCAGCATGTAACGGGGTTACACGTACAAGTGGCTGCAAGCCACTTGTGAATTTAACAGATAGGTTATCTGTTAAACGTTTTGGATACTTCCTCACATTGGTGTAAGACACACCGATGGATACATTGAAGTGGACCACCACAGTGAGTGGTCCACACATACCCAAAGATCCTATTGGTAGAAAGCAGCATCTTTCTACCAATCAGAGTCATGCATATTAGCGGGGCTCTGACAGCCAGCCGCTGTCAACCCTTTCATAGATGATAAACAGTTTTTAGCAGATTTTAGAGGAAGATCAATTTACAAGCAATACAGTTCTCATTTTACCTTAAACTAGCTACTTGGAGTCTTGTCTAAGTTAACTTATATTTGTGTATTCAAATATAATTAACCGAAGTAATTACTAAGTACTTACGCTTCCTCATACACGTTGCGCAACGTGTAAGCTAAAGTAGTGAGTCAAGTTAGACCCACTACACCTGGTAGCACTTTGTAGTCCGTCCAACGACCGACTGCTTGACGTTCGTACGCGGTGTACGAACACGGAGCCGAGGACCACATGAGCACGGAGGTGCCCATGGAGAGCTCCAACACGCCTGCAACGCATGTTGCACGCGCTGACTGCCCCCACCTGTCTGACCCAGAGTGAGGCCCTCCAACGACTATCAACAGTCATTGGAGAAGCGGTGATAGCTACAATGCTGCGTACGCTATCGCCGACAGAGCAACATGGTGTTGCTCTGGGGTTCATCATGAAGGAGCAGCGTGACGCTGCTTCCTCAGTGACGGCGTCGTCAGGGACGACACCGCGTGCTCAACCATTAAAGTTGAGCGTAAGCAATTACGTGGGAAGAGAGGGCGAGCCTCTCCTCCGATGGCTTGTCGAACTCGACACAGCCATAGCGGCTCGACACATCGTCGACCCGCTGTCGAAGGTCGCGTTCGCCATGCCCTGCCTTGGCGGACGCGCAAGGAGTTGAGCGTATGGACGCCGACTCTCCGATCCTACGTGCTTCAGCACGTACGAAGTGTTCAAAGAGGAGCTCAAACAAGCGTTTGAGCCCCCGCAAAACGAGTTCCGGTCGAGGGCGGAGTTCCTCGACCTTCAGCAGGGTAAGCATGACGTCCATGCTTACGCGCAGCGCGCACGATATTTGGTATCAAATATCGTGACTAACCCGATTGACGAGGCGACCAAGGTCGTCACGTTCATGAAAGGACTTAGAGATGTGCCCGTGAAGACCTATCTCTTCCGAGAGTACCCGAGTACTCTCGAAGCTGCGATTACTCTTGCCATGCAAGAAGAGTTTAGCCTGCGGCAGGCTAAACTGCATGTGAACGTGCCGAGGCTGCAACCGCGCCCGGTAGCGAGGCCGGGAGGTCCAGAACCAATGGACCTCTCGAATGCAACAACTGCTGGTTACCAGCAGCAGGGAGGTAACGTGCGATGCTTCCGTTGCGGAAGGATCGGTCACTTTGCACGGGAGTGCACAGCTCCCATGCCCCCTGGAGGTGGCCGTCGTGGCGATGCTAGGCATCGCCGCGGACCAACAAAAAACGCGAACATCCAGTAGGCGCGGGGCGCCCTACTGGTAATGCAGTCGCGCGTGCCGACATCGGGCACGCGACACTGAGGACTGCAGCCCCCAGTGAGACCAGCTCTCACTGCAAGAAACAAGATGACAGGCCGAACCTAGTCATCTTGAAGGTTTACTCGAAGAGAGCGAATGACTCTCTTCGAGCTTTGGTAGATTCAGGCACGTCGAACAACTTTGTTCGACTACGAAGCCTGTCGAGACTTGACTTCGAGGAGGTAGATACACCTCGAAGTCTTCTGGAGGTACGACTGGCAACAGGTGCCATCGTGAAGACCGAGAAGCGCGTCGTGAACGTGCGCTTCTCGTACAAACAACGAGTGTTTGTCGAACGCTTTATCGTCCTGGACCTGGACAATAAATTCGACGTAGTAATGGGCATGCCGTGGCTTGCACGGCATGATCCGGTGATAGACTGGAAGAAGCGCACGCTCGTGCGCTTCGGACGCGACAGCGGAACAGAGAGCGGTGGCCCTGTTACCGCAGCGCGCGCACCAGCAGGTGCGCGCGGCTCACCAGTCGAGACAGCGCTTTATGCTGCTGTCCCGGAGTGCCCAAGAAGTGCGCGAGGGCGCGCACAAGTGAGACCCACGTCGGCAATGCTGCCGACGTCGGAAGAAAAAGATGTGCTGGTTCCGGGAACCAACACCCACGTTCAAGCGTGTAAGGGACAGTCCCTGGCCCGAAGAGGTCAGGTCGACAACGACGCGTCGGCTGCGGGAGCCGACGCACCCTCGGTCATGAGGGGCTCCGCCAATGAATGGCGTCGAGGTGACGAAGGCGTGTCAACTCCGGGAGTTGACGCTGCAAACAGTGCGGACGGTTGCAAACGTACCGCACTGACGCAATTTGCATGCTGTCGTGCAGCCGGGCTGCACGACGAAGCGCCATGCGATCAAGCCGGGCTTGATATCGCGCGCCCGCAGACAGGGTCTGCCGGCGAAGGGACACATTACCGTGCAGCCGGGCTGCACGAAGGAAAATGCGGTCAAGCCGGGCTTGATACCGCGCGCCCGCGGACAGGGTCCGCCGGCGAACGACAGTCCACGGCCGGGCCTGGACCAGAAGAACAACTGTGCGGAGCCCGGCTCCGCACAACAAGAAGACGGCGCAAGCGGAAAACGCTGCGCAAGTCTCGGTCCGGGACCGAGACGCGACAAGAGCAGTCTGCTGGGCAGACTGCGGCGGTGACGCCGAATGTCAAGACGCTAAGCGTCTTGACGCGCACCGATACTGGATTCCAGTATCGTGACATGGAACTCGCTAGTCCTCCGACGACGGCGTCGGAGTTGACTTCGCTTCCAGCCATGAGCTGGAATCGCTTCACGCGCGACTTGCACGATGGACGCATCGAGCAAGTCTGCGTTCTTCGGACAGCGAAAGAACGGCGAGCGAGAGCGAAGAGCTGAGGCAGCTCTTCATGGGAAGTACCACTGAGAGTGAAGACACTCTCAGTGCGAAGACGAAGCGAGAGCGCTTCGAGGAACAAGGTTGGGACTCGCTGAAGTCGAGTCCCTATTACGAATTGTTGAGGGAGTACAAAGACGTACTCCCGGAAGACATTCCTGCGGAGCTTCCGCAGGATAAGGGTATTCTGCACGAGGTTGATCTCGTGCCGGGCACGAAGTACTGTGTCACGCGGCAGTGGCCACTGCCGCGAGAGCAAGTGAAAGCGATCGACGACTTCTTTGAAAGTCGTCGTAAAGCAGGACAAGTGCGGGAATCAAAGTCCCCGCACAGTGCTCCGACGTTCTGTGTCACGAAGCCATAGGGCGGATGGCGCATCGTTCATGCCTACAACAAGCTGAACGATGCGACGGTACCGGCGCAGACGCCGATACCGCGAAAAGATGTTATCATCGATTCGATGGCCGGGAGCATCGTTTACAGTGCTCTCGACTTACGAGATGGATTCTATCAGATCCTAATGCGTGAGAGCGGCACCCCTCTCACGGCAGTGAGCACGCCAAGCGGCATACTCTGGGAATGGCTAGTAATGCCACAGGGGCTTAAGAATGCCCCTGCGACTTTCAACAGGTGCGTGACGCACTTGTTGCGCTCGGTGCGCGACTTCGCACCGAGCTACTTCGATGATGTATTCATCCACAGCCGGGCTGTGGACGGAAAGACCGACGTAGAGATGCACAGGGTGCATCTCCGGAAGCTACTTGAGCTTATGCGAAAGCATAAGCTCTACGCGAACCTGAAGAAGTGTATCTTCGGGGCGAGCGAGATACCCGTCCTCGGGTGTCTCGTAGGGAAGAATGGTGTTCGCCCTGACCCGGAAAAGGTCAGAGTGATCAATGAATGGCCAACGCCTTCAAGTGTCAAGGAACTGAGGCAGTTCCTTGGCTTGGCCACATACTTGTGCAAGTACGTGGAGGACTATGCGGGCAAGATCCGCCCGCTGTCACAGCTTCTTAAGACAGAAGCTGTGTGGAATTGGACACCCGATTGCCAAAAGGCATTCGATGCAGTCAAGCGGGGCTTGACTGAGGCACCGATCTTGGCAGTAGCCGACCAAGATCGCCCATTTCACGTCGTATGTGACGCATCCGACTTTGCAATCGGATGCGCGTTGATGCAGCACGATCACGAGGGCCGTGATCGTGTCGTCTACTACCAATCGCGTCAGCTGAAGCCAGCTGAGCGCAACTATCCGGTGCACGACAAGGAACTCCTTGCCATGAAATATGCACTCGCAAAGTTCCGAGTGTACTTGCTTGGTAGTAGACCATTTGTGGTCTACACCGACCATGCTTCACTGCGTACCGCAGTGAAGTCGCCACACATTTCACAAAGAATGGCGAGATGGCTCTCATTCTTTGCGGAGTATAACTTCCGGGTCGAATACAAACCCGGAAGATTGAACGTGGTGGCCGACGCGTTATCACGTCGGCCGGACTATGCAGAAGCTGTTGACGTCAATGCCATTGACGCCATGCGATCGAGCAAACCCACATCATCTCTGTTGGATGATGTGAAGGCCGCGTACGCGCACGACGCGGACGCGAAGCTCTGCTGGCCTATGGCACAGCGCCTTCTGACAAGTCCCGTCAGAAGCTGCCCAAGCACCTTCGAGCGCGTGCACACCGCTTTCGTGTGCACGACGGACTACTGCTTTACAATGCAGTCGACGACAACGCGGATCGCGTTGTCGTGCCAAATGACCATGACCTGCGACTCAGGATCATGTACGAGTATCATGATGCCCCGACTGCGGGACATCTCGGACGTGAGAAGACTTACGTCCTTCTCACGCGCGACTTCTACTGGCACCACCAGTATAGAGTGGGTGCGCAAGTACATCCGTGCTTGCGAGGTATGCTAACGCGTGAAGCCTGCGCCATTCGCGCAGGCTCCACTGCAATCACTACCGACTCCGTCGGAGTGTTGGAAGTCCATGTCTTTGGACTTCATCTTTGGTCTTCCCCCGGATAGCGGAGGGAACACCGGCGTTGTGGTCTTTGTAGACCGTTTCAGCAAGATGGTACATCTTGCTGCGGTGCCAGCAGAGGTGACCGCGAAGCAGACGGCCCGTCTGCTCGTCGACATGGTGTTCAAACACCATGGCATGCCGTCCGACATCGTGTCGGACAGAGACCCGCGCTTCACAGCGCACCTGTGGCAAGAAGTGTTTACACTTCTTGGGAGCCAGCTTTCCATGTCGACTGCGGATCATCCGCAGACGGACGGTCAAACCGAGCGCGTGAATCGCGTGCTCGTCGATATGTTGAAGAGCTACGCTCACTCGTTCCAATACTGGAGCGAGTGCTTATCGATGGCAGAGTTTGCCATCAACAACTCAGTGCATGCCTCGACCGGGCATACACCGTTCTACGTGAATGCCATGCGGCATCCACGCCTACCGAGTTTACTCGAAGTGATGGCTCCCACTTTAAGTGGGGAGGATCTACGACTGCAATACAGCAGCCGCAGAAAACCGCTGACACTTGCACAGTGTCAGCTGCAACAATGGACAAACCACATGTGTCTGCGCCCTGCGCAGACTAGAGGCCCGGCCTCTAGCGGAGAGCGAGCTGAATGACTTCAGCTCGGATGCAATCAGTTTCATCACCAAAAGACAAGCCGTGATTCGGTTTGTCCAAGACACAATAGCAGCTTCTGTTGATCAACAGAAGCTGAACGCAGACAATGCGGGCAGAGGCAACACAAATGAATTTAAAGTTGGTTCATTAGTTTTGTTAGCTACACAAAACCTGCCTAGACATGCAGGTTCGGATTTCGGAGCAAGCAAGCTTGCTCCGCGCTTCATCGGGCCGTTCACTGTGTTGGCACGGCACGGCAACGCATACACGCTAGACATACCGTCTAGCATGCGCCTCCATCCGACCTTATACGTCGGACGGCTGAAGCCATACCGGCAGCACGAGCCATCTAGCTCGGCTGACCCGAAGCCTCGGCAGGAGCCGAGGCAGAAGCGGAGGACTTGGCCTCGGCGACGAGCAACCTCTCCTCCAGCGCGCGGACGCGCTGGAGCAACCCCTTCATCTGGGTCCCCAGCTCGACCTGGATGTTCGAGGCGGTCTGCGAGACCGCCGCGACTTGGGCCTTCTGGTTCGCCAGCTCCTGTTTTAGGGCGGCGAACTCAGCGCCCTGAAGACGCTCCACGACGGTCACCCGGTCGTGGAGAGGCGCATACTGATCAGCCCGGGGCTGATCATACCCGGGGCGTGTTCCCACCCCCGCCACCGCCGATCCATGACGCCCGCGGCTCAACCCGCTGGATTGTTGAGCGGATTGTTGACCATAGTATCCCGAAAACGAACCCTCAAGGGGCTCGTTTTCGTATTCGTTCGAGAGGATTTCCTCCCCATCGAGATACATGGGAGCCGCGGAACGTCTTGCTGGAGGACGTTCCGGAAATGGTGAGGGCGTACGAAGAGCAGTACGCGCTGGCGCAGCGGAAGTAACACGAGCGCTGCGATCATCGCTAGCGCCCGAATCCCTCGCGTGCTAAGAACTTAGCACGGAGCTCTTTGAGACTTTCGGGCACACGGAACGACGTGTACCCGTTCAGGTCGCGGTCGCTCAAGCGGACCGCGCCTGGAAAGCACTTCGTGCACTGAAAGCCCTCGGGCACAGCGCACGGCACATTTGCCTCCTCAGCAGCAACATGAAGTTGCTCCAGCTTTCCACGCTTCGAGTACGTCTCGAAGCGATCACGCGCTTGCTTAATCCGATCACGGTAAGCACTCGGCCTCTTGTTGAAGTTCTCAACAAAGGCGTTCCAGCTTTGACAAAGTGCCTGCCATTCGGGCACTTTGCTGCGAGAAGAGATCTTCTTGCTTTGAAACCATCGGAGCTCATGAAAGAGTCCGATGTAGTAATCGCGCCTTTGATGCGTTTCCGCACCAAAGTGCAGCTCGGCAGCCACAGCGTCATCTTTGATGGCGCTGCATACGTACAGCGGCACCTCATTCGGAGGTACCGAGTTCCCATACCGGTCCGCGATCTCGGACGCGGACGGCATCCATGGATCGCGCGCTGCAGGCGCAGCGCGCGGAGAGCCTTGAGCTTTAACATCACGCGCTGCAGCAGCAGCGCGCGGAGTACTGAGAGCCCCAGCGGAAGCGAGTGGGGTATCGCTCTCAGTACGCGAACGCTTCGAACTCGAAGCGTCCGATTCGTCCCCTTCAAGCGGGCGAACGTTCTTGGCGTGAGGGTCGAGCGATTCGCTCGACACTGAGTCTTTACGCTTTGAGGGCGAGTCTTCCTCGCCCTCCAGATCTTCATCATCGTCGTCGAAGTCGACGACGTCGCCGTACTTCGCTTTCAGACGCTCGAAGTAGTCGACGATGGAGAGATGACTCCCCACCGACTTCGAGGTCTTCTTCTGTGGCGCGCTCATCGTTGAATGAGCGCGGGTTTCTTCTCCAAACGCGGAGAATTGACGAATGGTCAATTCCGAAGATTGACGTGCGGAGACCCCGCGCGTCTAACCTTAAGGGGGGGATGGTGTAACGGGGTTACACGTACAAGTGGCTGCAAGCCACTTGTGAATTTAACAGATAGGTTATCTGTTAAACGTTTTGGATACTTCCTCACATTGGTGTAAGACACACCGATGGATACATTGAAGTGGACCACCACAGTGAGTGGTCCACACATACCCAAAGATCCTATTGGTAGAAAGCAGCATCTTTCTACCAATCAGAGTCATGCATATTAGCGGGGCTCTGACAGCCAGCCGCTGTCAACCCTTTCATAGATGATAAACAGTTTTTAGCAGATTTTAGAGGAAGATCAATTTACAAGCAATACAGTTCTCATTTTACTTTAAACTAGCTACTTGGAGTCTTGTCTAAGTTGACTTATATTTGTGTATTCAAATATAATTAACCTAAGTAATTACTAAGTACTTACGCTTCCTCATACACGTTGCGCAACGTGTAAGCTAAAGTAGTGAGTCAAGTTAGACCCACTGCACAGCAGGAATGGGCATCAGCTCTACATTTATCAGCCGGGCGAAGATTTTCACGTCCGCGCGCCAGTGGCCGGAAAAATCATCAAGCAGCAGCAGTATTGGTACATGCATGTTGGCTCTCGGCAGGAAATGATAAATCAAAAACTGAATAGTGAGCTCGCTGTTCCACCAGCCAGCGCGGTTACCAAAAATTTGCACTCCATTCTGCTCTCCTCGAAGCTGTCTCCACAGCGTCGCGCCAAACCCGTGCTGGAAAGCCGTATTTTCCCAGGCACGCTGTGTGTCAACTGATGGTTTGGTTTTAAAAACCAAAAAGGGGTCGTACTTCTGGCCATGGCTATTTCCAAGTAGCATTAATGTCCCAGCTGGGAGACCTGCGCTATCGTAGCAGTCTTTAACCTGGATTTTTACCATCGAGCCCGTGACAGGAACACCTTCTTTCCGCAAAGAGTTGATCCACAGGACAATTTGTTGTTCCAGCCCACGAGACAGAGTTGTCGATGCGCCAAGCTTGCGGTCGTTGCAGTGGGATCCGCACCCTGTCTCACACTTCTCCACAATAAGCTCGCGCTGGTCTAACCAGTTGTAAATTTGCCGTTTCTTAGGTGGAACTTGATCGGGTGCAAGAGAGGGATAGAAGTTCTTCACAGTCACGTGCATTTTATCTTTGGAGACTACAGCGTCGTAATATTCAATGACGTCGCGCTTGTGGTGGTAAGTTATTGCCACCCGCTTGAACTGCTTGGGTAGCTTCCCAGTTCCGGTTGTCCTGGCCCGCCCTTGTTGCTGCCCCGGAGTGCGGACCATGGCGCTTTTCTTGGAATGAAGGGGCACTGTTTGTGCGCGAAGGGGCACTGTTTGTACGCTCTGCACCGTTTTTAGACTCTGAATTAGGAGATCTCTACTGTCGACGTGGAAGCTGTCATGTATTTGATTGGCTATCGACCGGTAGGAATTAGGAGATCTCTCTGAAGTAGGAGATCTCATATACGGTACTGCACTCAGAACGAGTTTCGGTTTTGGACACGTTCTATATGGCGTTCCCAGAACGTCTTCGCGACTTTTGCTGTTTATACATATTAATACTTCGTCTCTGCCGAATCGTGCGCGGATACCAAAACACAACACTTCTCCATCAGAAAATAGTACCGGTAGAAACACTCGCCAATTCCAGTGAAATTACACAGAGGGTGGCGCATCATTAAATAGACGAGGCGCGCTAGCGCCTCCGACCTACTAAGGCGAGCTGTTGCGAGGTCGAGTAGCTGCACTAAACCCGCGCGAGGACCCCGCGAAGCAGGGCCGCGCGGTATTTGCGGAGGCGGGACCAATGCCGAGCATTCTAGCGAGCCGCGCACTGTACTGGGCCGGCGTACAAGCTATAAATCGCGAGCGAAGCGAACAGCGGGGGCGCCGAAGCCAAGCGTAGCACGACTGGACCGTTAACGAAGCACGTCATCCCTCCCAGTCAGCATAGTTCAGCCAAGTCAAAAGGATTTGTAGGATTTGTTGTGTAATCCTACAGCATGTTTGTGTGTTTTTACGGTTCTGTCCTTCTCCGTATCCATGACATTGTCAGTACCGGTACTGTATTGCGTTTGCACCACACCACTCGTCTGGCGTACGTACCTCACCCAGCTTGCTATTGACATGAACAGGGTTCAGATTGCAGTCTATTGCGTCATGCAGTGTGTTTGTGCTGCTATTACGACTCTCAGTAGGGACCGACGTCGGCTTGGTGGTGCGCCGCGTGAAAACGTCAACATTTTTCCCTCCACGGCGTTCCAGAAAGCCAAGAACAGCACGAAGTACTAGCAGCACGTTTTCCCCGCACGGGAGTGTTGGGAGCGGGGGGTTGAGCACGAGGGGTAACTTCCGGTCGCACGAACATGTTTGGTGCCAACAGTGACTGTAGTACTGGTACAGCTGCACGAGCCGGGTAGTGCAGACCAGAAGTTGTGTTGTGTAAATGCATAGCGGGGGACGCTGGCGTGGGTTGAGAACGGGCAGAAGCAAGAATGCGGAAACCCCGATGCTGGCTGCTAGCACTTCACTCAATGAATCCTTCAACGACTTTACACCCTCAGATAGGGACTGGTAGTAATCGATTTCACTCCTTAAGAAATATTAAAAATTCGGGAGACGATTTTGATTTACTATGTGTATTAGTACTACTAATTGGGTGCGTGGAAAATGTGATATTACTAAATATAGTTAGTAGTAGTAATATCAAACTACTAAAACGCTCTTACCACAGATTCCGCTCGAATGTCCTCATCCGCTCAATCTCTACGTCGTTGTAATGAAGAATTAGCTGGCGCTGGTCTCGGCCATTGCTCGTACGTGTGCGGAGAGGGCCCAATACAACGAATCTGTCGAAAAGACTCTCTTCAAAAGCTGTTGAGGAGCAACGGGCGTCCCGAGCTTGGGAGGGTTTGTAATGGCCAACCAATATCAGCCGAAATCCCAACACCGGATTTATGACTCGCTGTTGCTTGAGTGAGAGTGTTAGATTCCGCGAGAGCAGCTTCATCCACGTCCGTAGCTTGACTCGACACAGATATCCCTTGACTGCTCGCTGGGGAGGGCTCACCGACCGGCTGATCGTTATTCCTGAAGGTTAAAACGCACCCTGAACTGCAAAATCTACGCATAGAGGTGCGCGCGTCAGATGCTAGCAAACCATGAACCCTAGTAGTGCTAGCCGTACTGTTTGGAAAGATCAACCTCACCATTGCTGCAGACATGATGAACAGGATGACCGCAGATGAAACACGGCGCCGTTCCCGTCACATCAGGCAAACAGCAATCGACATTGGAGCACCTCATTGGACCAGGTTGCGATCTTCAGGGAGGAAAACGCAAACGAGCGGGAGAATACGACGCAGCAGCTCGGCTACCACCCGTTTACCACCATTTGCGCGCGTCCTTTGAAGATATTTTGAACTTCATCCTGGAATATCGTATTTGCCAATGGGGCACGTTTACAAAATTTATTGCCAATAATTGGGTCGTTTTTATATTGTATTGAGGTCAGAGTAGTCCAGTAATAAAAAATATCTTGAAAAGCTCATTATTTATTTATTGCACTATTTTTTTCGATCTCCTAGTCATTTCGGTTATTTGGCTTGCCAAGTTCAATTTCGATTGATACTTGAAAGTGTAGGACAGCTTGGTGGTGGCAGATACGCACTACGTTTTGTCCTGTACTTCAGTATGCGTCGTAAGTGGCTACCAGCAGCTGAGGTTTGCTAGTGAAGAATTCGCAACTGACTATCAGAGTTGCAGCTCGGAAGCTCTGTCAACAGCAAATTAGTATTGAGTTTCTGTTGTGTGCAACAAGCTGTGTAAAAGGACCCCAAGGTCACGAACATCTATTTGACTTGTTATCACTGACATGACCGCCAACAATACAATACGGCCTACAAACTTACTTTTTTTTCTAACCCTCACAGGAAGTTGGTGTCAACCCACCACTCGGATTTGTAGCTCGAACCAAGGATGCTCTCGATAGACACGGGTCCACTCAACTTTCCACTAAAGCTCACTCGCTGGGAAGTGGACGCGCCGGGGCCGGTGTTGTTGAACTCCCTCAAGAACACGTTGCTGGTGCTGGAACTGCTGTCCCAGACTTGCCAGCCCTTCGGGTTAATAACGTTGCCAAGTTGGCTGTTCTGCCAGACGACGCGCGCATAAGGACGCCACGGGCGACCGAGGAACGCAGTTTGACTGCTAGATCCGTAAACGCGCGCATTGTTGAACACATACTCCGACGGGTTGGAACTACCCGCGTTGCCGTTGGCGGTGATGCACCCTGTGCCAACTGACTCGATATCGCAGGACTCAAACCACGCCTTGGCCTGCTCGCCAAAGACGAAGTCGATAGCACCACCAATGTACGACCGGGCGTAAAGCTCTCGGCCTTTGTTGGCACATACTGTATCCTGGTATCCCGAAAACTTACAAGCATAGAACCCGTAGGCAGAGCCGTCGACGTAGGTAGCCACTGCCTGTCCAACGTTGCCCGCGGTGTTGGCGACGTTGATGTTGTAAATTTTCACGCCGCTGTTCGACTTGAGGCGCAGCGTGCTAATAACGTCGTTGCGGTTTTGAACGTTGGCGGCGAGATCCTTCTGGGCCATGGCGTGGGTGATTGAAACTTGGTTGGCGGAGTATGACATGGTGTTGCACGTGTAGCCCTGCACCACCAGCGGGCCGTTTAGCGCTGGGATGAGTACTTGCTCGCGGTAGGTTCCCGGGAAAATGAAGAGGGTCTGCTGAGCCGTCGTGCTGCTCAGTTTTGCCGCGCCCTGCGATACCGTCTTGACACTTCCCTTGTAAGACCCCGAGGCATCGACGACGATAGCACCACTTGGAGGCTGGGTGCGTGCGTTGGACCCAGTGCAAGAGGCTTCGACCGCGACAAGAACACTCATCATGAGCAAGAGGACTGGTAGTGCGAACGCTCGCATCTTGTGTCTTGGTCTTGTCGAGTTAATTGAGGAGGTTTGAGTGGCGAGGAGGAAAACCGAAAGTGAGTTGTCTGCAGGCCCCTCCAAGTACCGCTGCAGTGGCGTGGGTTTCATGGTATTACACGTAGCTTGCATTGCAGCATTCATGTTGCTGTTCGTCTGCTTGTCTCTTGGTCACGCACAGACCGTGTCGATGCAAGTACCTAATGTTGCGTGGCGTAGCTATCTCGCCACTAGTGCCCCAATACTTTAAAAGACACACTTCAATACCTCACGTGGTTTTTTGGAAGGCACGATCCTGTCAGCTGCTGTAGTCCTTGCCTGCCTGCCATTGCTTTCAAGATACTTTTGAAAGCAACACAGCGTAGAATACCATCGCATGCTTGATCATCAATGAAATGCGTGGTGAGTCACATATGGTTGTGACCTCGTCATATTGGCTATCAAAACTATCCTCTTTACTGCCTACACTATTATAATAACACAGTGTGTACTTGGAGTTTGTTCATTGCCCTCGGATCACCGTGATGCTGGTCATGTTTACCATGTTGCTTCCCGAGTCGATAGGGGAGGCAAAGCCGGCGCTGGTGTGCACTAAGCTAACGTTTTTCGGCTGTGACCGAATCGTGCGGCAATACGCAGCTTCATGTAGTGATCGGGTTGCTGTTTGTTCGTTGCCTTTTGAGCGAGCATGCCCCTCCTAGCATGGGAAAAGGTAAAAGACGATTATTATTTATGCGGACAGCTTTCTAGCGTTTAGTTGCGGTGGTCCCATGACCCGCGCGATGCAACTCGTATGGATCGATACTTCTTGTCCCTTACCTAAGCTCGAGGAAGTTGGAAGTCATTCCACGTTTGCCTCGAGGTGCGCGCCATACTTCGATCAAAATACTAACATGGCAAGGCAAAGATACTAATAGGCGTCATCAGCTGATGGGGTCAATCTACTGGGAGCCAAGGGCGGAGCTGGGGGCTGCCTGCCAGTCACCTCAGACTCTGAATGCACATCGTACACACGAGCCTCCCAATTGCACCAGAGAATCAGCACAGCCGTTGTGACACCCGTTCTTCACTATATACTGATCCTTGGCATCTCGAGACGGGAAGGTTACGGTAATGTTTAATCCTGGGCTCGAGGAGACTAAACTGACTTCGACTGTCGCATGCCACTTCAACGTGAAGCGACCTTGATGAAGCGATCAATGGCTTGATTAAGTGATCCACAGCGCGTGAACTCCACCGCTACGCCCCGGCCGCTCGACCTCATTCTCCAATTCGCTTCGTCGCTCACAAGCTTCCTCAAGTCCCGTCCAAGCCCCAACCATGTCCCCGAGCTCCTCCCCCACGGCGATGGCGCACCGCTTCCTGGGGAGCTCGGGTCTACTCGTTTCCAAGCTGTCGCTAGGGTCTTGGGTGGACTACAACGAGAAGTACACGGTGGATGGCTGGTATGACATGATGAAGATCGCTTTCGAGCACGGCGTCAACTTCTACGACACCGCGGAGATGTACGGCAGCGGTCAGGCCGAGGAGTTGCTCGGTGGCGCCATCAAGAAGGGCATCCAAGAAGGGGTCTGGGCTCGCGAGGACCTCGTGATCTCCACGAAGCTCTTCACCGGAACCAAGGGCGTCATGCAGGGAGGTCCGAACGACGAGGGTGTGAGTCGCAAGCACATCGTGGAAGGACTGAAGGCGTCGCTGCGTCGCCTGCAACTCGACTACGTCGACGTGGTGTTCTGCCACCGCTTCGACGCCTATACCCCGATCGAGGAGACTGTGCGCGCCATGAACTTCGTGATCAACCAAGGGTGGGCCTTCTACTGGGGCACCAGCGAGTGGCTGGCGTCGGACATCCGTGAAGCCTGCGAGATCGCGGACCGGCTCCGGCTGATCCGGACCATCGTGGAGCAGTCGCAGTACAACATCCTCGAGCGCAACAAGGTGGAGTTGGAGTACGTCGACCTGTACAAGAAGTACAAGCTGGGTCTCACGACGTGGTCACCTCTGGCCTACGGCACGCTGACGGGCAAGTACAGCGCCGGGAAGCCGGAAGGATCGCGGTACACGACGTCCATGTTCGCCACGGGCCCATTTTCCGAGGGCTTCGCCGAACGTGTCGAGATGGCGGAGAGACTCATGCCGATCGCCAAAGAGCTGGGCACGTCGCTCGCGCAGATATCCATTGCGTGGGCGGTCTCCAACGAGAACGTGTCGACTGTTCTGCTGGGGGCGAGCCGCCCTTCTCAGCTCGAGGAGAACTTGAAGGCGCTCGACGTGGTGAGCAAGATCACACCCGAGGTGAAGGCGAAGATTAATGCCGCAGTCAAGTTCGTGCCGACCGAGCCCAAAATCGACCAATTCGCTCACACCAGCGGCCGCCACTTGTAGGGCGACTTGCTGATGTGCTCATTGACCCGAGCCAGGAACGTGTACATTGCTGCGTGCAGCTCTCTTCTCAGTTTTACCCATGTTCCTCGAAAATACACTGTAAGTTTCCACAAAAGCCGTAAAGTCTCCGAATTTTAATCCAAAACGTATAATTTTGTAAACTACGCAAAGCGTAAATTTCGCCCAAAACTCGACCCAGTCCACGAAACGTGGGGCTCTCATCGCACCGAGATGCTGTCCGTCCGGCACAGTCTCCAGGCGACGTCCTCGCTGCTCCGTGGCTCGATCCGCCGGCCTCCGCTCGTCGCCCACAAAGTGAAGTCTCCGTTTCCGGCAACTCTCGCGCCCTCATCATTGGCGCTGGACCTGAAATTCCGGTTTTTCTCGCAGCAAACCTCGAACACGTTGCGGGATGACACAATCGTTTTCAGGAAGGACATTACCAAGCCGTTGCCCATGGATCTGGCCGCCGCTCTCACGAAATTTGGGGAAGTTCAACAGGCGGGGACTCTGCGCCTGACGAAGTTCGAAGCTTCGACGCTCGTCTTCACGTTGGCCAAGCACAAACGCAGGGAGTGCGCGGAGCTGCTGCGTCTGTGTCAAGAGCAGAATATCCGACTGCAAAAGTTCGCACACTTGTCTGGCTTCAGTCTTTTGTGCTTCTTCGAGCAGTTCGACCTCGCGCTGGCGGAATTCGAGCGGGTGCGGGACACAAAGATGAAGTTGGCGCCGTGGGTGTTCGCGGGGGCATTGGATGCAGCGACCAGGTTGAACCGATCGGAACTCGTGAAAGATATTTTCCGTCAGGTGTTGACGTACTCAAAGGATGGAGCGGAGGGGGAATGGATGGAAGTTAATGGGGACGAAGTCTTTGAAATGGTGAAAGACGCGCGTGATCGAGACGTGAAACTTTCAGAGTTTGCGCTGCGAACTCTGGTTATTTTTGCGGAGAAATCGCGCCAGCCCGTTATGACGCTGGAGCTGTTTAGTTTCATGCGCAACAGCGAAGGCGTTGAACCTACCATTGGGGAGTACTCGTCAGTGCTTGTAGCTTGCGGAACTGACAAACGATGGGACGATGTGATTAAAGTGTTCGAAACTATGCCCGCGGCGCTACTTTCGCAGCTAAATGGGACTACGTTGGGGCATGTCGTGATGGCGCACACTCAGAGTAAGAGCGAGGAGCTGCTGTTGCGTGGATTGGACATTTTCGGAGAACACAAGGAAAAGTGGAACAAGTTGGCGTGCACCGCGGCGTTGGAAGGGCTGCTACACACTCAGCAATTCGGCGTGTTGGTAGCACTTGCTCACAACATGCAACACCGTAAGATGAAGTGGGATTTACCCATCTATAAAACGATAACGCTGGCTCACATCCGTAGCGGATCTCTCGACAAGGCAAAGCAGTTTCTACATGATGAAAATGCGGAATGCTTAGCGAACAGCGACGCCCTATTGTGCTACCGCGAACTTATTGATGGCTACGCCAATACGAATGGGGATATTGAAGAGGCCTGCCAGCTTTACCTGGAAATGGCACGGAAGAGGATGCAACTGAATTTATCTGACTTGAGCAATGCGCTTGAACTTGCGCTTCAGCTTTCAGACCACCGAGTGTACTGGAGTATCCGCAAGCATTTTTGGCTTCGCAATGAAGCATTTGGGAATGACCTACCCGAGCATTTGTTCTTGCCGGCCCCAGGACATTTGTATCGGGGAAAGCTCTCCTCGAACGCTGCAACAGCACTTAAACGTTTCCGTGACATTCGAAGGGCTGGAGGTGTGGGTTTGACAACCGTTGTGGCCTCCACACTCCTCAACGCTGTGGCCATCAACAACGATGCCGATACATGTTTGGAGATGTGGGACTATTTCGAAGAGCAAGGGGTATTGCCCAAGCCGTTTGTTCGATTTGCTGCCTTCCGTGTTTTGAGTGAAGCAAAGAAGCACAAACAAGCATGGCACATATTCAAGACTTTTTTGAGTGAAGATTCCGCTCCGAGGGCATGGACATACCCGAAAGCTATTCAGGCCGCTATCAAGCTGGAAAATCCTACTTCTGCGGCAGAAGTCTTTCACCACCTGCAAGAGCATCAAATCAAACTCGCTCGCAAGGACTACTTGAGAATTATAAAGACTTGTTTAGGCTCGCGGGATTTGGAGCTGGCATGTAGTACCCTATCTGCGATGCAGAACAAAGGGCTGGATCCTCCTGCAATAAGCATTTTCGACTCCCTGCTATCTGGTTGCGGCGCGGCCCGTTTGTGGAACATGGTCATCGACGTGTATAATGGAATGCCGGCCGACTGCCGATCTCTGGTGAGTATAACAGCATTGAAATTCGTGTTGACGGCACACTCTTGTTCAGAAAACGAAAAACTTCAGCAGCGAACCCTCGAAATCTTCAAAACGCTAAAGGAAGCGTTCGCGATGCGGACATTGCCCGGCACAAAATTCCCGTACGAAGCCGCTATGTCAGCCTTGCTGGAAGCGAAGGAGTATGCCGCTGTAATCGACCTCGCTGACGAAGCTAGATATACTTCAAGTACCACATATCCGATTTGGACTCCGATGATGTACCGAGCTTTGGTGATGGCATACATCCGCACGGGTGCCATGGCGAAAGCCGCTCAGCTTGTAACGCAGCATGCCATGCTTCTGAATAACATCAGCGTGGAATGCTACCGAGAACTCATTAGTCACTACTCGGAGGTTCGTGGCGAAGTCCTCGAGGCGTGCAAGCTCAGTTTGCTGATGGCCCGGAACAACAGGCAAGTGACAGCCGAGGACTGGCGTACGTCGCTTGATTTGGCGTTGCAACTGCCGGACCGCGCGATGTACTCGGAGCTGCTCAAATGGCAACAACTTCATGGGAAAGATCAACCTGAGTAGACATCGTGGCCACAAGTCCGGACAACGCAGCAAATTTTGCACAAAAAAACGTTGTATGTACTTTTTTCTGGTGATCGTCGCAAATACCACCGTCCACTTCACGTAGCTCGAAATAATCTTCAGCTACGAGGAGTAAAGATCTCAACTAACGAACATCAGTACGTTGCATTTCCTGAAGTAAAAGACTCGATGGGAGTTCTTGCACAACAGCTCCACCGTGGCGACGCAGCAGCTCGCGCAACGTCCAGTATGGTGTGAGATCCGGAAGCTGAATCGCGAGTTCGAGCGCTCTTTGCCAGTCTTCGACTCCAACCTGCGCATTGTTCTGCATCATCTCCACAGCTACTGCACTCGCCTCGACTGCGTTGTGATGCAATTTGAAGTGCTCGATGAGTTCACGATAACATTCCACGCTTTTGTTTCCCATTTCGGCAGCATGCTTCTTCAGCACCCTCCGCGCTTTCCTGCTGGAACCGTTGTGAATATTGGTCAGCGCCACCATCTTGCACGTAAATGGACCCCACCCAACTTTATGACGCCTCATCTCATCGGCGAGTGCGAGTAGAGCGTCATATTGATGCGTTTGCAGTAGGGCCTCCAGCGCTGCCATGCACGCGGGATTGGTCCATTTCGCTGCGTGGGTATCAAATATCTCTAGTCCGCGGTCTTCGCTCCCGTTATTAGCATGCGCCTTGATCACCGAGCAGAGTGTCTCGCCACCCAACTGAGACTGTAGACTTTCAGGCATAGCCTCGTATATTTTAGCCACATCTTCCCAGCACTTGTCGCGACAAAGCGAGTTCAGCGCTAACGCATAATCTTCGAGCGTGAATTCCACGCAGTGGTCTTGTAATAGTTGTATCGCTCGATCCATGGACCCAGAGCACATGTGAGCTACAGCAGCACGCCGACACATCGTCGGGGACCAATCGAAATAGTTGTCCTTCACTTCGTCGGCGAGAGCAATCACACTGGCAAACTGTCGCGCTTCCAGCAATGGCACCATTGCGTCTTCATAGGGAAATTTGGTGTCCCGCGCCTTGTACGCTTCCTTGTATTTGTTGCAGACCTCAAGGGTGCGCTGCTGCAGTTCTTCACTTTCCGAACGAGAGTGAGCCATCAACACTGATGCCACTGCTTGTGAGCTCAGCAGCAGTTGCGTGTCATTCGGCATTCCATTGTACACTTCGATTATTATGTTCCAGGAGTTGTTCGCGGCACAACCGGCCAGCACAAGCTGAAAAGTATGAACCGCTGGTATCACGCCTTCGCCTTTCATCATAGCCAGAAGATCTAGTACCAGATCCCATTCCTTCTCAAGAGCGCAGCTTTTTATCATTGCATTGCAACGGTCCGAAACGATTGGTTTTAGACTATTTTGTCTCATTTTACGCAACAGCTTGACCACAAGCCCATTCCTTCTTGCTTTCGCCGCTGCTGCAATCATTCTGGTGTAAAGTTCTTGGTCTAGGATCAGGTCGTCTTCGAGTATATCGTCAACGACATCCAGCGCCTCGTTGAG
This sequence comes from Phytophthora cinnamomi, assembly GCF_018691715.1. Classification (NCBI taxonomy): domain Eukaryota; phylum Oomycota; class Peronosporomycetes; order Peronosporales; family Peronosporaceae; genus Phytophthora; species Phytophthora cinnamomi. The sequence goes on from NW_027150975.1 coordinate 70,727, forward strand.
CCAATGCCCGTCTATCAGCACCGTAAAAGCAGCAAGCCGCGTGGATACTGCTAGAGATACTCCATACTTTCTAAAATAACGCAGCATTGTGACACAATCGGTGTTGCCTTTATGAGCAACCATGGTCGAAAGAAGTTTAGAGGCCACTTCTTTCGACAGTCCTGAGCCACCACCTTGCACGATGCCTTCGAATATCTCCCGTGCCAACGATTCATCTGAAACTTCAAGTGGCGCAACAACCGCTGCATTGTCACGATCACCAAGAGCAAGAACAGCACAGTTGTTACGATGCCTTTCGTCAGACAAGAACGAATACTTCGGAGCTTGAGGGTTAAGCGATACATCGCGAAGCCACATCTGCTTGCGAAACTCCCTGTACATCGTTGGGTTGAGCTCTTGACTCGCGAGTTCAAGCGCGCTGCACCAATCGGAGTGCAACAGCATCCGACAATTCTGCATCATTTCCTTGTAAACTTGACAGGCGTCGGTGGTATTTCGCTTCGTCGTGTAATACTCGATGAGTTCTCGATAACATTCAGCGCTGTCGTTTTGCATGTGCATGGAGTTGGCGCGCATGAATTTTCGCGCTTTTTTGATGGAACCACTACGAATATATCCCAGTGCCACGATTTGGTACGTGCGCGAACTCCACCTTTTCCCCTTCTGCTTCAGCTTGTTAGCGAGAAGGAACAGGGTCTCGAACTGGCGGGTCTGTAGCAATGCATCCAGCGCCGCGTTGCACGAATATGTGTTCCACTTGGCTTCATCCTTGCCAAAAACGTCCAGTCCTCGTTGTTTCACCTCGTCACTTTCGCTTTGGGAGTGTGCAATGACCACCGCTGCTTGAGCCGCACCATTCAGTTGTGGGCGGAAGCTCTTTGGCATCGACTCGTACGTTTCTACCACAGCCCCCCATCCCTTACTGAAATTGCACGCGACGAACACCGCGCTGTAGTCGTCAGCTGTGGGCTTGAACCCGTCGTTCTTCATCATGGCCAGAGCCTCCAGCGCGACCTTCGGCTGCTTCATTCGGTCGGCATAGACGAGTAGTGCCCGCAGTGCCAACTCGGAAAGCTTCGCGCCTCGGCCACGCACGTCGCCTAGCGTCCGATACACGGCACTCTTTCCCTGGTGCCCTTCGACCACTGCGTCGTCGCCCATGAGATGTCTAAGGATGTCGGTCAGAAGTTCAGGACGATGCAACTCGACCGCAACGTGCATCGCTCGGCCGTACAGCCACGCCGGCCGCTCGATCTTCTCCTCGAACAAAGATTCAAACACCTTAATCGCCCAGCCAAACTTGCGTGCATCACACAAGAGACTGAAAGCGACGCTGCGTGACGGTCCATCCGGCGTCACGCCTCGTTGCTGGCAGTAGCTCAGCAGCTCCACGCAGTCGTCGACCCATCTGTGCTTGGAAAAGGACCGCAGCAGCGTGGACGCCGCGCGGTCTGTCATGTTGTAGCCGCCGCCCTCGCGGATGTCCGCGAAGACCTCCCGAGCTTCTTTCGGGTCGTTCCTCACGGTCTTCAGCCGTTCAATGACATAGGGGGAACCTCTCGTCCGCCGCGGGGATGTTTGAGCGAAGAAGCGAGCCCCCGACTGCAGTGGTAGACACTGAAGAGGATGCACTGATGAAGGGGGTGGCGAGAGGCACCGAAGACTGAGTCTCGAGGGGGGAGAGGCCCGACTGACGGGGGGACGCAGCACCGACGACGACGTCGCCCGCCGGAGAGCCGAAAGCATTTTCGATGTCTGCCGACGACGGTATCAGCAAGCGAGGTTCCTGGCTTTAGCGACACTAGCAGATGGTTGTCAACTACTGTAGACAGGTCAGTGCAACGCGGGTACTCTGCTTGTTTGTTTGGATGCTTTCAAGTGTTGTTGTACATTTCGTTTGAGGCTAATTAATAGCTGCCACCCGCTCGCTTAGTTCTCGAGCACGACGCGGTAGCGCACCGTGCCGTTGCGCACCATCTGGATGCCCTCGTTCACCTTGGCCATCGGCAGCTTCTGGATCACGGGGCGCACGTTCTTCTTGGACGCCACCTCCAGCATGTCCTTGATGTCCTGGATGCTGCCGATGGCGCTGCCCTTGAAGTTGGCGCCCTTGCCCACCAGCGGGTACGGCTTGAACTTGATCTCGTCGTTCGGCAGCCCTACCATGATGACCGTGCCGTGCACGGCCAGGAAACTCAGGAACAGCGTGTACGGCATGTTGTTGGCGTCAGCCGTGATGAGCAGGATGTCCACTGAGTTGGCTGCGTCCGCCGCCTGCTTCTCGTCTGTGTACACGACGAACTCGTCGGCTCCGAGACGGCGGATCTCCTGCTCCTTGTTGGCCGAGCGTGAGAAGGCCACCACGGCGGCGGCGCCCATGGCCTTGGCGAACTGAATGCCCAGGTGGCCGAGGCCGCCGATGCCGACGATACCGACGCGGTCGCCGGGCTTGATGCCCACCTCCTTGAATGGCGTGAATACCGTGGTGCCGGCGCACAGCAGCGGTGCCGCCACGTCCGACGGGATGTTGTCCGGGATCTTGAAGGCGTACTCGTGCGTGACGCGGATGTAGTCGGCGTAGCCGCCGTAGGTGATGGCTCCGTCCGTTTTGGTGTACTTAGAGTTGTACGTGCCGACGCGGTGGCGGCAGTAGGCGTCCGTGCCGTTGGCGCACTCCTTGCACGGGTCCTCGGGGAACTTGTTGAGGCAGGCCCAGACCTGCGCGCCAACGCCCACGCGGTCGCCCACCTTGAGGTCCTTGACCTGCTCGCCGGCCAGCGTCACCTCGCCCACGATCTCGTGGCCCACCACGCACGGGTACATGGTTTGGCTCCAGCCGCTGTCCATGGTGTGCAGGTCGGAGCCGCAGATGCCGCAGTGCGAGATCTTGATCTCCACGTCCTCGGGGCCCAGCGGGCGCGACTGGTACTCCCAGGGCTTGGCGTCCTCGCCCTTGGCGAACGTGGCGTACGCGTGGATGGTCCTCGGGGCGGTCGACATGGCGTTCGGTTTGACTTGGTGTGCTGGCGGTTGGTGGTCGACTTGTCTGCTGTCGATCAAAATCGGAAATGAGCTTGGTGTGGCCACAGCAGCATCGAGCAAGCCTGGTGTGTTTTGGTGCCGCAGCCTGCGGCCAGCAGGGCACGTGCGTGGCTGGGCTCACCGTCGCATAGCGGCGGGCGATCGATCCGCCTTTGGGTTTGGTTGTCATGGTTGCAGTGTGTCATCAACGCCCCGTCGCTCGTCCGCTTCAGCTTGAGTAACCACACCGGTTTACACGAGGACGCGGCATACAAAGACCACGTGCCGGCGCTTTGGGACACCCTTCGCCGGACGCATCGCAGGTAAACTTCCCGGTGGTTGACGCGCCCACGCCGGACGAGAGACGCGGCGCGAACGGCGACGAACTCGGATCAGGATCACGCATGCCGCATGTTTACACTCGAGCCGAAAATGGTGGCAGCGTGCCACCCCATCTCGACGCTGCTGTAAGGTTGAACGCCAGCCAGCGGCGACACCGCCCGGCGGTGTGTCCCAGTGCTGGCGATCTGAGCTCGACGCTTAGCCGACCCGGCGGGCCGATGCCTGCCAGGAGCGCTGCACACGGCTGGCTCGCCGCTTCGATACTTCAGTACTTGTATCGTCATTGGCAATGGGCCAACTCTCCTGATAGCCCAGCAATCAAGGCCGCCTTTGCCTTGAAGGCGGAGGATCGACACGGTTGCACACGCAGGTATCCGCGCTATGTTGCACGCGACGCGCGGACGGTGATAGCAGTGCTTTCGCGTCTTGACCAGCGACCTTGTCAAGTTGATTTGGTCGGTGGCCTCATTTGCTCCGAGCTAATCAATGTTCAAGGTAGAATGGCTGGCTACATGCATTTGTATTTGTTGCGGTGAGAGCGCGTTACGGACTGCAACCCTCCCTATCTAAGCTTACAGTAGTCGTGTGCGAGCGCGACGCCTAGTTCTCGAGCACCACGCGGTAGCGCACCGTGCCATTGCGCACCATGTCGATGCCCTCGTTCACCTTGGCCATCGGCAGCTTCTGGATGACGGGGCGCACGTTCTTCTTGGACGCCACCTCCAGCGTGTCCTTGATGTCCTGGATGCTGCCGACGTTGCTGCCCACGAACTTGGCGCCCTTGCCCACGACGTGGAACGCGTTGAACTTGATGTCGTCGTTTGGCAGACCCACCATGATGCACGTGCCGCGCACGGCCAGGAAGGTCAGGAACGTGCTGTACGGCATGTTGTTGGCGTCAGCCGTGATGAGCAGGATGTCCACCGATCCGGCGGCCTCCTTGGCCTGCTTCTCGTCCGTGTACACGACGAACTCGTCGGCGCCCAGGCCGCGCACCTCCGCCTCCTTGTTGTTGGAGCGCGAGAAGGCCGTCACGGAGGCGGCGCCCATGGCCTTGGCGAACTGGATGCCCAGGTGGCCCAGGCCGCCGATGCCGACGATGCCGACGCGGTCGCCCTCCTTGATGCCGGCCTCCTTGAACGGCGTGAACACCGTCGTGCCGGCGCACATCAGAGGCGCGGCGACGTCCGACGGAATGTTGTCTGGGATCTTGATCGCGAACTCGTGGGGCACGCGCACGTAGTCGGCGTAGCCGCCGTAGGTGATGGCGCCGTCGCTTTTGTACTTGTCGCTGTACGTCCACACGCGGTGCGGGCAGTACGCGTCGTCGCCGCTGGCGCACACGGAGCACGGCGCCTTCGGGTCCTTGTTCAGGCACGCCGACACGAGCGCGCCGACGCCCACGCGGTCACCGACCTGCAGGCCCTTGACGTCGGGGCCCGCCTGGGTGACCTCACCGACGATCTCGTGGCCCACCACGCACGGGTACATGGTCTGGCCCCAGCCGCTGTCGATTGTGTGCAGGTCGGAGCCGCAGATGCCGCAGTGCGAGATCTTGATCTCCACGTCCTCGGCGCCGAGCGCGCGCGACTGGTACTTCCAGGGCTTGATCTCCTCTCCCTTGCCAAAGGAGGCGTAGGCGTGGACGGTTCTCGGGGCGGAGGACATCTTAGTCGGAGTCTGGTGGTGGGTGTTGTTGCTGCTTGGACTTGTTGGCTGGAGAGCAAATTGCGGAATGGGAACAACGTGCTGCGGCGGGGATCCAGCTGGGAATGCCGTTGAGCGTAATGTGGACGGGAGGTTAGGCGGTGGAGCGTTGCAGTGAGAAATGTTAGGTTGATGGACGTGTTCCTACCAGGGTCTCCTGCAGCGTTGGTCCACCCAAGAAATTTCGCCATTTTACGGTTGTGACATGCGGTCGCCGCTAATGTCCAGCTGCTGAAATGAGACTCACCACAAGATCACCGGATCGACGCATTTGTAAACACAAGCAGCTCACGCAACGCCCGAAGATTGTTTGACGCCGGCACTATCGGTGTGCAAACCGCTGTTGGCGTCACCAAGCACGGACTACATCAACAGCCCAACAGCATATCCATGATTTCCCACCAACCCGACCAACAAACTTACTTCAGCTCCGATTTCAGTCGATGGGGGATCTCCAGCCATTCCGCAATTTGCTCTCCAGCCAGCAAGTCCAAGCAGCAACAACACCCACCACCAGACTCCGACTAAGATGTCCTCCGCCCCGAGAACCGTCCACGCCTACGCCTCCTTTGGCAAGGGAGAGGAGATCAAGCCCTGGAAGTACCAGTCGCGCGCGCTCGGCGCCGAGGACGTGGAGATCAAGATCTCGCACTGCGGCATCTGCGGCTCCGACCTGCACACAATCGACAGCGGCTGGGGCCAGACCATGTACCCGTGCGTGGTGGGCCACGAGATCGTCGGTGAGGTCACCCAGGCGGGCCCCGACGTCAAGGGCCTGCAGGTCGGTGACCGCGTGGGCGTCGGCGCGCTCGTGTCGGCGTGCCTGAACAAGGACCCGAAGGCGCCGTGCTCCGTGTGCGCCAGCGGCGACGACGCGTACTGCCCGCACCGCGTGTGGACGTACAGCGACAAGTACAAAAGCGACGGCGCCATCACCTACGGCGGCTACGCCGACTACGTGCGCGTGCCCCACGAGTTCGCGATCAAGATCCCAGACAACATTCCGTCGGACGTCGCCGCGCCTCTGATGTGCGCCGGCACGACGGTGTTCACGCCGTTCAAGGAGGCCGGCATCAAGGAGGGCGACCGCGTCGGCATCGTCGGCATCGGCGGCCTGGGCCACCTGGGCATCCAGTTCGCCAAGGCCATGGGCGCCGCCTCCGTGACGGCCTTCTCGCGCTCCAACAACAAGGAGGCGGAGGTGCGCGGCCTGGGCGCCGACGAGTTCGTCGTGTACACGGACGAGAAGCAGGCCAAGGAGGCCGCCGGATCGGTGGACATCCTGCTCATCACGGCTGACGCCAACAACATGCCGTACAGCACGTTCCTGACCTTCCTGGCCGTGCGCGGCACGTGCATCATGGTGGGTCTGCCAAACGACGACATCAAGTTCAACGCGTTCCACGTCGTGGGCAAGGGCGCCAAGTTCGTGGGCAGCAACGTCGGCAGCATCCAGGACATCAAGGACACGCTGGAGGTGGCGTCCAAGAAGAACGTGCGCCCCGTCATCCAGAAGCTGCCGATGGCCAAGGTGAACGAGGGCATCGACATGGTGCGCAATGGCACGGTGCGCTACCGCGTGGTGCTCGAGAACTAGGCGTCGCGCTCGCACACGACTACTGTAAGCTTAGATAGGGAGGGTTGCAGTCCGTAACGCGCTCTCACCGCAACAAATACAAATGCATGTAGCCAGCCATTCTACCTTGAACATTGATTAGCTCGGAGCAAATGAGGCCACCGACCAAATCAACTTGACAAGGTCGCTGGTCAAGACGCGAAAGCACTGCTATCACCGTCCGCGCGTCGCGTGCAACATAGCGCGGATACCTGCGTGTGCAACCGTGTCGATCCTCCGCCTTCAAGGCAAAGGCGGCCTTGATTGCTGGGCTATCAGGAGAGTTGGCCCATTGCCAATGACGATACAAGTACTGAAGTATCGAAGCGGCGAGCCAGCCGTGTGCAGCGCTCCTGGCAGGCATCGGCCCGCCGGGTCGGCTAAGCGTCGAGCTCAGATCGCCAGCACTGGGACACACCGCCGGGCGGTGTCGCCGCTGGCTGGCGTTCAACCTTACAGCAGCGTCGAGATGGGGTGGCACGCTGCCACCATTTTCGGCTCGAGTGTAAACATGCGGCATGCGTGATCCTGATCCGAGTTCGTCGCCGTTCGCGCCGCGTCTCTCGTCCGGCGTGGGCGCGTCAACCACCGGGAAGTTTACCTGCGATGCGTCCGGCGAAGGGTGTCCCAAAGCGCCGGCACGTGGTCTTTGTATGCCGCGTCCTCGTGTAAACCGGTGTGGTTACTCAAGCTGAAGCGGACGAGCGACGGGGCGTTGATGACACACTGCAACCATGACAACCAAACCCAAAGGCGGATCGATCGCCCGCCGCTATGCGACGGTGAGCCCAGCCACGCACGTGCCCTGCTGGCCGCAGGCTGCGGCACCAAAACACACCAGGCTTGCTCGATGCTGCTGTGGCCACACCAAGCTCATTTCCGATTTTGATCGACAGCAGACAAGTCGACCACCAACCGCCAGCACACCAAGTCAAACCGAACGCCATGTCGACCGCCCCGAGGACCATCCACGCGTACGCCACGTTCGCCAAGGGCGAGGACGCCAAGCCCTGGGAGTACCAGTCGCGCCCGCTGGGCCCCGAGGACGTGGAGATCAAGATCTCGCACTGCGGCATCTGCGGCTCCGACCTGCACACCATGGACAGCGGCTGGAGCCAAACCATGTACCCGTGCGTGGTGGGCCACGAGATCGTGGGCGAGGTGACGCTGGCCGGCGAGCAGGTCAAGGACCTCAAGGTGGGCGACCGCGTGGGCGTTGGCGCGCAGGTCTGGGCCTGCCTCAACAAGTTCCCCGAGGACCCGTGCAAGGAGTGCGCCAACGGCACGGACGCCTACTGCCGCCACCGCGTCGGCACGTACAACTCTAAGTACACCAAAACGGACGGAGCCATCACCTACGGCGGCTACGCCGACTACATCCGCGTCACGCACGAGTACGCCTTCAAGATCCCGGACAACATCCCGTCGGACGTGGCGGCACCGCTGCTGTGCGCCGGCACCACGGTATTCACGCCATTCAAGGAGGTGGGCATCAAGCCCGGCGACCGCGTCGGTATCGTCGGCATCGGCGGCCTCGGCCACCTGGGCATTCAGTTCGCCAAGGCCATGGGCGCCGCCGCCGTGGTGGCCTTCTCACGCTCGGCCAACAAGGAGCAGGAGATCCGCCGTCTCGGAGCCGACGAGTTCGTCGTGTACACAGACGAGAAGCAGGCGGCGGACGCAGCCAACTCAGTGGACATCCTGCTCATCACGGCTGACGCCAACAACATGCCGTACACGCTGTTCCTGAGTTTCCTGGCCGTGCACGGCACGGTCATCATGGTAGGGCTGCCGAACGACGAGATCAAGTTCAAGCCGTACCCGCTGGTGGGCAAGGGCGCCAACTTCAAGGGCAGCGCCATCGGCAGCATCCAGGACATCAAGGACATGCTGGAGGTGGCGTCCAAGAAGAACGTGCGCCCCGTGATCCAGAAGCTGCCGATGGCCAAGGTGAACGAGGGCATCCAGATGGTGCGCAACGGCACGGTGCGCTACCGCGTCGTGCTCGAGAACTAAGCGAGCGGGTGGCAGCTATTAATTAGCCTCAAACGAAATGTACAACAACACTTGAAAGCATCCAAACAAACAAGCAGAGTACCCGCGTTGCACTGACCTGTCTACAGTAGTTGACAACCATCTGCTAGTGTCGCTAAAGCCAGGAACCTCGCTTGCTGATACTGTTCTCGGCAGACATCGACTGCCTTGCCACTAACTGCATCGGGAATTTCTGTTCGCGGTGGTTGACAGATACGAGGTGCTGGCTGTGGTTGCGTGGGTATCAAGTATCTCTAGTCCACGGTCTTCGCTCCCGTAATGAGCATGCGCCTTGATCACCGAGCAGAGTGTCTCGCCACCCAACTGAGACTGTAGACTTTCAGGCATAGCCTCGTATATTTTAACCGCATCTTCCCAGCACTTGTCGCGACAAAGCGAGTTCAGCGCTAACGCATAATCTTCGAGCATGAATTCCACGCAGTGGTCTTGTAATAGTTGTATCGCTCGATCCATGGACCCAGAGCACATGTGAGCTACAGCAGCACGCCGACACATCGTCGGGGACCAATCGAAATAGTTGTCCTTCACTTCGTCGGCGAGAGCAATCACACTGGCAAACTGTCGCGATACCAGTAATGGCACCATTGCGTCTTCATAGGGAAATTTGGTGTCCCGCGCCTTGTACGCTTCCTTGTATTTGTTGCAGATCGCAAGGGTGCGCTGCTGCAGCTCTTCACTTTCCGAACGAGAGTGAGCCATCAACACTGATACCAATGCTTTTGAGCTTCGGCATTCCATTGTACACTTCGACTATTATGTTCCAGGAGTTGTTCGCAGCACAGCCGGCCAGCACAAGCTGAAAAGTGTGAATCGCTGGTATCACGCCTTCGCCTTTCATCATAGCCAGAAGATCTAGTACCAGATCCCATTCCTTCTCAAGAGCGCAGCTTTTTATCATTGCATCGCAATAATCCGAAACGATTGGTTTTAGAATTTTTCGTCTCCTTGTACACTAAAGCTTGGCCACAAGTCCGTGCCCTGTTGTTTTCATCGCTGCTGCAATCAGGATTCTGGTGTAAAGTTCTTGGTCTACTAGTAGTACCGAATCGTCTTCAAGAATATCGTCGGCGAAATGGACCAATCCCGCGTGCATGGCAGCGCTGGAGGCCCTACTGCAAACGCATCAATTTGACGCTCTACTCGCACTCGCCGATGAGATGAGGCGTCATAAAGTTGGGTGGGGTCCATTTACGTGCAAGATGGTGGCGCTGACCAATATTCGCAACGGTTCCAGCAGGAAAGCGCGGAGGGTGCTGAAGAAGCATGCTGCCGAAATGGGAAACAAAAGCGTGGAATGTTATCGTGAACTCATCGAGCACTTCAAATTGCATCACAACGCAGTCGAGGCGAGTGCAGTAGCTGCTGAGATGATGCAGAAGAACCCGCAGGTTGTAGTCGAACCTGGCAAAAAGAGCTCGAACTCGCGATTCACCTCCCGGATCTCACGCCATACTGGACGTTGCGCGAGCTGCTGCGTCGCCATGGTGGGTCTGTTGTGCAAGAACTCCCATCGAATCTTCTGTTTCCAGAAACCCCACGTATTGATACTCGTTATTAGTGATGATCCTTACGAGTCAAACCAGAGGCTGGTTCAAACCCAGATGCTCCAAAAGTTGATGTCGCAGCGAAATACGCAGTAACCAGCCTCACCAGCAAACTCAAGTAAACTAGCACGCTGCTTCGTTTCCAGCAGTCCGCCACAACAGCTACGTGTGCTGCATCTTGCTGTGTCGGGGTAGTTAATCGTCTAAACCGCAACAAATCAAAAGCAAAATTGCTGCAAGGTGGGTATCAGAGCATGTTGGATGGTGGGCAGACCGAGATATCCGGCGCTGTTAAACGCCCATCGCCAATGCACAGCAGCCTAGCCTAGCATCATCACCAAGCACAAGCGGGCCGCTCCACCATCGAGTCCATGAGCCCTCGTGGCAGGAGAAATGCGTCGACTCCCCCACTCCCGTACAGTACAATTGCAGCTTCCGAGTGACGCGCAAGCTCGCGGAAACCAACGCCGCAAAGTCTGCTCGCTGTCTCTCTCTGTCCTGCACGCCCCCAACTACCTGGCCATGCCGCCGAGACGATGACGACCTTGCGCGTCGGTGCCGCACATCGTCCAAGTTGCAGCAGCACCTCCAACTTCAACCGCAGGGGCCACTAATCGGGTGCGGCCGCTTCACTTGCGTCCACTATACCGGTCCCACCCGCCGGCCGAGAGCATTCCGCAATCCGCGCGCTTCAACCTCCGACGCCGCCCGCGATGCTGTCCGCCCGCCTGCTGCGCCGCCAGCTCCTGGCCCGCGCCTCCCCCGCCGCCAGCGGCGCGGCCGTGCGTCGCCTGCAGCAGGCCGCGCCCGGCCGCGAGAAGCTCTTCGACAAGATCCTGGTGGCCAACCGCGGCGAGATCGCCGTGCGCGTCATGCGCACGTGCCGGAAGCTGGGCATCAAGACGGTGGCCGTGTACTCGGAGCCCGACGTGAACTCGGTGGCCGTGCGCATGGCCGACGAGGCCGTGTGCGTGGGGCCCGCGGCCTCGGCGCAGAGCTACCTGAGCATCCCCAAGATCGTGGAGGCCGTGCGGGCCACGGGCGCGCAGGCCGTGCACCCGGGCTACGGCTTCCTGTCGGAGAACAAGGACTTCTGCGAGGCGCTGGAGGCCATGGGCGTGGCCTTCATCGGCCCGGGCCACGCGGCCATCCAGGCCATGGGCGACAAGATCGAGTCCAAGCAGCTGGCCATGGACGCGGGCGTCAACACGATCCCGGGCTTCCTGGGCGAGATCGCGTCGGCCGACGAGGCCGTGGACGTGGCCCGCGAGATCGGCTACCCCGTGATGATCAAGGCCAGCGCCGGCGGCGGCGGCAAGGGCATGCGCGTGGCCTACGACGACGACGAGGTGCGCCTGGGCTACAGGCTCTCGAAGGAGGAGGCGGCCAGCAGCTTCGGCGACGACCGCATGTTCCTGGAGAAGTTCATCGAGGACCCGCGCCACATCGAGATCCAGCTCATCGCCGACGCGCACGGCAACGTCGTGGCCCTGCCCGAGCGCGAGTGCTCCATCCAGCGCCGCAACCAGAAGGTCATCGAGGAGGCCCCCAGCGTGCTGCTGGACCCCGAGACGAGGCTGGCCATGGGCCAGCAGGCCGCCATGCTGGCCCGCAAGGTGGGCTACGTGAGCGCCGGCACGGTCGAGTTCCTGTGCGACAAGCACAAGAACTTCTACTTCCTCGAGATGAACACGCGCCTGCAGGTCGAGCACCCCGTCACGGAGCTCATCTCGCACGTCGACCTCGTGGAGCAGATGATCCGCGTGGCGGCGGGCCACAAGCTGCCCAAGGAGCTGCTGGACGGCCCCGTGAAGATCCACGGCTGGGCCATGGAGAGCCGCGTGTACGCGGAAGACCCGCTGCGCGGCTTCTTGCCGTCGATCGGCCGCCTGCTCCAGTACGAGGAGCCTGTGCAGCTCCCCGGCGTGCGCGTAGACTCGGGCGTGACCGAAGGCAGCGACATCTCCATGTTCTACGACCCGATGATCTCCAAGCTCATCACGTACGGCAAGGACCGCTCCGAGTGCTTGGATCGCATGAAGACGGCGCTCGACAACTACGTAATTCGCGGCCCTGGCAACAATGTTTCGTTCCTGCAGGACGTTTACCGCCACCCTCGTTTCGTGAGCGGCAAGATCACCACCAAGTTCATTGAGGAGGAGTACCCCGAGGGCTTTGAGGGCGTGAAGTTGACGCCGCCAGAGATTGAGGACCTCCGCGTTGTCGGTGCGATCATGCACCTGAAGAAGACCATTGCGAGCAGCCAGACGTCGGGACGTATTCAGTCCTCGTCTGCGGCGGGTGTTGCTTCCTTCGACTCTCTCAACCCAGATGAATTGGAGTTTGTCTCTGACCAGGCTGGTGTTGTCCCTCGGTTGCGTGCTATTGCCCCCGGTCTATCGCCTCAGGACTTGATTGCGCTTGCGGAGCGCAACGACCTTAAGAATGTGGGTGCCCAGCTGTCGGTTAGCGTTGATGGCCCGTTCGGAGCATCCGAACCGGTTGTTGTCGTGGAGATCGAGGTGGAAAACAAGCGACGCCGTACGGAAACGGTGACGCTAGCCTTGGTGGAAAACAAGTGGCACGTTGTCGGCGATGTAGACTGGTCGATCAACAGCCCGCTGTTCAAGGCATCGTACTCGAAGCAGAGTGGAGCGGCAAACACACCTATCGCGTCCCAGATGCTGCAGACACTGCCCGAGGGATTCAAGCTCCAGTTCCATGGCGCCGTACATGATGTGGTCGTGCGCAACGAGTTAGAGGCGGCCTGCGGCAAGCACATGCAACCCAAGCCCGAAGTTGACACGTCCAACTTGTTGCTCTGCCCGATGCCCGGTATGCTCGTTTCGGTGGCTGTGGAGGTCGGCGAGCACGTGGAGCTCGGTCAGGAGCTGGCCGTCGTGGAGGCCATGAAGATGCAGAACGTGCTACGCTCCGAGAAGAGAGGTGTAATCAAGAGCATTGCGCGCGCTGCTGGTGATTCGCTCAAGGTGGACGAGATCATCCTCGAGTACGAATAAGCGCATTTGACAGAACTCTCTAGCAGATAGCTGAACATTGCGTGCACTACTGAAGCACCCACCGATAAAGCGCAGTCAAGAAGACAAAACACCGTTTGTATGTCATCAACACGAAAACTGAGTGCGATGAATTAGACCTTAACCACCCGCGGTCGCCGATCTTTTAGCTAGCTGTGACCCCTCGTTGAGTCGCCGTATCCGTCGGGCGACTCCGCATCTAGCCGCCTTCAGGACAGATATGCATCGAGTTGCCTGGGCTTCGTTTGCCACCTTGCTTCTATTCGCAGGCTGCGTGGATGGCGAGACTGCGGTCTACAAGCTGCACACAGATTCGAGTTGCAAGTCCGCGCCGACCATCATCGCGTTCCAGGAATCGCCACCTCCGTCGTGCTCTGCCATCACGACGTGCTCGAGTGTCAACATCGACGGCGAAGATTTGTACTGGGATCGAGCCTGTGCTTCGGATGAGTACGATGTGTTGTCAGAGTCTGCCTACGGAATCAAACCCTACGTGGTCATGGAGATTTACGAGTCGGGCGGGAAGTGCGGGAAATTGCTTTCAGGTGCAGCGTTCCTGGCCGACGGAAGTTGTCTGGCCACCGACAACGGCGTCTCCAGCATGAAGGTCGTATTGAACGCCGCTGGATCCGCAAGCTTTGAAACGTACCGCGGAGAGAGCTGCAGCGGCACGGCCATGAAGACCTCTCAAGTCTCTGAAGCATCTATCTCCAGCCACTCATGCGAAGATGGAGCGCTCAAGTTCTACTCGAGCAATGCCACCACAACTGCGACAGCATCGACTGCTGTCACCGACAAAGCTGGCTCTGACAAAGCTGGCTCAGACAAAACCATTTCTACGACGACTTCACAGTCGGCCCCACGCTCTTTTGGTGATTCGATCCTGCTGACAGCAACAATCACGGTGACACTGGCGATGGCCGTCTCTGTAGTGAGTTGATTCACTTTTTTTCTCCTGAAGTTTAGAAACGGCGTTGGACTGAGAAAGAAAAAGAGACTTGGCGAATAGCAACGAACATTGGTTCATTTCTTGGTTGTGTGAAGTACATGTAGCATCACTGACAGGCTTGTTGAAGTGCAGACACAACCTCGTTATCAGCTTTCCACTTTGCGGGGCGAAGACACGGGAACTGAAATTCAGGGGTTTCATGTGAGTGAGGAAACTTGCGCTGGACGACGACCGGTGGGTGGGTTTCAGGGATGTTTTTGTGAGCTGCTGCCGTCTGGGATCGCTGAAATGCTCGAAGCTGCTGTTGCACCTTCCGCTGAGCCATATCCCGATATTTGTCGTTCTTGTCGTGTATTCGATCCAATGCTCGCGGAGTGAAAGAGAAGTAGGGCGAGAAGCAGTCGACGCGATTTAGTGCGATCAGCTCGACAGTAGGTGAGTCCGCTACTACTGTGTACGCGCGCGTTTGTTGACCCTCGATGAACATCTCAAAACCGAAAAAACCAGCGCTGTCCTCGGTGTGAAATGGCACACGCGAACGCACTGCGTGTACCTGCTGCTTCCATGAGTGCTTACCACACGGCCACCGATGCCGACGCTCGTATTGAATGTCAACCTCGAGTCTCACACGACCAGAGCGCACAACGTAGAAGGCGCCAACAGACTCGCCTTGAGTGTAGAGGACTTCTCCCCTTTTTAAAGGTACGTCGATCGATACAAGCTCGAAGAAGTGGAGTTTGCTCTCCACGCAATCACGAAACAGCGTCACCTCCGTGTGCAGCCAGTTCACAAGGTGCTTGCGCCTTCGAGTTTGGCACCTCGCTAAAGTTTTGTGGTAGTCCTCGGCCATGATCATAAGTACCTCACACCCTATCGGTTGCTGCGATGAACTAGGCGTCAAGGTGCCAGGTGAAAGTGTAACAACATTTCCTGCAGGTGACGGGGTAGCAGCCTGCACGTCAGCTCCGCGAGTGGCGTTCTCAAGCTGGAGCGCGATATCACCAAAAGCAGCGTTCTTAGTGACCGACGCCACTTTTTCGCCGTCGATCAAAATATAAACCTCTCCACTTAATACCAGGTAACAGGCATCGCCGACGTCACCTTTGCGAAAAACGTACTCGTGTGGTCGAAAAGCACGATACTTTGCCAGTTTGGCGATCTCCGTGGCCTGATTCAAATCCAAGAACGTTGACATCGACGGAATTTTCATGATCCACCGCGCAATGCACTGTAACTCGACAATGTTGCGCTCGCTTGGTTCCTTGGGAACTCCTTGCTGCAGGATCTCTTCATCCGTGACTACGTGTTCCGAAAATCGAGGAAAGAACACCTGGAAGTCCTTGCGTTCGCGGATCCACGACGGGAACACTTCACGATCTCCAGTCAAAGGTGGCGCTGATATGGCCGTAGAAGAGGACGTCCGCGGTCTTTCTTGTTGATTTTCCTGGTCTCTACCGGTGTTGCTGCTGCTGCTGCTGCTCTCGGACTGCTTTCGAACCACTGGGAGCTTGCTCTCTCGCCTCACAGCACTCCCACGAGGAGACGCAGCAGCCACCGCTTGTCTAGGAGAAAGTACCGGGACCGTACGAGGCCGCACAATGTCCACTAGACTGGTGTACGCGTGAGTCACTTCCCGAGGGCTGTTACGGCCGCTGCGTTCGCGAGGAGAACTGAGTGCGTTGGCGGAATTGTGCAACGCCTTGAGTTCGTTAACCCCCGACGAGTTGCTGGTAGCCATCATCGCTGCCGCGATCGCCGACGTCGCGCGCGCCGACGCCACCACGAACTTGGTGTAGACATAGATGGGATTTGTCGACTGCGTGATGGGGCCTCTCGGCGTCACATGCTGGTTCGCCTGAGGTGGTGCCATCCTTTGAGTCAGCTTCCGCAACGGTTCAACAATCTATCAGCTAGTGCGCATAACTCCCAGTGTTAAACCCACGTCTTGGTGCAGTCCAGCAGTCTGGTCGCCTATATTTGATACGCTCCACCTCGTCCTCGAAGGTATCTCCTTGCTGACGTACTTGCTCGCATCCTATTGGTCGACGCATCATCTAGTCACTTTCACGAGGTACCACTGTGAGCTTTAGTGACATAATAAGAAGCCAGCATAACTTACTAAAATAAATAACCGCGGCAGCCATGCTGATGATCTTCTCGGTCGACTCGCGCCACCACGGCGTGGGGCCCGTCAAGTACGCGTGGGACCCACACGGCGACTACGTGGCGTCCTCGGGCACGTCTCGCGTCGCGCACATCTTCGGCCGGCGCGGGAAGCTCGTGGACCAGATCGTGCCGCCCTCGCCGAGGTGAAGAAGATATTTTTCATTACCGATGTGACCGGTAAAATAATACTTGAAACTGGTTATTAATTTATTTATTATTATATTTTTAGTATGTGTACGCTGCTGGAATGGAGTGAAAACGGAGATATTCTGGCCATTGTGCAGGCCAATTCGGCGTCGCTGGTACTGTGGGAGCCCAAGAAGATCCAGCAGCACCAACTGGTGGACTTGCCCTGCAAGGATGTGAGCTTCATCAAATGGTCCAAGTCCCCCCACTCACTGCTGGTACTGTAATTTTTTATTACACTTAGAAGATGGTAACTAACTGTCTATATTTTTGTGTGTGTGAAGCTGGCCATTGGCACCAATCGGGGTCAAGTGTATATTTATGACCACGCCACCGGTACCAAGACCCAAGTTGCCAGCAAGCACAAGCGCCGGATTTTATGTGGAGACTGGAACTTGGAAGACAAGTTCGCCTTTGGATCGGAAGATAGGCAGATTACTATCTGCTTACCGTCGGGACGCACTTTTGACCAGGTCAAGATCAAGGCTTCTCCGCAGAGCGTCACGGTACGTGCGAGTGCATTTTTTTCGAATTTGAGGTTGAGTTCTAATAAGGTCTGGCTGGATTGTTCTGAATTGTTCAGTTTGGAGGCAAGACGGAGGATAAAGATGCCATCCTGTCGGTGAATATGGGCGGGAAAACTATTTTGCTGTACGATCTGAACGAGAGGGAAAACGCACTGGAGCTGGCTTTTCAAGCGCGGTACGGCAACATTGTGTCGTACCAGTGGTTTGGCAACGGCTACATCATTGCAGGCTTTTCATCGGGTTACGTTGTGATCATTTCCACGCACCTGAACGAGATCGGCCAGGAGCAATACTGTGCAAAGTTCCACGAACACTCGCTGCGCGAGATCGTGTACAACGAAGCGAACGGTACTGTGGCGACATGCGGAGACAACTGCATCAAAGTGGTGCGCATGAGCGACTGGAAGGAGATTGCAGTAGAATATCTGGACAGCGAGCCTACAGCTCCAGCTTCGACAACATCCGCTGGTTCTACCACTACTACCTCCGGTACTGGCGGAACTCCACCAACGTCGTCATCGTCGATGCTCGCAGACCTTTCGGGACCTAGCAGCTCGGGCAGTGGGTCTATGCAAGCACCCTCACTGTGCTTTGAGGATCTGCAATGGACACCCGACGGTCGCATTTTGAGTGTAAGTTCGCACAACGGCTGCTTGCACAACTTTATGATCCTCAGCTCTGCACTGCGGTCCTCATTGTTCGACCTCGACTCCCCTTTTGCCGCTGTCCTGAAGCCCATTGCACCTTGGACTATGCTGTTCACCATGGGCTTCATGGTCATCGCCGTGCTACTTGTGATCAGCGTGCAATTCCAGGTGTCGTGCATGGATGTCATTCGCGCTATGACCGGCTTCGTCGAAGGTTTGTGAGTTGAGTAATACTACAGTATAAACCCACCGGAATTACTCTGCTCCGTATCTGCTTTGCATCGCTCCGTGAGATGCTTGCAGTGTGTTGTTGCATCTGCCTGCGTGCTACTACTGCCGTAGTACTGTTCCACGAATGGATACCTATCTGCCCATTGCAATGAAAAGTAGTGTTTATCAGTCCACGCAGTTTCCAAAACTCACTCAGGACAAGTGAACCAAGCAACCGATCATCCTACCCACCCAAGTTCTGTCCAGCCTGCTCCATCTTGCGCCGCATCAAAGGCAACGCAGTTACAGCAGCACTTAAATCGCCACTAGCCGGACTTGCTGTAATCTCGCCGATTGCTCTTCCACACTCTGAATCAACCTGTAGTGCTCCCATTTCTTAAATGACACCACTGGTATTTTTATATGTCCCGCGGATTATTTATCTGTTGAATGAAAAAGAAAATTTCGGAGGCGCAGTATAAAAGCACGACTTACAAGAACTTAACGCCCGGTCCAGGACGAAGGGCCAAAATCAAGTCGTGTGGATGCAGTTCGTGATTGTATTTGTAACAAGCCTTGTATCTTGCCCGGCTAGTTGGGCAGATCGTACTGCTCCGCTGCGTCCGTTCGACCGCAGGACTGGAAGTCAACTCCGCACTGGCCGACAGCAGCTAACCGATCTACTGCGCCGGATCGCTCGTATACACGAACGGATCCTATTTATTAAAGAGGCTAGATTACTCAATAGTCCTCAGGTAGTTCGTAGTCACTAGCCCACGGCTAACAACCAGAACCGACCTCAATCAATACAAAGAGAGTTCACCCACCTCACGTGAGCTACTACCTCCACACTCGTTCGTTCGTTCGTTCGTTCGTTCGTTCGTTCGTTCGTTCAACCACAGCCACACTGACAATCACGCAGCTTCACCGTCCCCAGATCCCACGTCAAGTACGTACACGGTTAATGATGGACTTTGTGTCCACCACCCGCTGGCACCTCACACCACCTGAAACCCAGCTAACCACTCAACTGCTCGTCCAGCTGCAGCCACGGACTGCAGAGCACCCGTCGGCACTCTACCGCCCCTCGTTCGTCCAAGAACCGCAGAGCACCCGCCGGCACTCCACCGTCCCTCGTTTGCCGATGAACCGCAGAGTACCCGTCGGCACTCTACCGTCCCTCGTTCGCCAAATGGACCGCAGAGCACCCGGCGGCACTCTACCGTCCCTCGTTCGCCCAATGACTACAGAGTACCTGTCGGCACTCCACCGTCCCTCGTTCTCGTTCAATGAGAGCTGTCGCCCTCGTTCATCGTCTAGCGGCTCGTCGGCAAGCCGCCAATGTCGTACGTGCCACTCGTTTCCGCGCGAACAAGCTCTCAACTCCGTCCGCTTGTCTCCGTGCGAGCAGATTCTCAAGTGAGCCCGCTTGTCCCCGCGCCTGCCAATTCTCAAGCACGCCCGCTTGCCTCCGCGCCTGCCAATTCTCAACTGCGCCCGCTTGCCTCCGAGCGAGCAGATTCTCAACTGGGTCCGCTTGCCTCCGCGCCTGCCAATTCTCAACTGGACGGCCATCATTCACCGCAGCTCTTGAGCCAGCTCGTGCTGCCGACCCTTCAGCTCCGAGATCTTCGCCGTCAGCCACTACCAGCCGTCCATTCCGGCCGCCGCCGTCTCGGCGCGACCGCTCGCTGCCAAGATCGCGTTCGTGCGGTCCTCCGTGCTCGCCACCGTCTGGATCCAGCGACTCTCTGTCGCGAACCCATGACAACCGTTCTCGTTGACCATGCTGGGCTCGTCGCCCAACTCGTTCGGCATGTCGCCGCTGTTCGTCTCCGCCGTCCAGCGGCCCTCCGTCACTAACTCGTGCCAGCCGTTCTCGTAGACCATGCTGGGCTCGTCGCCCAACTTGTACGGCATGTCGCCGCCGTTCATCTCCGCCGACCACCGTGTCGAGGCCACGCTCTACCGGTGCCCCATTACACGCCTTCTCCACCTGCAGAGTCTTCCACGACTCTGCCGTCTTGGAATAGGTGGTCGTATTCCCGGACGGATACCCAACGTCGCTCATCGTCCGCTGCCGTTCCGTGTTGTCGTCCGCGTGTGCGAATGGGCTGTAACTCGTATTCGAGTATGTAGTGGCCCGCCCTGTTCCGCCGCTGGTTCGTCGTCTCGTATTGCTGGTTTCGAGGGTTGCTTGCCCGTCAGTCTCATGGCACCATCACCAGTGCCCCGCTTCTTCGTCGTACTCGTTGTCGCCGATTTTCGCGACGCCGTAGTTGCTGCAGTAGTAGGTCGCCGCTGTGGCGGAT
This sequence comes from Phytophthora cinnamomi, assembly GCF_018691715.1. Classification (NCBI taxonomy): domain Eukaryota; phylum Oomycota; class Peronosporomycetes; order Peronosporales; family Peronosporaceae; genus Phytophthora; species Phytophthora cinnamomi. The sequence goes on from NW_027150975.1 coordinate 91,046, forward strand.
CAATACCGCCCGAATCACAATCTACCGCGGCTTGGTGTCGAGGTGCTTGTGCACCAGCACCAACACCTTCATGTCGCGGTACGGTGTGTGTGTCGCCGACCCCAGCTTCACGCAGACGTTGCCGTCGTTGCGCAGTTGCCGAAATCGTACCAGCATCGGCGACTGCATCTTCGTCTGTCAGAGTCACCCCCACGTTCGTTCTGTCGGCTACGCGTCGCTGCGCTACTCGCTTATCTCGTCCATGGGCATCGAGTACGTGTGTAGCCTTTGTTGCCTCTGTCGCTCTCGTTTCGGGCGCCGTTGACGCCGAATACTCGTCGTTCGTACCAGTCGTCGCCATTGTGTCACTCGGGCTTTTGCCGCGGTCGCTCGTGGCATTCAGCGCCGTCGTCGCCTCCAGTCTCCGTCGTTCTTCAGCGTCAAGGAGACGCTTGGCTGCTCGTGTCAGCGGTCCCGGAGCAGCAGTGCTGCCGCCTGGCCGTACTGCACGCCGCGTTTTCCTCTTCCGTCCAGCCGCCGGTGTCTCAGCCGTCGGAGCATCCAGTAGCGTCACCTGCGTGGTCGTCGGCTACTTCGGTTGCGTTGCAACCGTCATTGCCGTCGTTCTCACAGTTGTTGGCGGGCCATCCGAAGGTCCTGATCGCCCAGCCATTTCCTCAGTCACTGCCATGAACGCCGTCGTAGCGCCCTGATCCGCATCAACTGCTCCAGTGCTGCCAAGGCTTCGTCAGCGTCCGCTTGTCGCTGGACTTGCTGTGCTTCGGCTCCTCGTCGCCGCTCTGCTTCAACCGTTCGTGCTTCTCGTCGCTGCTTGAGCTACAGGGCTCTGAAGCGTCGCCGTTTCGCAGACTTGGGAGCTTTGCGTCGTGCAATGCGAGCTTGTTCGATCTCACCTTGCTCTTCGCTGCTCAGTGCTGTCGTTGAGCTCCTCGGTGTCGATCATCGACAACTCCGGGTGCATCTCCATCTCCACGTTCGTCGCCGGACCCGTCATGATGTCGCCACTCGGCGCCGTCGAGGTCTCGTCCACCGGCACCTCTGCTGCGGACACTGTGAGCATCCTCGCCGTCTCGATTCCACTCATCCCGTTCTCGTCCATCATCGAGGTCGACACGCTGGTCGCCTTCGTTTCGATCGACATGTCTCCTCGTTCGTTGCACCGGCACGCGCGCCTTCTCCAGCTCGAAGCACGCCATTATCATCTGTAGTGTGGAGTCGGCTCGCGCCTTCTCCAGTTATTCGTTCTTCCTCTGCCTCATGACCTCGTAACTCGGCTTCGCGCACAGCTCTCTCGAACCGCACAGCTACTCGTGCCAGTCGCACCGTAGCCACGTAGGTCGCCGCTCATGTAGTGTCCCGTTCAGCGGCGTCTGCCGTCATATGCTGCAGCACTTTATCCATGCCGATGACAGTCGGTTTGGCTGCGAACCGCACCGTCCGCGCCAGCCATGCCGTCTTCGTCTTCGTTTCCGTAGCGCCGGAGCGCTTCTCCGCCATCTCGTCCGTGTCGTCCTTCACGTTCTCGTCCATCGCCAACTCCATCCGTTCGCGTCCTTCGCTCGTACCGCCGACAACGCACCCATTCACCACACGACCATGCGGTTCCTTGGTATGCTGTGGTTGCGCCGTCACCGTCGTCTGTCCACATCCAACCGCACCACGCTCCTCATGCAGCCTTCGTTGGGGATGCACGCTCGTTTCCGAATGCCGTAACCCCACTACTGTGCCCGACGCGTGTTTTCCGCCACCGGCTGCGGATTCTTTCCACGTCTCTCGAGATACCCATCATTACGTGCCTTAGCTTCCGTGTCTGGGCATTCACGTTCGAAGTGCCCAGTCTGGTTGCAGGCGAAGCACCTCGGCTGCATCGTGCAGAAGGATGATTAGTACCCGCTTTTGCCGCACTTGAAACACGTTTCGCTGGGACCCTTCTCGTCACCGCTCTGCCGCTTTCCATCGCTCGTTCGCCCCGTGTTGCGCCACTAGGTGTCCACGGCAGTTTGCTTCACTGCTGCCTTGAACTTCTTTTTCTGTGGCTTCACGTCTGATTCTTCGCCACTTGATACGAGTTCTTCAAGCTTCACATTCGTCCGCGTCTGCTGGCGTCGTACCTCGCGTTTCTTCGTTTCGGCCCAAAATTTCCCATTCCACACGTGGTCAGGCAGCGGATCCCACGTGCCGGAGCACTCGTTCCACACGCCCTGGGGATTGGTGAAGAGAGCCACGCCACTGGCTTCTCCATTGTTCGCCTCCACCGCGCTTGCGATCTCGGCCGGCAACCCCGTACCACTAATACCAGGGATTACATTCAAAGGCCCCATCGTGCCCGTCATAGTCATGAGGTGAGGACTGGGCGCTACTGCCCACGGCTGCCCGATGTTGGCCATCCCATGGGTGACGTTGTCCATGTGGTCGTCAATCTCAATAGCCTTATCCACTGCCTCCTCCAACGTCTTCGGCTTCGGATCTTGCTGCACTAACGTTTTCGTCGTTTTGTCTAGGCACCGCAGGAACTGTGCCAACAGCACGCGCTCCTTCACTCGGTTGCGCCCGACAATATCGCGTAGGCCAGACGCAAAGTCTGCATATGTCTCGCCCGGCATCAAACGTCTCATCGTCACGCGCAACTCCGCGTTCGACTTGTCCAACTTCGGCCCATATCGTCGCAACAATGCCTTCTTCAGGTTCGTCCAAGTTCTTTGTCTTTTCTTGAGTTGACGGTCTTGGTTAACCCACCATTTTGCTGCGTCGTCCATCAATTTATTGCCCAGAATGAAGTACAAGGCGTGGTCAGACCACTTGCCGCGCCCCGACTTCGCTGCGCCTCAAGGCTAAGTCCACCCTGTCGATCCAAGCGGACACGGACACTCTCGGAGAGGGTGAGAACGTCGGCAGCTCCAAGTCCTTGACGCTTCGTCGACCGGGCTGCTTCCCGTGTCGTTCTCGTCGTCGGTGGTGCCGTTCACGTCGTTCGTCGCTCCCCAACTCCTCGCTGGAGCTGCTGGAACTACTTGAGCTGCTGCTACTGTCGTCGCTGCTCGAGCTGCTCGAGCTGCCGCTCCCTTCGTCGTTGTCACGATGACGGTGGTGTATGGGGTGACGTCTTCCACCAGCATCCCCGTCACGTGATTCGTTCGAAGAGCTGCTGCTGTCCGAGGGCTCCGGTGCTGACCCTCGTGCATGTGCTCGTCGTCGTGCCGTACGTCGTCCCAATAGTCGCCCTGGGTTGCTGTCATCCGTCCCCGTTGGCTGCAGATTCGACACCGTCGCCGTCAACTCTCTGACGGCTGCCGCCATTGCCGTCATCTCGGGCGTCGCTGATGCCGCTGTCGTTGCCGTACGCTCGCTCGTTGCCGTACTTCCGGGTTCCGTGGCCCTCGTTATCGCTGAAGCTGCTGGTGCCGTCGGCCTCGTCGCTCAGCTTGTCCAATGTCTCGGTCGTCTCGTGGCTCCGGTCGATGTCGGTGTCTGGAAGAATTATCAGCCTGGCGTGATCCGCCGCTCGTCGTGGCTGCCGCCGCCTGCAATCCCGACACCGCCGTTGTCAGCTGCTGGATGACCGCCGTCATCGTCGCCGGGTCCATCGTCGCCGTCAGCATGCCTTGCGTCGGCTGCTCTCGCACGACGCGTTCAGCTTGTTGCTCGCCCACGTTCGGCAGTACGTTCGTCGTCGTGGTCGACATTGCTGGCTCCTCTGGATCAGCTTCGTGAAGGTTTAGTGGCTCCTCACGCTGCCCCGTCGTCACCGATTTGCCGCCCTCATCCTCTTCGTCTCGCTCGCCCTCGTTGTCAGCTTCGTCGTGTTCGGCGTCGTCATCGTGCTCGTCATTTTCGTCGTGTTCGTCGTTCCGCGTGTCTTCGCCTGAGTCAGCCTCCTTCGTGGAGTCCTTCAGTCGCCTCAGGATCCGTTTCGACTTGCCGGACTTCATTCTCGTCAGCGTCGTTGTCATGGTCGTGCCAGTTAATAGAGTTGTCTTGGTCGTACTTCCAGCCCCAGAAAAATGACCACCATGTACCAAGCCTTGTATCTTGCCCGGCTAGTTGGGCAGATCGTACTGCTCCGCTGCGTCCGTTCGACCGCAGGACTGGAAGTCAACTCCGCACTGGCCGACAGCAGCTAACCGATCTACTGCGCCGGATCGCTCGTATACACGAACGGATCCTATTTATTAAAGAGGCTAGATTACTCAATAGTCCTCAGGTAGTTCGTAGTCACTAGCCCACGGCTAACAACCAGAACCGACCTCAATCAATACAAAGAGAGTTCACCCACCTCACGTGAGCTACTACCTCCACACTCGTTCGTTCGTTCGTTCGTTCGTTCGTTCGTTCGTTCAACCCAGCCACACGGCAATCACGCAGCTTCACCGTCCCCAGATCCCACGTCAAGTACGTACACGGCTAATGACGGACTTTGTGTCCACCACCCGCTGGCACCTCACGCCGCCTGAAACCCAGCTAACCACCCAACTGCTCGTCCAGCTGCAGCCACGGACTGCAGAGCACCCGTCGGCACTCTACCGTCCCTCGTTCGTCCAAGAACTGCAGAGCACCCGCAGGCACTCCACCGTCCCTCGTTTGCCAATGAACCGTAGAGTACCCGTCGGCACTCTACCGTCCCTCGTTCGCCAAATGAACCGCAGAGTACCCGTCGGCACTCTACCGTCCCTCGTTCTCGTTCAATGAGAGCTGTCGCCCTCGTTCGTCGTCTAGCTGCTCGTCACCAAGCTGCCAATGTCGTACGTGCCACTCGTTTCCGTGCGAACAAGCTCTCAACTGCGTCCGCTTGTCTCCGAGCGAGCTGATTCTCAAGTGAGCCCGCTTGTCTCCGTGCAAGCAGATTCTCAAGTGGGTCCGCTTGCCTCCGAGCCCGCTAATTCTCAACTGCGTCCGCTTGCCTCCGAGCGAGCAGATTCTCAACCGGGTGGCCATCGTTCACCGCAGCTTTTGGGCCAGCTCGTGCTGCCGACCCTTCAGCTCCGAGATCTTCGCCGTCAGCCACTACCAGCCGTCCATTCCGGCCGCCGTCGTCTCGGCGCGACCGCTCGCTGCCAAGATCGCGTTCGTGCGGTCCTCCGTGCTCGCCACCGTCTGGATCCAGCGACTCTCTGTCGCGAACCCATGACAGCCATTCTCGTTGACCACGCTGGGCTCGTCGCCCAACTCGTTCGGCATGTCGCCGCTGTTCGTCTCCGCCGTCCAACGACCCTCCGTCACTAACTCGTACCAGCCGTTCTCGTAGACCATGCTGGGCTCGTCGTCCAACTTGTACGGCATGTCGCCGCCGTTCATCTCCGCCGACCACCGTGTCGAGGCCACGCTCTACCGGTGCCCCATTACATATTTATGGACCGGACCATGCACAAAACTGCAGAAACCTGCACTACGTCACTGTGCATTTCTCACATCGACGCCAGCACCTTCTTACACCAAGATCGGTCACGCCACGCCCGAAGATAGTCAACACAATTAGACGAGGACTTCATGGGCATTTCCCAAGGCTTACTAAATGCGTGGGAAGCCGCCCAGATTAAGCTCAAAGGTGAGTCCACCCCGGCTCACGCGCTCGCGCTGAATGAGTACACCAACTCGACCCCGTGGTGGCGCATTATCGCCTTCGCTTTCTCCACGCCGCTACCCTGCCTCATGACAGTCAGTCTCTCACACCCATCCGATGGTATGGGCCCCCACACCAAAAACCTTCTGCGGCCGCCTTCCTCTCGTATACGATGTGGTGCCTGCTCCAGAGGCACTTATCAGCGAGCGCATACCGATGCTCTCACTTTCGAAGAATCAGCTCGTTGTCAGAGCGTATACGCTATCCACATGATGGCTGTGCTGTACGTGTCGCTCATGTTGTTCGCATGTGCCGTCATCGTCTGGTACCCCCAAATTCGTGAAAACTGGGGTCTGCTCCGTGGACGCCATTTTGTTCGTCATGGACTCGCCATCATCGGATAGCCGCTCTTCTACTGCACTTCTTTCAGGAGATGCATGGCATCGAGAGCAGCGCATTCTCATTGGTATTGCCGGTGCTCAAGTCCTTATTATTCTAGAGCTATTCGAAACATAGCACCACTACATCTTTACCCGCCCAGGCTAACTGAAAGTGTTCGTGCAGATAGGTTTCCTGACGCACACCCCCACGAAACCGGTGAAAATTCGTTTTGGGAAGCCTCCTGCTTGCCAGAATTCGACATCAGGACGAGTTGCCAGAATAACATTCGTCAGGTGAGTTCATGAGGACTTCGAGAGACTTCGACGAGCTACTTCCATCTTTAGCTGGCACTTCCAATTGGACAGCTATTTCTCACAAACATCTCGGGCTCACCTGCATCAAGAATCGGTCTGCATGTCATTCCTGCTTTTATCTATCCTTACAAGGACCCATAGTAAACTCAACGAGCTGCACGAGGCCTGCCATGGGCGTCTCACAAGCGCTCATCAACGCGTGGGACTTCGTCCAAGTTGAACTCAAAGGCGAATACTCCCCCGGCCGCGTGCTCGCGCTGAACCAGTACTCCACCTCGACGCCATGGTGGCGCATCATCGTCCTCATTATCTTGACACCGCTACCCAGCCTCATCTACATCTGCCTGCCCGAGACGGTGGACTTGGCCCCGCCCTACCGTGGAATGGCACACAACAAGACCTTCTTCGGTCGCTTCTTCCTCTCGTACACAATGTGGTGCCTGCTGCAGATGCACATGATCAGTGAACGGATGCCTCTGCTCAAACTCACCAAGAAACAGCTCGTCATCAGTGCAGTGACCGTCGCGGTACTGTCCACAGGTTTCGAGTTGCTGTACGCATGGTGGATCGGCTTCCCCGTTCCGTACACGATCCACATGATGGCTGTGCCGTACGTGTCGCTCATGTTCTTCGCATTCGCCATTATGTGGTATTCGCATGTGCGTCAGAACTGGGGTTTGTTGTGGAAAATCGCGGACGCTGTGTTAATCTGCGTCTGTCACGGACTGGTAATTATCGGGTATCCTCTCTTCTACTTCTTTTTCCTGAAGATGCACGGCATCGAGAGCAGCGCATTCTCGTTGGTATTGCCGGTGCTCAAGACGTTGTACAGGGTGATGTTCTACTACTTCTGTCGTTCAGCCAGTGGAGAACGGATCACGATCGTGGTCGTGTTCAATGCTGATATGGTGAATGCGCTGTTCGTCAACTTTTGCATGCAATACCAGCCGTCGTTCACGACGACCTTCACGCTCATGCTTGCCAATGCGCTGCAGGTGGCGGTGGTAGTCTGGGACATTGATGACATTCGCAAGAAGATCGCAGCTACGGCGAGAGAGATCGTCGATGTGAGGAACAACGACAAATACTCCTCTAAATTGCCTGGAGAACGCGTTGCCACCTTTAAAATGCTGCCTCGAGCTGCCGATATTTTCCAGAGATACACTTTTGACGCAGCCAAGGGTGGTCCCAAGTGTGCGCCAGAATCTGTGGCCATACCGAGCGAAGTAAGCAACCAGCTCCAACTGGTGACACCCGAAGAGGTTTCGTTCACTCAGGCCGGGCCAAGGTCCAGCGCCATTATAGAACCGATCTCAGAGCACGAAGCGCCCGTGCCAGCCGCCCCAGCTGGCCCTAGAACTAAGAGCATGGTGAAAACTCTCTCGGAACTCGAGCTGCTGGAGCGCAAGTACGCCAGTCTGGTACGCAAACTCATGTACGCTTCCGAGTTCTCCATCCTCACAGCCTACGCAGAGGTCATCACGCCCATCGTGTACTGTATGTACTGCGTTTCGATCCAAAATGACGGTGGGTTTCCCTACTAACTTTGTGTACTTCTATTCTCGATGCTTGCTTCAGCGCTGTACTTGTTCATCGTCTTCCACATGCCCAACCGCAACTACTATTCCCAAATCGCTAGCATGGACTCCGCGCGCTTGGCCAAGACGGTTCTAAACGTGCTAATGTACAGCCTTGTCGAGTTGACATCTTTCACTGTGCTCACTCAGACGCTCAAGAAGCGACTCGACTTTTCGACGCTGCACCAGCTCGCGTACGTGCTGGACAAGTACATGATTCACGTCCAGACATCGATCATCTTGTGGGTGTTCTACACGACGCAGATTTCACTCGAACACTACGGTGCGTCGCTATGCGTTTCAGTCGTTTTGGGGTTAGTATTTTAACAGTCATTTTGTGAATTTCGATAGGCACGGATTACACGTTCAGGTTTACGTGGCTCCACAGCAACTCGACGAATGTTTAATCCAGGTTGAGGGCCGACCGAATAACGAATGTGTCGTAGAGCTATTGCTGTACCCACCGGAACACAACTCGGCATTAAAAAAATACTCTAGTTTCCAAATACATTAATGCAAAAGATTCATTAGTGAAAGTCACACCAGAAGTAAATATGTTTTCTAGCAGGCCGTGGGAGCTGACGTGACGTGATTAGGCGGTAGTCGAATTGCTGTGAAGCCACGCGAACTTGAAAGTGTAGTCCGTGCCTGCCGCAAGCACAACCATTAGAGAACGCCAATAGAGTTCGGTTGCATGACGTCCTACCATAGTGCTCAAGGGAGATCTGCGTCGTGTAGAACACCCACAAGATAATTGCCGTCTGAACATGGATCATCTCTCTATCGAGCACGAACGCGAGTTGATGCAGCGTCGAGAAGTCGAGTCGCTTCTTGAGCGTCTGTGTGACCACAACGAAAGCGACGAGTTCTACAAGGCTGTACAGTAGTACGTTCACAACCGTCTTGGCCAAGTCTGTCGAGTCCATGCTATCGATCTGGGTGTAGTAGTTGCGGTTGGGCATGTGGAAAACGATGAACAAATACAGCGCTGATACAAAGAGCGTTTAGTTCTGACAACGCTAGCGATGGCATAATACACCGCACGTACAGTATATGATAGGCGTGATGACTTCCGCGAAGGCTCTGAGGATGGAGAACTCGGATGCGAACATGAGTTTCCGTACTAGACTGGCATACTTACGTTCGAGTTGTTCGAGTTCCGAGAGCGTTTCCATCATGCTGTTAGTCGTGGAAGCAGTTTTGTCGACAGAAGTATCAACAGGCACCACTGTTTTGCTGTTTTGACGTAGCTTGCTCACATCACTCGTCTGCTTGGCAATATATTGCTGAACACGCATTGCACCTGTTTTGACTGTTTCAAACGTGTACCGCTGGAAGATGTCCGCGGCTCGAGGCAGCATGCTAGAGTTGGACACTCGATCTCCTGGTAGCTTCGAAGCGTATTTATCGTTCTTTCTTAACTCGACAATCTCTGTCGCGGTCTCTGCGATTCTCTTCCGGACGACATCGATGTCGCGGATGATTAAAAGCACCTTCAATGCATTGGCAAGCATGAGGCTGATCGTCGTCATCAGAGACGGTTCGTACTGCATACAGAAGTTGACGAACAGCGCGTTCACCAGATCAGCATTGAACACCACGACGATCGTGATCCGTTCTCCACTGGCCGAACGGCAGAAGTAGTAGAGCATCACCCTGTACAACGTCTTGAGCAACGGCAGCACCAACGAGAACGCAGTGCTTTGGACGCCGTTCATTTTCTGAAAAAAGAAATAAAATAGAGGATATCCGATGATGACCAGTCCGTGACAAACGCAGATCAAAATGGCGTCCGCAATTTTCCACAGCAAACCCCAGTTCTGACGCACATGTGGATACCAAATGATGGCAAATGCGAAGAACATGAGCGACACGTACGGCACAGCCATCATGTGGATGGTGTATGGCACGGGGAAACCGATCCACCACGCGTACACCAACTCAATCCCCGTTGAAATGGCCGCGACGGTCACCGCGCTGACAACGAGCTGGTTCTTGGAAAGTGAGAGTATCGGCATGCGCTCGCTGATCATGTGCATCTGGAGCAGGCACCACATCGTGTACGAGAGGAAGAAGCGGCCGAAGAAGGTTTTGTTGTGCCCCATTCCGTCGGATGGGGGTGAGAGATTGACTGTCTCGGGCAGGCAGATATAGATGAGGCAGGGCAGCGGCGTGAAGAAAACGAAGGCGACAATGCGCCACCACGGGGTCGAGTTGGTGTACTCATTCAGCGCAAGCACACGGGAGGGGGTGTACTCGCCTAAAAGTTCAATCTGAACAGCGTCCCACGCGTTTAAAAGGCCCTGGAAAATGCCCATGGAGCCTTCGTGAAGTCGTCTTCCGCGAAGGTGAAGTGGTGGTGGTGGTTGGCACTTTGGTGACACTGCGTTTGACAACCGCCTGCAAAAATAGGTTATTGATGTTACCTCTCACCGATGCCCAGCCATTGAATTTAAATGCTGAGGACGCTGGGGTATGCTGGTGGCAAAGCCGGACATCTAGAAGCATTGAATCACTAACTTGATAGGCAGCCCTCCTTTTCTACAATTGCTTGCAAGGACTGGACTAGAGTAGATAGAAAAAAAGAAGTACCTTTGAAGCTGGCCGAACTGTACACGTTGTAACAACTCAACATTGTTGTAACTGCGCTGTTTCGTATTTCTCCATCGCTTTTAGATCATGTTGGAGAAATTGTCGCAGCCCAGACAAAATCGTTCCAAGGTTCTGGCATGGTTTTTGTGCTTACACAACAGTGTCCCTATTTCTGCTGAACGTTTTGGGTTGTTACTTCTCGAAGAATGCAAGACGCAAACGATGGTCATAGCGTTCCTACTCTAGCAGCGTCGCATCAGTTTCGAAGGTGCTGGTTGCTGCTGAAATTGCGGATGTCCGATAGGCGTCAAACACTCAGGTATTACCATTTGTCGAGCTCTTGAGCCATGCGAACTTGAAAGTGTAGTCCGTGCCTACCACAAAGCAAATGTTAGACGACACCAACGCGATTCTGGTGTATGACGTCGTACCGTAGTGTTCGAGTGAAATCTGCGTCGTGTAGAACACCCACAAGATGATCGATGTCTGGACGTGAATCATGTACTTGTCCAGCACGTACGCGAGCTGGTGCAGCGTCGAAAAGTCGAGTCGCTTCTTGAGCGTCTGAGTGAGCACAGTGAAAGATGTCAACTCGACAAGGCTGTACATTAGCACGTTTAGAACCGTCTTGGCCAAGCGCGCGGAGTCCATGCTAGCGATTTGGGAATAGTAGTTGCGGTTGGGCATGTGGAAGACGATGAACAAGTACAGCGCTGAAGCAAGCATCGAGAATAGAAGTACACAAAGTTAGTAGGGAAACCCACCGTCATTTTGGATCGAAACGCAGTACATACAGTACACGATGGGCGTGATGACCTCTGCGTAGGCTGTGAGGATGGATAACTCGGAAGCGTACATGAGTTTGCGTACCAGACTGGCGTACTTGCGCTCGAACTGTTCGAGCTCCGACAGTGTTTCCACCATGCTCGTAGTTCTAGGGCCAGCTGGGGCGGCTGGCACAAGCACTTCAAGCTCTGAGATCGGTTCTATAATGGCGCTAGCCCTGGGACCAGTTCGAAAGTTCGTGATCTCTGCAGGCACGATCCCTTTGCATTGTCGAATCTGTTTGGTCACATCGCTCGGTTGGGCGGCTGTAAATCGTTGCGGAGGGTTGGGGCCTCTTTTGCCAGTGTCAAATGTGTATCGCTGGAAGATGTCGGCGGCTCGTGACAGCATTTTAAAGGTGGCAACGCGTTCTCCAGGCAATTTAGAGGAGTATTTGTCGTTGTTCCTCACATCGACGATCTCTCTCGCCGTAGCTGCGATCTTCTTGCGAATGTCATCAATGTCACGGACAACCAACACCACCTGCAGCGCATTGGCAAGCATGAGCGTGAAGGTCGTCGTGAACGATGGCTGGTACTGCATGCAAAAGTTGACGAACAGCGCATTCACCATATCAGCATTGAACACGACCACGATCGTGATCCGTTCTCCACTGGCTGAACGACAGAAGTAGTAGAACATCACCCTGTACAACGTCTTGAGCACCGGCAATACCAACGAGAATGCGCTGCTCTCGATGCCGTGCATCTTCAGGAAAAAGAAGTAGAAGAGAGGATACCCGATAATTACCAGTCCGTGACAGACGCAGATTAACACAGCGTCCGCGATTTTCCACAACAAACCCCAGTTCTGACGCACATGCGGATACCACATAATGGCGAATGCGAAGAACATGAGCGACACGTACGGCACAGCCATCATGTGGATCGTGTACGGAACGGGGAAGCCGATCCACCACGCGTACAGCAACTCGAAACCTGTGGACAGTACCGCGACGGTCACTGCACTGATGACGAGCTTTTTCTTGGTGAGCTTCAGCAGAGGCATCCGTTCACTGATCATGTGCATCTGCAGCAGGCACCACATTGTGTACGAGAGGAAGAAGCGGCCGAAGAAGGTCTTGTTGTGTGCCATTCCACGGTAGGGCGGGGCCAAGTCCACCGTCTCGGGCAGGCAGATGTAGATGAGGCTGGGTAGCGGTGTCAAGATAATGAGGACGATGATGCGCCACCATGGCGTCGAGGTGGAGTACTGGTTCAGCGCGAGCACGCGGGCTGGGGAGTACTCTCCTTTGAGCTCAACTTGAGCAGAGTTCCACGCATCTGCCAGCATAGCGCGTTGACTCTCTGGGTCCGTCTGTGGTGTGGTGATGCCAAAGTACAACTGGAGGCGGGTGACCTCGAAAGTTGGTTTGGGGACTTGTAAAAATAGTAATGACCAAGGATGGTATCAGTAACGTGCCCTTGTGAAAGTGGCGGAAGACGCTCCTCCCGAACTTCCTGATTCTGGCAAGTCGTCATCCACTGTCGAATTCTGGGCAATCATTCAGCTTCAAACGAATCTTGCCCTCAGAAGAGCACGGTTTCGTGGCGGTGCACGTCAAAAGGCCCAAGTTTAGCCACCCAAGTAGTTTACATAGAGCTACGAATTAGCGCACTTCATTCGCAACCATTTTGGCAAATTTGCAGACGTGATTGTCTGCTTGCACCCTACTATAGCCTCATAATCAGAAACGCATTTGTTGCTCGAGGCCACTGCTTCGTCAAACCTGTGGAGGTCGCTGCACGCAGCCACCAAAGGTATCCGTATAAAGTTCAGCGAAATTGATATAAGACATGAGTTCACATACGAGTTCTCCAACCAATTTACATGTAGTTAACACACACACACACGTGTACTAGGTGATGTAAAGTCCACTGGATTCGTCATGGGTTCTGCTAGGCATCGACACGGTGCAGATGCTGCGAAGGAGGTGCTTGTGTATAGCTGCGGAACAACCAAAATTGTTTTGTAATACGCTGCCGCAGCGGATGCCACTGCTGAAGGAATGTGGTGCTGTACAGCGTTGCGGAGCTGTCTTCCTTTGTCGCGCTCACTTTGAGGCTAAAGAAGAGACTTGGCTTCTCTGCATTGCACCACTCGCGTTTGCACTGGATCGACATGTTCAGGCAGCGATTATTTTGTGGGTGTTCTACATAACGCAGATCTCCCTCGATTATTACGGTAGGTACCATACCACTGTCATTTTGGAGTTGTCTAATAACGGGGCGTTGCGTTCGCAGGTACCTCTTTTTTTTTACTGCGACCCGCCCCTTAAAACATTCAAATAGACCTCCAAATCAGAATTTGACAACTACGCGGTGAGCTGTGCAATCAGGGAAAACGAAGGTGCGACATGTTAGGGTATTCATCTCTCGGCCGAGAGCTGACCAAGGGATTGATATTGAAAGAGCTGAGAAGATATGATCAGTCGTTCACTTGGTCGGCTCCTTCGTGCGTGCACGAATCGCGCGAATTCTCTCTGCTTTTCACTCAGTCGCTGCATGTCATTCTTCAAAATCCCATCTCGCAACCGATCATCATGGCTCGCTCCACTCCCAGCACCCGATCCTCGCTTTCTTCAGCCCGCTCTGGACCGACTTCGAGCTCCCTTCGCCCCGAGGAAGCCTCGGAAGAGAGGCGCAATGCTCGTCGGGGTTTCTTACAGCTCCAGGAGCTGGAGAGTTTACGCGCGAGCAAGCGCGCGCGTCATCACTTCGGTCCATTATTGCCTGATAGTGACGAAGATGAAGACGTGGACCACGCCATTTTGGACAACTTCCAGGCGCTTGGGTACCGCGTACCAAGTTTTACCGTCACTTTCACTGCACGAAAGTCACGATCTGCCCATTTAATCAGAATCCGATCGTCCAACTCGGAATCTTTCGTATTGTGCTAGCCGTAGTGGAATAAAGGGAGTAGCTGAGCTCGTGTCATCGTCATGGTGCTCTCGATCAGTAGCAGGCGGAAAAGGGAACAAAGGTTGTGCTTGGGCAACTGGGCCCTACCGTGCAGGGTAGGCAGCTTCTGACCTCGAGGTCTAATGGCTCCACTCGACAGTTGCGTGTTCCGAATTACCACCTACCGACCGAGAAATCACGCTTGTAAAAAACACTGCAGCATAATGACCGTACAAGTTACAGCAAGTTGAATTCTAGAACTTTTTGTCAACCAAGCCATTTGATTTTGTCGTTCACTTTTTAGCGAGTTTAGCTACTTCGAAGTATTAAATTTTGCCTGCCCACATGAATGTATCAACAGAGTAAATTATGCCTGCATGCGCATTTATCGGAAGACTACAAAAAATGCATGTGGTTCCGCCAACGTGTCCTGACTAACTCAGTGGCCGACTGGTGCCGTGTGAATTATAAGTAGTTATATTAGCTCAAGGCACCCCTCCCTGCTGCTGTGCGGCCGATAAAGGGATCGCCAGCGCTCCATACTAAGCATCGAGGCAGGCACGGGAGATAAAACGAAGCGCAAAAAGTGTATGGATCGTTCAATATAAAGTGAATACAACTGCTGCTACTAGCGGTCAGCTCTTCTACTCGAGCTGTTCATGATCTTTGCAACACCCCAATGCAACCCTTCCGACGAGCGCCGCGTGTCCCTCCGCCTTCGTCGCAAGGGCGTGCGTGGGGGTGCCTATGCGAAACTGACCTCCCCGAAGCTGGCGGCTTATCCGATGTTCTGGATACCTGTGAGCTGCAGCAAGTAGCCGATGATCCATCCGCAGGCCGCTGCAATAGTGCCGTTAATCGCCATGGAGCTGCCGGCCTTCCACATCTTCTGGCCGACGAACTTGCCCTTGACCGCGCCCAGCAGGAAGAGCGTGACGACCGTCAAGAAGCACGACAGGTACAGCGTCGTGTCCGGGCTCATGTCGATGCCCGGAATGAGGTTCACAAGGTACGAGAGCAGCGGAATGACGCCGAAGAGCATGAAGGACACGAAGGTGATGACGCCGCCCGTGAGCGGCGAGTCGTCCTCGTCCACGGGCATGAGGTTGAGCTCCTCGACCATCATGATGTCGATGAAGGCCTCCTTGTACTTGGCCAGCGTGTGCACCACGAGCAGCGCGTCGTCCGTGGAGATGCCCTTCTTCTCGTAGAGCTCGACCATCTCCTCGATCTCGCCCTCCGGGTAGTTCTCGAACTCCCAGAGCTCGCGCGAGCGCTCGTGGTTGGCCAGGTCGGCCTCGGCCTGGCTGCTGAGCATGTCTCCGAGCCCCATGCTGAGCCCGTCGGCCACGAGGTGGGCCAGGCCGATGATGAGGATGACCGAGTGCGGCAGGCCCGAGCCGGCCACGGACGTGACCGTGGCGAAGGTGGTGATGATGCCGTCCAGGCCGCCGTACACGGCGCTCTTGATGTGCTCGCCGCCCGTCATGTGGTTCTCCTGCGCGTGCGTGTGGCTGCCCATCTCCGTCTTGAGCTGGTGCAGCAGCCGCGACTGCTCGGCGTCGCCGCGCCCGAAGGCGTTCTTCACGTCCACCATCACCTGGCTGTAGCTCGTGCTGCCGTAGTCCATGCGGCCGGCCGAGCCGTTGCTGTTGATCCCGGTGGTGCTGTTGCTCGTGCTGCCGTTGGAGCTCATGGTCTCAATTGGACAAGTATAGTGTAGATGTGGCTCGCCTTCAGATCGACGTGGGCGTGGGTGGGTGGACGGTGTGCGCGCTTGACGGCGGATTCGTGAGTGAGCGCGATCCAACGTTCGGGGGCGGGATAAATAAGAGTGCCGCTTTGCACAGCTGGATAAATACGGGTGCGCGCGGTTAGAAACGTTAGAAATTTGAAAGGGCAGACGGGGCGATTAAACAAGGGATTAAACTTTTTTGTAGGCTGCGCAGTGCAGGCACAGAGCTGGTCAAAACGAGTGAGGACCCCCCGCCCGCCGCGCTCGAAGCAGCTGGGAAGCGAGACGACGTGGTGGTCTTGCTACCTGCCTCTCCACTTTCCTTTGTGTCTGCGGGGCGTTCAGTGGGGTGAAGAGGAATTGCGAGGCGGAATTGGCTCTGTCTGGATTCAAGCGCTGCCGAGTCAGCAAGCCACGCAGTGCTGGTGTCTTCGTTGCGTTGCAGCGAGAGCATGTCACAACGCGTTTCTTCGTTGGCTTGAAAGCGAACCGGTGGCCCAGAGTGGAGCGCTGAAGTACAGTTAGACAACAGGGCGGACCAGAATAAGAAGGGCGCCGCCATGTTCCGCTTCTGTGGTGATCTCATCGGCGGAGGTGTCCAGCTGACCAGTGTGGCTAATCCTGGATGCTTATTCAGAGTGTGCAGAGCACAGCACAGTCCTCGCAGCGGACCAGGGTGATTTGAATCATTCCAACGCCAGAGAGCAGCTCCGTCCTGCCCCGCTGCGAGTTCGGGCACTACACCGGTAATGGTTGTGCTCATGCTTGACGGATGCGCAGCCACACTTGCCACGCGCTTCCAGCGGCTCCGTGCGCCGAACCAATTGCAGTGCTGCAAGGACTGCAAACTTTCAACCTTAGGTTAGAAATGATGTTAGAAAACAAGCGTTACACGCTTGTCCACCCCTTGCATTTCTAAAACGGATCAAAGATACCGTAACGGACGCTTCAACTCAATATCTTCATCCACAGGCACAGCAACCATGAATCTGTCTACATGTATCTGCGCTGTCCTCACTTCCCGCACTGAATTTGCTGCGTCCAGCGGCGCAGGTGCGTTCTGGAACCAGCATCGCCATCGCCGCGGCACTCGCAACGTGGGACTCGCTCGCGGTGCAGAATGGAGCGTCATGATTGCGGTCGTCACGGCCATCATTCCAGGGAATGTTTATCACGTACGTCAGCGCTCGGCGTCATTCCGGTGGTCCTGCCACCCTCGCTTCAGGTGCCTTGCCGACGGGGGCAGGAATGCTTGCAAGAGAGCGAAATACAAGCGCTTCCGACTTTGAGGAGTTATCAGGCTATCTCCATTCAGTGATCATGCACGACTGTGTCAGCTCCGACGCGACGACTATTGTGCAGGTGGCGTGTGTATTAGTGCACGCCGATACTATCGCTCGTACCCAAGGCTGCACTTCTTCACAGTCGGAACGATGCCATGGACTCTCGGCCATCTGACGCTATTTCGAGCGCTCGTCCTCCGCGAGAAATGTTGGGCGGATAAGCTAAGTCTATTCGTGGCACCGCATGACCAAGCTGAATATGCGTCGTACTCCATCTCCTGGTGATCTGACCCCACATCGGTGCCGATTTCCTCGGCGCTATTGGCTGCCTGGCTATTTGAAGTAGCCCCAGCCTCGTTGGTGCCCGGGTGAGACTTCAAGGCACCTTTTTCGAGCTGCATAGTTGGCACGCCCAACGCCCATCAAATTCCGATCTGCTCTGTGGAAGCAACCAGGAGCGTGCAGCGCAGGCGTGAGTTCGCTCGGTTTGTGACGCGTATCGTACGCTTGATCTTCATCAGCCTCACCTCGTCCAACCAACTTTCCTTTTAACACCATGGCGTCGTCACCTCCGCGTGCGAAAACGTCTCCGGGCAAGTCACCGCCTAAAGCACCCGGAAGTCCAGTGCACCAAGCCTTCACGGACATCAAATCCTCCTGTGGCGAACAAGTGGACTCGCGCAAGGTCACGGCACCCGTGACGGTCTTTGGTAGCGGCACTCGCCCTCGAACGACCAATGGCTCCAAGTCTCCGGGCCCCGGCGCATATCAAATTCCCTCATCAATTGGCAAGCCGGTATTGTCTACGATGGTGCAGGCCCCAGCATGCTCCATCAGCGGGCGTGAAAAATTTGGCTCCACCTCCGATCTCAACTTGTCCTCCAAGTTCCCAGGCCCCGGTGACTACACCACCGCCATCGTCAATCCGCGCGAGCGAGCAGCTCCCAGCTATTCTCTTGGCAAGAAGTGGTCTCCGTTGACAGGGCAGAAGAAATTCCCCGGCCCAGGCGCCTACGAAACGACTCCAACAATCGGGCGCACGGTCTTATCCACGCAGAAGACGAACCCAATGTCATCATTCCCCAAAGTCGAACGAAAACCGCTACGCACGTCAAGCACCGCGGACGTTGGACCCGGTCAGTACTCTGTCGTTGTTGAAGCTGTGGGTCGGCAAGCAGTATCCACTCTCACGTCGGCAGCAGCGTACTCCTTCGGAACTGAATCACGCACCAAGGGTAGCCGCTCGACTGCTGACTCTGTCCCAGGCCCGAACTCTTACGAAGCCAAGAGTTCAGTCGGCAAGCAGGTCGAGTCCACGTACCGCACGGCTCCCAAGTGCTCCATGTCTGGGCGGACCAAGTTCGGCAGTCACTTCTAGCGCGATCACGGTATCACTAGTCTAGACAAAAGAGGAAGAGAGAAAGAGACCCAGAAGCACGGCAACCCAGACGCGAGGCAAGCTCAACTCGTTCTCCCACACTAAGATTCTATCTATCAACTCACCCCTTTGGCCACATAACATGCCACCGCGTGCTCCAGTTGCCTAGATCTCGCTCTTGCTCTCATCTACTCACATCATGAAATGAAAAAGAGAAAGAAAAAGAAATCGTTCAGCGCCTACTGACTTGGAGCTGGTTTCTTCTCCTCCTCTTCCTCATCTTCCTCCTCTTCAGCGGCATGCTGCATCTTCCAGGCACGAACGCGCTCGAACTCGTTGTAGTGCATCTTGCGTTTCTCGGCGAAGTTGGGGTCCTTGACCAGCTTCTTGCCCTCCGCGTCGCGCGCGGCGAAGCTCAGTCCCCCCGATGCCGACGACACGCTCGAGCTCTCATCATCACTGCTGTCCCAGTCGCTTTTCTTCTTCTCCTTCACATCCTGCAGCTTGGACTGCAGCTCGTCCCACTAAGAACAAAATAATATACGCACAACACACCGTTAGCATAATTTCATATTAAACATTACATAGCCCGTTCTTTTCTTATTTTCTAAAACTTATCAAAGGATACCTGAATTGGCGGTTGTGCCTCGCGGCCCGAGAGGCTGCGGGCGGGAGACACGCCGCCGAGCTCGTCGCTCTCGGCGTAGTAGTGGTAGGGCGTGTTGGGCTCGTCGATCTTCATGCGCGTGCCGCGGTCCAGGTCGTGCAGAGCGATGGTCTCCTCGTCCCACGTCACGTGGCTGTTGGCGTGCGCGTGCGCGTGGCTGCGGTCGGTCACCAGCGCCTTGTGTTCGGCGGGCGCCTTGGGCTCGGCCTTGGGCTTCTGCTCGTCCATGCTGCTGATCGAATGGGGATCTGGTGCGCGACTCGAAATGGGATGTTTTATTGTAACTGCTGTACTGCACATGGGACAGTAGACTGCCAGTCTTTTACATACCAGGGTGTATTAGCCGCAACTTGTTGCAAAACAAGGCAGTAGAATTTTGCGAGTCATTTCCTCGGTTTCTGTGGGAAGCGACGCTACTCCCCCTCGTAAATAGCGAGGTATTGTCAGTCAACTTCTAAAATTGAAATTTAGTATAGTATTAACCTTCGTGTAGATGTATAATATGAATAGTGATTTTCAACACCGTAGATGAAAAAGAGGATATGTAATTGTGTGATCGAAAAATTGAAATGCACAATAATTCACATGTGACTTGACGTCCTGTGACGTCTGCTGAAAACAGTCGTACAGGTATGTACGTATTGTATACATAATAATAATACACAAATAAACGGCTGCTGTCAAAACAGCTTGAACGTTGTGCGCGAAAAGTTCGTGGCTAGACCGTATTATAATAATTAAAGAATGTTATCACAGCTAACGAGAGTTCGTAGGGATCCACACCTGCATTGAAAGTTTAACGGCGATCGCAACTTAAACGCCAGGACAATCGATGCGGCTAGTGGATTGCATTAATCGTGCTTCGCAGCATTTGCAACGCCCGTCTCAACAGTTGACGGCAAAACTGGAGTCAAACAACAGGCGTCCGTCACAAGTCCAAGTACACCATGCGGGAGTGAGGATCCATGCACTCTATAGGTACGATACAGCCAAATCTCGCGACAATATCGCAGCTGCGGTGACAGAATACCAAGTGCGGTGAACTGCGTCATAATGAAGGTCATAGCGTGTTCCATCCGGCACGAAAGAAAACACAATCGTGCCGCTGTGCGGTGGTCGATCTCGAGAACGGTACACCGTGCTGGATGTTACATAGCACGAAGCATGACTGTGCGTACGGAAACGTTCCGTATATGGTATACATACATGTACGGGAACATACTTACGATTTGTTTGAGGCATAATACTGTTCGTCGGTGGTAACCTCTCACTTATTCATTTCCCCTCCGCTGCCCAAGTTGACTCGACGGACAATGCAGCTTTTCGAACCACTCGTTGTGCTCGCCAGTCTTGCCTCGGTCGCCCTGGCTGACGCTGCGTGCAGCGGACCAAACGCGCGAGTTCAGCCTCCGGCGGGCGCCGTCATCGTCGACGCCACAGGCGCACACCCCGGCAGCTACAAGACAGTGTCTGAGGGTGTCGCCAACGTGATCAACGATACGGCGGAGCACACGGTCTTCGTGTTCCCGGGCGTCTACCAAGAGCAAGTTATCGTGCCGAAGTTCAACGGCCCGCTTGTGCTCCAGGGCTACACGTGCAACACGCAGTCGTACGCTGACAACCAGGTGACCATCACGCACTCGATGACCCAAAAGGATCTCCCCGCGAACGCCACCGGCTCGGCCAACCAACTGGTCAGCACTATGCTCTTCAGGTCGAAGAATGGTACCAAGGTCTACAATCTCAACGTCGCCAACCCGCAGGTGAAGCTAAAAAGCGGTGGCCAGGCACCTGCCGTATTTGTCAATGCGCCCAACCACGGCTTCTACGCGTGCAACATGACAGGTTGGTTTTGTTATTGAATTGAGGTGCATTGTTGTCTCTTAGCTAATACGATTTTTGTTCGTGTTTTTTAATTTCTTAGGTTACCAGGACACGTTGTGCGCGAACAGGGGCCCTCAGCTGTACGCCAAGAACTACATCAACGGCGCCGTTGACTTTATCTTTGGTCTCCTGTCCAAGTCCTGGTTCGAGTCCTGCGATCTCGAGTCGATCGGTAACGGTTCCATCACCGCCAACGGCAACGGCAACAGCTCGAACCTGTCCGAGTATGTTATTAACAACGCTCGCGTGTTCGGTCACTTCAACAAGTCATCGGCTTACCTTGGCCGTCCGTGGTATCCGTACGCTCGCGTCGTTTTCCAGAACAGCGAGCTCGGTGACGTTCTCAACCCGAAGGGATGGAATCAGTGGAACAAGGACAACAACACGGCCAACGTGTACTTCAAGGAGTTCAACAACCGCGGCCCCGGTGCGGGCATCGGTAAGCGTGTATCCTTCAGCGGACAGTTGGACGCTGCCGTGCCCATTACGGACATCCTGGGCGACGACTACGAGTCTCAGTGGTATGTCGACAAAACGTTCTTGTAGAGTCTTTGAGCTGTCACGGCTCCTAGACTTATATCCCGAGTCGTGAATGATATCCATTCAGCCGTCTTAACATTTTCAATGTCTGCAGCATTGACTGCAAATTCGTTCATTAGAAACACCAATCTTTACCTTTATGACTTCTACGTTACAGTTAGGGTGACAAGTCATTTTGTGCGACGACGTGTTGTTAGTCGCCCCCAAGATGAGCATCGGAGCAAAATCATACACGCAACGCCGGTGAAACACCCCCAACTAAAAAACGATGTAGCACTGGTAGTAGGAGAACAAGTTGTTCTCCGGGTGGTTGTTCTGAACAACCACCCGTGGATCTGTGGGGCGGTCAGTTCCGATGAATAGCATACGGACTGCTTGTGATTCACGCACAACATAAAGTATATTTACAAGCCACGATGCTTCACTTGTTTGCCGGTCGACCAGCACTAACGCACCGAAGGTCGTAGGTAGCACCCGTGCATCATCAAGCACACGCATGTCGGAAGTCCGTCCCCAACGGTACTCCTTATAAGAGTGCCCTCACTCGACTGATGCTGTAGTCAAATAGTCAAAACCGCGGCGATCACTCGCTGCTGCGTCTATCTTCCCCGTCGTGCTCTCCATCACTCAGCTCCTCCAACGTCAGCGGTGGTGACCGCGGAGACGAAGCCCCCATGTCGACGTTCTCCTCGGCCAGGTTCGCCAGCGGCAAGGGGCCGAAGGACACTGAGCGGCGCCGACTGTCCTTGGCGGACGAGCTGGCCTGGGAGTCGCTCTCGAAGGACCAGGCGCTGACGCTCGAGAGCTCCCCCACCTCGTCCTTGCCGTCCTGGGCGTCCTCGTCCGGCTGCGCCACCCGCAGCTTGGGGTAGTCGGCGTCCACGTCCATGTCGTCGCCGTCCGCGAAGCCCGAGAGGTCGTAGTCGCTCTCGCCGGCGCTGCTGCACTGGGCGTCGGCGTCCTCGCTCTCGTCGTCGTCGTAGCCCTCCTCCTCGTAGCCGAGCTCGGAGGCCGAGAGGAAGGTGGTCTTGGCGCACGTGGCCACCATGGACTGGATGAGGTTGTGCTTGCAGTTGAAGACCACGACGGCCTCGTCGGCCGCGCCCTTGAGCTGCTGCAGCGTCTTGAGCGCGCGCACGCGGGAGCGCAGCGTGCGCTTGAGGTTGCCGAGCAGCACGCGCTCGCGCTGGTCCTCGCGGCGCAGCAGCTTGAGCTCGTCCGCCAGGTCCTTGAGCAGCTCGGCGTGCGCCAGCGTCTGCGCCTGCTCCAGGTCGTCGCGCAGCTCGGCCAGCTGCTCGGCGCGCTGGCGCTGGCCCAGCACGTTCTCCACGATGTGCGCGCGCAGCAGCTCCGTCTCGTCGGCCACGGCCTGCAGGCGGCGCGCCAGGCGCTCGCGGCGGCGGCGCAGCAGCTCGCCCACCTGCTTGCTGGAGAAGGCCACGCACTTGAGCGCCTTGAGCACCTGCCTCGAGTTCTCGGCCGGGTCCTCCGAGGCCGCGAGCTGCGGCAGCGGCGCCATGGGCGACATCCACGCGATGGCGGCGGTGGACATGGCGCGGAACGAAGAAATCAGGCGGAGGCGGCGTCCAGGAACCCCAAACGGATCAGGAGGCGGCGCTCGTCGGGTCAAAAGCGGAAGTGCCGCTGCCTCTGGCTGTGGGGCCCAGACCGTCCCGGTCATCCTGCTTCTCCATCGGCTGCAGGCTGCAATAAACGCGCGGCCCGAAGCGTCGTCTTTGCTGCAGGCGTTTAACGTGTTTTTTCTGCCGAACCGCTAAAAAAGTGCTTTTTTGGACAAACCCAGCTTGAAGTCGGGAGATCGGGTCGCTTGGTTGGCCCGTCGACGGTCGAGAGGATCGCTCGTGGCGACGGCGCCTGGCAAGTGTCGATTACAGGATCGCCGGTATGCTGCTCGCTGGGCTAGATACCGGGCAGCCAGCCACCCGGGAGCGCACAGCCGAGAGCGCTGCGCAATATGAAAAACTAGAGTCGATTTGAGAATTTATAATGACTTTTTCCGACATTTACAAAATAACAAAATACGCAATAATAGCGGGTCTTTCAGAAAATTAGAAAAATGTTTAAACCTTTATCCCGCACGGGCACGTTCAACATAGTGTAACTTAGCTGACAGATATAGCTAGCCTCTGAAATTGCACCAGTATGGAGAAGAACCCTCGCTCGTAATATTCAGCATCAGATGAATTTTCCTTCACGCACTAAAAATCCGAGCCCCGCTTCTCCACCTGGGCAATATCATTAATTGAATCATTATTAATTGAAGCAGTGGCGAATAGAGGTATAATAATTATTGAAATTTTAGAATTGTTGAAGGTCTACATGTACAATTGTAGTTGAAGGTCTAAAATTGTTGAAGATAATTTAGTGTCGAAATCAAACACTATTATAATACCTCCGCTCAGAGGGCTCGCTGCTCTAGGCCCCCTCCCCTGCACGGCGGCTAACTGCTTGCTGCTTTAGTGCACGCTTCGCTCAGATAGTGGCAGGACAGGGAAAGCGTGGAAAGGAACGTATAACAGCAACATAACCCCAGGCGTACGTGCTCCCTGGGCTGCACATCAAGTGCGCGGACTGAGAACAAGCAAGCTATTTGGTTCGATCTCGTCGTTTCTGCAACGTCAGTCGGGTGAGGCCTTCCCCGTCGGCTGGCAGGTGAAGCAATGCTCTTCTTCGCCACTTATCGGCATCCGAGCATCGAAAGACTTCTGGAAGGGAGTCAAACGCAATCAATTGCATAGGGGATTTTGCGAAGCGGCCAGTCCACTTGCGGGATTTTGGGCTGGAAAAACATCCAATCGGATTTATCAGGGTGTCATATTTCTGTGACTTTGTGTTCGGTACATATCTCCATTATTTTCACTTCACGCCCTGTACAGTAGCAACCCGCAACATTTCGAAGTTGTTATTTACTAGGTCGTCTGTGGCTTCGCTGGGAACACCAGTGCTGTAAAGGGTTGATGCTGGCACTGGTACAGCTTTTTTTCTTCTTTTTTGCCGTGACAAAGGAGCTATCTACAGTATTCTGACCGCGCGAATCATCGCGGCCATGTATTCTCTAAATCTCTTGCAATCTCGTAGGGGAGTTATTGTTACCAAGACAAACATATCACAGATCGTTGTATTCGCTTCACTGCATAGCGCTGAACGAGCCTGTCACGGCCATAACTCCGCAGTGACAAACCTTTATTTCCTTCACGTTTCGAGTTGTCTGCAGCTGTAGCTCGACTATCACAGCCAGCCTGGTATCATAGTCGGTGGGGTTGTTGGACTTGGTCACCGTCACCGAATCCCTCCTCCTGCGTAGCCGCAACCTTCCTTAAACAGTGTGCTGAGGAAGGTAACAATGCTCTTGTATCTGTTTCTCCTCGTAGTTCCACCTTGATCTTCTTGTTCAGCCTCTTACAAGTGATATCGCGGTTCTGCAGTGGCCATAGAACTTGGTGTAGAATGACATGGCCGCAGCCCGCTGCCCGAAGCTGGGTTGTGATGTAAGCTGTTCCGCACCAACACCAAGCTTCCTGTCAAGGTCGTTGAAGTTGATCATTCAGGCTGATGTGGCGCGAAGGTTGCGCCAAGTCGAGTTACGTGGACGCAATTGGGACTGGGCCCCCATTCATTCTTCGGGAGTTCCCAGCATAAAAGTCGCTTTGAAACAATTTTGCCAGTAATATCAATGTGGAGCTTATATCTACTGGTTTAATCAGTCTGGTTATCTACCGTGTGCGGTACTGCGATCAGATTTTTAAATGATATTAATACTTTTAAGGGTTAAGTATTGATTTTTACTAAAGGAGAAATAAAGAAAACATCTAGTTTTGTTTTAGCGGGTTACTTGAACTCTGACTCTAGTATCATTAAGTCAACACCCCCACCCCACTCACATGAACTTGGGGTCGAAATACCACTGGGTCGCGTAGTTGTCGCCCAGGACCTGCGTGATAGGCACAGATGCGTTCAGAACTCCGCTGAAGGGTACACGCTTGTCGGTGGCCGCACCGGCACCCGTGTTGTTGAACTCCTTGAAGTACACGTTGGCTGTGTTGTTGTCGCCGTTCCACTTCTGCCAGCCATCCGAGTTGATGACATCGCCGATGTTGCTGTTCTGGAAAACGACGCTGGAGTACGGACGCCACGGGCGACCCAGGTAGCCAATTCCCTTGGTTTTGCCGAACACGTTCGCTTTGTTGAAAACGTAGGTGGACGGATTAGAGTCGTTGGTGCGGCCGTTGGCGGTGATACAGCCGGCACCGATAACCTCGATATCGCAGGACTCGTACCACGCCTTCGCGTAAAGACCAAATACGAAGTCGATAGCACCATTAATGTATGACTTGGCAATGAGTTCGGGACCCTTGTTGGAGTAAAGGGTATCCTGGTATCCAGAAAAGTTGCAGGCGTAGATGCCGTAGTTGGCGCCGTCGACCTTGGCCGCAATGGCCTGGCCAACGTCACCGGCCGTGTTGGCGACGTTAATGTTGTAAATTTTGACATCACTGGCCTTGAGTAGCAGCGTGCTGGTGGCATCGTTGCGGTTCTTCGTCACGTTGGCCGGGACATCCTTCTGCGCCAAAGCGCGGGTGATGGTCACCTGGTTCTCAGCGTACGACATCGTGTTGCATGTGAAGCCCTGCACCACAAGACGACCCTTGCGCTTCGGGATCGTGACCTGCTCCTCGTAGACGCCAGGGTACACGAAGAGGGTGTGTTCCGCGGTAGCCGTCGTGTTGGGGAGGTGGGCCGCAGCCTCCGCAATGGTCTTGAAGCTGCCAGGGTGGGCGCCGGTGCCATCGACGACGGTGGCACCGAGCGGAGGCTGAATCCGAGCATCCGGCCCGCTGCACGGGGTGAAGGCGACTGCGCTTGACGCAAGGCCAGCGAGAGCCACGAGCGGAGCAAAAATTTGCATTGTCCGTGGATTCGAGTTGGGAGTAGGGGGAAAAACTCAAAGTGGCTGAGGCGGAGCGAATGGATAAGCTTGGATTTAGTTGACATGTTCATACGGTGTACAAGTACACGCTGCTGTTCGTCTGCGAAGCCGCATTACGCACGCAACGCGGTGTTGTGCAGCCAGCCATAAACTGTACGTCCATCTCAGGATCGGACGGCTGCACTCGCACGCAGGCCTGGAGTCTACAGTATATTTATCTGTATACATTAGACCCTAATCTATAATAAGTAAAACCGCACTGATATTCCAACTAGGAATAGGGTTAGCAGATCCCGACGTTCTGGTCAAGTGTAGACGCGCTCCAAAATTGAGCTCTGGGCGTGTAATAGCAGTGAGAGGCTCGTGGTGGTCCTGCAAGCCACATACAAGTGAGCTCCGTCACACAGGGAGCAATGCTGACCTTGTCTACCTCCGCCCAGCAAGAGGCAGCGTGAGCTTGCCTCACTGGGGCTTCTCGCGCAGCGAAATGCATCGGTAGTGATGCGGGTAAAATTTGCATGTGAGTTCAACCAATGAAAGTGCAAGTTCATTCGGAACGAATTTCAGAACGTTTTACGTACGCCTTGGTGTATACTAGTACAGTATGTACAACTGTAGGTTTAGAACAGCTGCTATAACTACGGTGCGACCATCTAGGGGTCACACTTGTGACACGAGGGGTCGTTAACCACATGTATTCGATGAATGAATACTACGGGACTGTATTCATACAGTGCGAACGCCACACTACTGTAACCAGGAGACTCAATCAGATGACTCGTAACTAGCGAGACCACGTTTACTACTATTCATACAGTACTGTACGTAGATTTGTTTTGTGTGCAGGATAAAAAAACGGGGACACGTACGTACGTACCATGCGGCTGAAAAATTGTACTGCGGTTGAGCAGTACATGTATCTATAATGACCATGCCCCGACTGGCTGCGTTTCCTACTGCACGTACGGGTAGAGTACATGTAACTCAACTTGTTCGGAGCGTATGAACAACCTTGATGTTTTTGAAGAGCAGCTCGGTCGCCGGCACATTATTTTTCATGCGAGTGCACCTGCACGATCTTGCTCTGCGTAGCGAGCCTAATCCTTGTGTGCTACCTGTAGTTTGTAAGTGATGTCGCAGACGTGTTTGCCTGTTGCCACCACTTGAAATCAGCTTGCGCTAATTCGTTCTAACCAATAATAAGCAGCCTGCAAATACAGCTAGTGTTTTGTGCGAGCTATCGCATACCTAGTTTCGAACCTAACGGGGTGGATATTTCCTATTCACTTATTGAAATACGGAACTTTTACCTACGTAAATTTTCACTTAGATAAGGTAATTCTTTAGATCGGCGCAGATGTACAAGCCAACAACAACATCCCACCTGCTTCGACGGCAATAATGCCGTCTCGTTCATGAACAGCAACATGACAAGTCGCACCGGCTCATATGGTGTAAGGTGCAGTGCAGAGTTCAACAGAATGCTCTGCGACCAGCAAACGACACACGCATATGTATCCAGTGAATACTACATGCATCTGAACTTGCCCCTCTGAAGCTCGAGTGCCAACGCTACCGTAGTGTCGAAATGGTTATCTAAGTCGGGTGATTCGAACAGGGACCACCTTTGGGGCGGGCGATGACCTTGGTCTCCATCATGAAGTCCACGAAAGACAGAAGTAGAGCAGCTGTTCCTTTTTGAGAAGGGCCACCTCGCCGTGCGGCTCGCGCGATTACAGAATATGTATCAGGTATACCAGTAGGCAGGCCTCTTATTGCAATAAAATTAGATAGTACATCAAGAGAAAGTGCAGAATGCCTAATCCTATTTTTGCATGTTGCATCGGCCTGAAACCACCCCAGCTACGCGTCGCTGCCTGTTTATTCCACCTTTCGGCGCTCTACACCTCCCAGCACGAATGGGGAAGGCAAAATGATCAAGGCGAGGGTGCCCGTGGAGACCAACAAACTGCATCACAGGCTAAACTCACCGATGCAAATCGCTGTGTTAACACTGCCCTTGTGTACACTAAATCACCCTTCTGGAGCAGCGACAAAATGGATACCCGAATACGAGGCTGAGCTTGGCCTTCGGACTTTAAGTTCAAGCGTTGCAGATGGTGATATTACTGAGGCATGGTGCAAATTCTGTCAAGCGTTTGGCCGCGAAATTGCATCAGCTGAAGAGCACACTGCATTTACAAGTTTGGCGGAGAAAACACCGCGTCACAAGACCACAAATATCAAGTCGTTCTCATATTTCAGGTCGCGCTGAAGACCATCCACCCCACCACCACGCGAGCCCGAGCCACCGGTCCGCCTCCACTTGCGCGCATCAACAGTGATACCCTGGACCACCGCGCTGTTGATGCCCGCATATCTTGAAGTTGATCTCGACTTCAACACCGACGCGGTCTACTTGGCCGCGCTGCACTGCATCGTTTGGGCCCGTCGTACCGCCGGCAAAGTGCTGATGGCTCCGGCGTGAGCAGAAGTACGTCCTGCCTGCGATACATGTAACAATTGGAGTGTTCATGAATTTCGCTTTAGTCAGACATGCTATGGCTAATAACTAGAATGGTATTTTACTGCCTACGTCCCTCCTCCTCGCCCGCACCTGCTGCGAGAGGTAGATGTCGTTCTGCTGCGTAGTGTTGTACGTGGACTCGGCCACGCGGTTCAGCTCCACCATGCGGGCGAGCAGGTCGTTCGGATGAGTTGCCTGGTAGCTGTAGCTGCTGTATGCGCCGGATGACGTGAAGGTCGAGCCGGTAGACGCTACTTTTTTTTTTAGTTCAGCGTCTTGGAAGCAAGTCAAGAACCCGCAGAGAATACCTCTAATCAACTATGCAATGGAATGCCAACTCCAGTCGCTGCAGTAGCTCAGCTTGCTCGAACTAGCTGAACGCGTCGCTACAGTAGAAATGCACGTAGCTAAGACAATTCACTTGAATAATGTATACCTCACCTCCTGCATGAGCGAACTACCTAATCAGCCTTCTCCAGGAAACCTATTTGAGGTCAAATTAGGTAGGTAGGTATTTATGCCTAGTTTTGATTCAAAACTCAAAAACTTTTGAGAGGCTTGGAAGTAGCTGTTGGGGCGGTAAGGCTACATGAGCTGTTAATGATCTCCCGGAACAGTATCCAGCAAAGCCTTATGCATTACATACACCACGTGATAATGCAGAACGGACCGACGATTCCCAAAAACAATTTGTCTACGTTTCTGGCCATCTTTACAGTAAAATTCGTCCCATAAGTTACGCGCCTACGAAACGGCACCACCCATCGGAGTTTCTTGTGGTACTGTATCCATTGAGGCATTCTCGTGCATGTACTCCGTAGACTTGTACTTCACCATAACATAATCGGCATTGTCATCTGACTCAGGTGACCTGAGTTGCTCGCCTTGCTGTGAGCATACCGGTATCGCCCCTGATAAGAGGATATCGAGCACCTGGATATCACCCTGCCCCAACGCCATTTTATGAATAGGACGGAAATTATATGAAGTATGTAAGTTGGAGAGCGATCCACTCAAGAGAGAACTATGGGTAAAACTACGATACTACATGTAAGTATATCGCTAGGAGACTGCTCGTTTGTAGTCCTCCGGTACGGTGCCTGCTGGAAAGAACTACAGTACTGTATCGTTGGTCGCAGGGTGTTGAGTTTGCATCAATAGTTGACGGGACATGAATGAGAGTACACGCATAACGTTCCACAACCTTCCTCACGCTTGAACATATATGGGTTTAGCGCATTGGCCCCCATTCCGAGGAAAAATCGGAGTTTCACGCCGATTTCGGAGACGAAGGGAATGCAAAGTTTCAATGACATAACATTTTGGTATCCAACAGAGCAATCTACCAATAAGAATGATCAGGCGCTTCACGCCGGCATTTTGTTTACAAGAGGCCTATGAAACCTTGCCAAACAATCAATCACAGCGTTTTGTGTGGGTGCATCCCAAAAGCTGTGACTATAGTGCTGGCGCAAGAATACTTATAGCAAACTGCAATCGAACCAGCAGCAAGTTTACCGTCAGAGTTTACCGTCATAGCTCACTCAGTTACGTACCACATGATTCACAGCTACATGTGTATGAAGCGTTGGCTCAATCTCGCGTTTATCGCAGCTGCTGTGGTAGAAGTACTGGTGCCTATCGTCCTCTATACAGAACACAAGTGCTATTCTCGCTTCGTGTGTCACTACATGAACGTATCCTTGTCACAAGGCTAGTGGGGATCCATCACCGGAGATCGGATGCCATAATCTCGGATATGCGGACTCCTCATTGCGGAGAGACGACATGCTGTGCCAGTCCACGCCACCACAGCTGATGGCACCGGCTCGCTTCGAGTTTTCCCCTCACTTCTCAACTCGAATCAACGGACGATGCGAATCTTTGCTCCACTTCTGCTTCTCGCCGGCCTTGTACTAGCCGAGGACAAATGTAGCGGACCGGATGCGCGGACGAACCCGCCGGTGGGCGCTATCGTCGTCGATGCCACTGGCGCGCACCCCGGTAGTTTCAAGACCGTGGCCGAGGGCGTGGCCCATCTACCCAACACGACGGCGGAGCACACCCTCTTTGTGTTTCCGGGCGTGTACGAGGAGCAGGCGATGGTTCCGCAGCTGAATGGACCGCTGGTAGTGCAAGGCTACACGTGCAACACGCAGTCGTACACTGACAACCAAGTGACTATCACGCACAAGATGGCGCAGAAGGACGTTCCTGCCTCAATCAAGGTCGAACGCAATTCGGTGACAAGCACCTTGGGACTCAAGGCAAGTAGAGTGAGATTGTACAACCTCAACATCGCCAACCCGGAACCCAAAATCGATCAGCTGGGTCAGGCGATCGCGTTGTTCGTCAACTCTACCACCAGCGGCTTCTACGCCTGCAACATTTCTGGTTATCAGGACTCGCTATATGCCAACACTGGCCGTCAGCTTTATGCCAAGTCTTACATCAGCGGAGCCGTCGATTTCATCTTTGGTCTCTACTCGAAGGCGTGGTTCGAGTCCTGTGATATCGAGTCTATCGGTAATGGGGCCATTACCGCCAATGGCAACCGCAACAGCTCGAATCTGTCTGAATACGTCATTAACAACGGACGCGTTTTCGGCTCTGGCAATGGAACTGCCTATCTGGGGCGCCCATGGCATCCTTACGCCCGTGTTGTTTTCCAGAACAGCGAGCTTGGCGATGTCGTCAACCCGCAGGGATGGCAGCAATGGAACAAAGACAACGATACGGCTAACGTCTACTTCAAGGAGTTCAACAACCGCGGCCCCTCTTCGGCTACCGATAAGCGTGTTACCTTTAGTGGGGAGCTAGACGCACCGGTGTCCATCGCAGACATCCTGGGCGTGGACTACAAGTCTCAGTGGTTTGTTGATACCAAGTTCGTGTAAGCACATGTGGCGTGGGAAAGCGGAACGTTGGTATAGTCTGAGTTGTTAAATGCTGAAAATGCTAGATGTTTTCTTTTTACTACCGTACCAGTGTGCTTCATGCTGCATGAATCATGCACGAATATTATGGTACTTCTTGAAAAGGATACTATAAAATTGTTATTGGGTCGTACTACAGGTACGTATCAGGGTCGGGCCGCGCACTTCTGTCGGTAATTTGCGTTGAGAGCTCGATCTCTTGTCTGCAGGCGTTACCGTGGGCATCACGACTCCGAACTCCTCGACTCGGCGAGGAGTTGCCTAGAAAATAAAGCGGTTTGTGCTCGCTTCGCACAGGCCAGCTGGAGGGTGTAGATGTATAAGTTTCGTCCTCGTCCATGATGCCAGTGCTACACGATGAAGTGTAATCACGGTATTTGAGCCTGGTCGATTTGTGTTGTCCCCCCCCCCCAATTAGTGTGGGTATTGTGCCTTTCAGGAGTTTTGGCGAATCGGACTTGAAAAACTACCTTTTTCGACGCTGGGCTAGGGGTAGCCTAAAGATTTGACAAGCAAGACCTACGAGTTAAGCTTATAATAAGACGATAATATCCCTGGGCTTAATAAACGCAGACATCGGACTTTCGTCGGACTGAGAAACTGGCTTTCAGCAACGCAATGTCCGAATGGCTGGCGTTTGCTCGGCATTCGGAGATTTCCTCGAAAGCGAGGGCTTAAGATGACCTACTCTACAGATATGCGATGGAGAGGCAATGTGCTTATCTACGTATACTCAGTTGATACTGCTACAGTAGCTACTGTGCTGGGTTTCTCTGAGCGAAGTCTCAATCGGTGGTGCAAACTATTTCGCATGACTGGTAATGTTCTCAAAGCTGAGCAGCGTGTGAAAACTTCGCGATGGCCTCGCGACGTATGTGCATTTGTGGAGCAATATGTGAAGGAACATCCATGCTTCTACTTCGAGGAGCTGCGCTACGAGTTACGGTCGCGGTTCAAGGACTCTATATGCGTTTCCGACTCTACAATATGCCGTGCGTTGAGGTTCGACCTCAAACTAACTCGAAAAGTACTAAGTAAACGCGCAAGGGAAAGCCTGCCGCGCGAGCGACGAGAGTACATTCAACGTCTTGCTCCTTTTTACAGTGGACCTGATCAGCTCGTTTTCGTCGACGAGATGGAAGGTAAGTTTGATATCATTGCTCCAAGTAATGCCAATGGTGAACTAAGTTAAACCGAAATGCTTATTTACAGGTCTGTACTCCGCCGTTATGGGTGGTCTGCCAGAAACACGCCTACCCACATGACGATTCCATTTAGCCGAGGTAAACGGGTCTCAGTGCTTGCTGCGATGGATGTACAGGGATTTTTTTCTTGGGGTGATGTGGAGGGGACCTTCACCCGTACAAGCTTTCATGACGTCTTCAAGACGAAAATCCTACCTTTCCTCAATACGTGGCCGCTGCCGAGGTCCATCGTAGTGATGGATAATGCCAAGATAAATTTGTACAAGGAGGTCCAGGATATGATTCATGAAACTGGTGCGTTGCTGTTTTTTTACCACCATACTCTCCCGACCTCAATCCGATTGAGGTTGGTTTCTCGCTACTTAAGCGCTGGCCTCAGCGCCACGCAAACATGGCGTTCCGTGAAGATCCCCTTGCGGTGCTACGCGTTGCCATGTATGCATGCACTCGACAAAAGGAAGAGGTTGGAGAAAACTTGTACAATCACTGCGGTTACAAGCCAAATGCTTTTTATCTATTGAGAATAGCTAGCTGTAATGTATGCATGCTTTTCATTCGGTGCTTTAACCGTCTTGATGATTTGTGTCCTCCATGTTGACAACAGGAGCTGGTGTCTCGACGTTCACTGGTGCACGAAAAGGAGGGCGCAAGCTGTACCTGGGAAGGCCAAGCGCTGCGCGTAGGTCGCTGACGTTCACCTGCATCGCGACGGGTACATCTTGAATCTTCACACGAATGAGCTGATACTCTGCACTATCTAATCGTTGTGCCTCTTGTTGAGCTTCTTCTATTGCGGCCTGCTGCATATCGACATGCTGCAGCTGGTGGAATGTCGTGTTATTCGGCACTACAACCGGAGCGCCCTCGGGAAGCCTTGCTTGCGTGGTAGCCACGTAGGTCTGTGTAGCAGGGCCTGTTGATATTCCTTGCTCGCGTAGCACCTCGGATACTCGTGTCATTTGCTCCTGTATGCGCGCGGCAGTCGCCCGTCGAAGCGACGCAGTTTGTTTAGCTGGCCTTGGTACGTAGATGGAAAGCTCTAGTACGAAACCCGCTTGACCTCCGCTTCGAAGCCTTGCCTTGTGCCATGCTGTTTCGAGTTGAACTTGCATCACACTGCTATCGCTCAACAGCACCTGAAAATCCTCCTGATAGGCGTTGTTTGTAGGCTTGTAGTAGACGACAAACTCGGAATTCCATGGATCGGGTAGCTTGCTCTCAAAATGCTCCTGTAACTTGGTGCGTAGCGCTGGATAACCTTCTGCTACACTGAACACAATCGCAGGTGAAGGAGGCACCTTGTTACGACCGGAGCCGTAAGCTTGCCAATCTTAATGAACAAGCGGCACGTTAAACTGTCAGGAAGCGGAATTGATTCATGCATAGCAAAAGCGGTAGTGTCGTGTAGGAACACGCGCTAAATTATATATGGCACACTTTCCCCACCAACAACACCCACCGAGTCACCGAAAACTCAATGAGCTTGTTAGGGTTAGAACCTGAAGGCCCAGGAACTTTCCCTTACACCGGGTTGATGTTTCCCCTGTGTACCGAACTTCCGCTAGTCGACCAACGGAAGACTCAGCGTCACTAGCCACGAGCAAAGGCTAGCACGCTCTCACACACAAAATATACCTCGCAGGCCCTCAGAAGGAAGGGTCCCGGCCTTTTACGGCGTGATACGAGGGTGCCGGAGCTATACTCCGGCGGGAAGAAATAAATGGAGTGCGCTCTCGCTCCTCCAGTTCCTGGCGACGACTCGTCGCTACCAATACAGCGGCCACTAACTCTTGGCTCTGCCAGGGATGAACACACGCTACATTAGTAGATGTGCCCACCGACAGTCATAATCCTACCTACCAGGTTTACCTTGAGCTGCAGGTCGTTCACTGCAGGCACCGGTGTCGCCCTTGCGTGGTTGGGAGGAAAAGCTGTTCTGTTATTGTTGCCCGAAGGCTTATCTGGTCTTCTCTTAAGTTTCCTATCGATCAATACAAATATCAAGTATAAACGCGTCCGTTTTTGGACCGCCAGTTGTAACTCACGACTCTTCGGCGCTTTCTCTGCGATGTGGCGGCGTTACCGACGACTCAAACGGCCGTTGAAACGCCACCGACGACTCGGGACAGGCGCCGATGACTCATAGGTTCGGATCTTGCCAGTAGGCTCGCACCGTACTTAGCGAGCTGCAACCGCCCGCGCTTGACTTGGGACCGTCGACGAGTCATCGTCACCGGCCTATTTAGGCCAATCAGCGATCGGGGGGTTTGGTCCAATGACTGGCGATGGGTTGTGAATTGCCAGTCGGTGCCGGCGCCTCGAGTCTTCTGCGCACCCTGTCTCGGCTGCATTTCTCGACACCACAGTAGTGACTGATGCATGACAACACCTCTAATCTGCTAAAGCGCACGGGATTCCAAGCGCTGGCCTCTCCCACTTCCGAAGTTTCTGCTAAGGTGTTGTTCACAGAGTTAAACCAGAGGTACGAGCCCGAAGCCATTAGCTTACACACACCAAGCCATATCCTTGCAGGCTCAGCCTTGCATCCACCCACGCTAGTATCTCCCGCACCGCATCTGCTCACGTACAGTTGCCTCGCATCTGCTGACGCTCCCGGCCTCGCTCTCTTGTCTAGCGCCATCGCTAGATGCTCTCAATAGTTTTGCCCTCGAGAGGAATAGAACCTCTATCACCGCAAACGGGGCTTTTCCGTTAAGCTACGAGGGCGCTTTTTGGCGAGATCAGCGGGGCAAGTAGCTCTCAGATGCAGAGGCCAGTGACGGCAGTGGTAGTCACCGTGATCGCCGTCCTTGGCGTCGTCCTTGGTGCGTCCTCAGCGTCGTCCTCCCAGGCCAGCTTGATTCTGAATGAGGTCTTCTGGCCAGCCGGCCAGCCGGTGACCACAAAATGAAGTGTCGCATCTTGATTGGATGAAATCGCGAGGAGATGGGTACGTTTTACAATGCTCTACCCCCATTTTACAAAGTCCGATTTACATCGCAAGTACCGATCTAACCCTTGCAAAGCATCGGCAAAACGTCAGAAAGGCACAATAAATGTTCCCGAATTTGATGCTAACGTGGTTTACCAATTCATGACCTCTGACCAGTTCATGGGCTAAATGGACTTATCCAATCCAATCTTCTCATTTGGGCTAATATTGCTCTGATTGGCTCGCTATTTTTTAACCAGATCTTCCCCCCCTTTTTTTCTTTACGCTGATCCCGTAAGATATCCAGCCCCCTCGAGCCGGCAAGATGAAGGTAGCCTTCACGGAGAAGCAGCTAGAGGAAGCTATCGATCGTGTCCTCGCAGGAGAGAAGCTCACAGCTGTGGCCGACTCGTCGCCCGTGTCATTGTAAACACTGAAGCGCAAAGTCGCCGCGCGCAATAAGGGCTGCTCCATTGAGCGCCAACGACCCGGACCTGCCCCCCTACTGCCACCCGAGTGTGAAGTCGGCATTGTGACATGGATCGCTGCAATGCAGCGTCGTCTGGTCCCCGTGCAGCCGTGGGAAGTTCTCGAGGCTGCTAACGGGCTTCACCACATGATCCACGGCAATCTGCGCTCCGTGAAGGACCTAACTACTGGCTGGTACAACCGCTTCGTCGACCGCCATCCCGTTAGACGTCTCGGTTTTCAAGGGGCTCAAGCACGAAGTTCGTAAGCTTTTGAGACGTGTGCTGAAAGCGTCGGCCGATTGTAACCAAGTGCCTCCAGTGGAGCCGCAGTTCATCATCGATAGCGTGACGGTTTGAGTTTAATATGAGAGTTTGTATGGGATCGTGGCAGTCCAACAACTGGTCAGTGCGTCATAAAAAATAAATGTCCGCTCTGTTTGCTTTGATACTGCTTTGTCAGTCTTGCCCTTAAATAGGTGCGAGGGCCCTCAAAATTAAGTGTGGGGACTGCTGGAGTGGGTGATAGCGCAGTGGCACCCCTGCTTTAATATTGGTGTCGTCACCGACGATTTCGCATGAGGTGCTGCTTGCGGGTCATGAATTGGTAAACCACGTTAGTGTTTGTTTGCCTATACCGGTACATGTAGTTAACTTTATCTTGGTAGTGCTACTCTGTAGGTACATAGGAAGCGTAGTGGGCCTACTTTGGCTCACTACTTTAGCTTACACGTCGCGCTACGTGTATGAGGAAGCGTAGGAGTTTATTAATAATTTGAATTAATTATACTTGAGTCCACAAGTATAATATAAATCAAATAAAACACCAAGTAGGTAGTTTAAGGTAAAATGAGAACTGTATTGTTTGTAAATTGATCTTCCTCTAAAATCTGCTAAAAACTGTTTATCATCTATGAAAGGGTTGGCAGCGGCTGGCTGTCAGAGCCCCGCTAATATGCATGTCTCTGATTGGTAGAAAGATGCTGCTTTCTACCAATACGATCTTTTGGGTATGTGTGGACCACTCATTGTGGTGGCCCACTTCAATGTATCCATTGGTGTGTCTTAGACCAATGTGAGGAAGTATCTAAAACCTTTAACAGATATTTATCTGTTAAACCATAAGCAGCAATTGCCATGCACAAGTGACAGTTGTCCCTTGTGACCGTTGTCATGCACAAGTGACTGTTGTCATATGTGTGTGTAACCCCGTTACACCATCCCCCCGTTAAGCTTAGACGTGTCGGTATCGACACGTCAATTAATATTGACTGCTTGTCAATTGCTTGTGCTGGGGATTTCCGTGCTCATCTGCAATGAGCACGATCAAGCTGAAGACCACCATTGCAACAGAGTGTAAACTCTCTGTTGCTGAGTACAATGCGCGGTAGCGCGAGGTGCGCCGCTACCACGGGGACAGACAACACAGTGTCTGTGTATGATTCTTCGATGTCGACCACGTCTATGCGTCGACATCTCTAAGCGAATTTCTGTTGCTTACCGTGATCGGGTAAGCAAGCGCCAAAGCACTTCGAGTCCTTCTCGAAGTGAGGCAAGTATTAACAACTCCACGCTGTTGCGGTGGAGGCTGGTGTCCGTCCAGGTGGCGGTGCGAATTAGCAACTGCGACCATAACAGGTATACTATATGTATACCTGAGAGCTTCAATGATCTCCGTGCTAATTATCTAGCACGCGAGTCGTCAGGCGCTGTAGATTACTACAGCGCTCGCACTACCTTCTTGCTGGTAGTGCGTGTTGGGTTTCGTACTCCTTCACCATGTCCGGAAGGTCTTCCATCGGGACGTTCCGTGGTTCCCACGTGTCGTGTTGGGGAGGGAAACCTCTCCAGCGAATGCGAAAACAATCCGGACCTCGGATTGTTTTCCTATGATCAACAATTCGCTGGACGATCCAGCGAATTTCTCCGCGTGCGACTCGCAGCGGTGGCGGAGGTGGTGGAAACACGCCCCGATGGTCAACGCCGTGTTGACCTTCATCTCGTGTTGCTCCACGACCAAGTGACGGTCGTGGAGTACTTTCAGAGCGCGGCGGTTGCCGCTCTGTTCCTTCGTGTCCCGGCTGTAGGCCCGACTGTATTAACTGCTCCAGCGCGACTACGCGCTGGAGAGGAGGGTTTCCCCTGTCGAGTATGTCTCTTCGGGTCAGACGAGCCACTTGGCTCGTGCTGGAGGTATGGCTTCAGCCGCCCGACATAAAATGTCGGGTAATGTCGGGTGGAGCCGCATGCTAGACGGTATGTCTAGCGTGTATGCGTTACCGTGGCGTGCCATCACCGTGAACGGCCCGATGAAGCGCGGAGCAAGCTTGCTTGCTCCGAAATTCGAAACTGCATGTTTGTGCAGGTTTTGAGTAGATAACAAAACCAATGAATCCACGTTGGATTCATTTGTGTTGCCCCTGCCAATATTATCGGCGTTCAGCTTCTGTTTATCCACAGAAGCTGCAATCGTGTCCTGGACACACCGAATTACGACTTGTCTTTTATTGATAAAGTCAATCGCATCCGAGCTGAACTCGTTCAGCTCGCTCTCCGCAAGAGGCCCGGCCTCTGCGTGGTTCTTCGCGGTGTCTGCGCCCTGCGTAGACCCGTGGTCCTTGTTCCTTGTGGAGTCTGTGCTCTGCACAGACTCATTTTCCTTGTTCTGGGGGTCTGCGCAGGGCGCGGACCCTTGGTTCTTCCTGCCAAGGTCTGCGCGGGGCGCAGACCCGGTTGTCTTGTTCCTTGTTGTCGCGGCTGACACTGCGCAGGTGTCAGCGGCTTTTTGCGACTGCTGTGTTGCAGTCGTAGATCCTCCCCCACTTAAAGTGGGAGCCATCACTCCGAGTAACTCGGCAGACGGGGATGCCGCATAGCATTCACGTAGAACGGTGTATGCCCGGTCGAGGCATGCACCGAGTTATTGATGGCGAATTCCGCCATCGACAAACACTCGCTCCAGTATTGAAACGAGTGAGCGTAGCTCTTCAACATATCGACGAGCACGCGATTCACGCGCTCGGTTTGACCGTCCGTCTGCGGATGATCCGCAGTAGACATGGAAAGCTGGCTCCCAAGAAGTGTAAACACTTCTTGCCACAGGTGCGCTGTGAAGCGCGGGTCTCTGTCCGACACGATGTCGGTCGGCATGCCATGGTGTTTGAACACCATGTCGACGAACAGACGGGCCGTCTGCTTCGCGGTCACTTCTGCCGGCACCGCAGCAAGATGTACCATCTTGCTGAAGCGGTCGACGAAGACCACAACACCGGTATTCCCTCCGCTGTCCGGGGGAAGACCAAAGATGAAGTCCAAAGACATGGACTTCCAACACTCCGACGGAGTCGGTAGTGACTGTAACGGAGCCTGCGCGAATGGTGCAGGCTTTACGCGTTGGCATACCTCGCAAGCACGGATGTACTTGCGCACCCACTTTATACTGGTGATGCCAGTAGAAGTCGCGCGTGAGAAGGACGTATGTCTTCTCACGTCCGAGATGTCCCGCAGTCGGGGCATCATGATATTCGTACATGATCCTGAGTCGCAGGTCATGGTCATTCGGCACGACAACGCGATCCGCGTTGTCGTCGACTGCATTGTAAAGCAGTAGTCCGTCGTGCACCCGATATCGGTGTGCACGCGCACGAAGGTGTTTGGGCAACTTCTGACGAGCCTTGTCAGAAGGTGTTGTGCCATAGGCCAACAAGAGCTTCGTGTCCGCGTCGTGCGCGTACGCGGCCTTCACATCGCCCAACAGAGACGATGTGGGTTTGCTCGATCGCATGACGTCAATGGCATTGACGTCAGCAGCTTCTGCGTAGTCCGGCCGACGGGATAACACGTCGGCCACTACATTCAATCTTCCGGGTTTGTATTCGACCCGGAAGTTATATGCCGCAAAGAATGAGAGCCATCTCGCCATTCTCTGTGATATGTGTGGCGACTTCACTGCGGTGCACAGTGAAGCATGGTCGGTGTAAACCACAAATGGTCTACTTCCAAGCAAATACACTCGGAACTTTGCGAGTGCGTACTTCATGGCAAGGAGTTCCTTGTCATGCACCGGGTAGTTGCGCTCAGCTGGTTTCAGCTGACGCGATTGGTAGTACACGACACGATCACGGCCCTCGTGATCGTGCTGCATCAACGCGCATCCGATCGCGAAATCGGATGCGTCACACCCTACGTGAAATGGGCGATCTTGGTCAGTCACTGCCAAGATCGGCGCCTCAGTCAAGCCCCGCTTGACTACATCGAATGCCTTTTGGCAATCGGGTGTCCAATTCCACACAGCTTCTTTCTTAAGAAGCTGCGACAGCGGGCGGATCTTGCCCGCATAATCCTCCACGTACTTGCACAAGAACGTGGCCAAGCCAAGGAACTGCCTCAGTTCCTTGACACATGAAGGCGTTGGCCATTCGTTAATCACTCTGACCTTTTCTGGGTCAGGGCGAACACCATTCTTTCCTACGAGACACCCGAGGACGGGTATCTCGCTCGCCCCGAAGATACACTTCTTTAGGTTCGCGTAGAGCTTATGCTTTCGCATAAGCTCAAGTAGCTTCCGGAGATGCACCCTGTGCATCTCTACGTCGGTCTTCCCGTCCACAGCCCGGCTGTGGATGAACACATCGTCGAAGTAGCTCGGTGCGAAGTCGCGCACCGAGCGCAACAAGTGCGTCACGCACCTGTTGAAGGTCGCAGGGGCGTTCTTAAGCCCCTGCGGCATTACCAGCCATGCCGCTTGGCGTGCTCACTGCCGTGAGAGGGATATCGCTCTCACGCATTAGGATTTGATAGAATCCATCTCGCAAGTCGAGAGCACTGTAAACGGTGCTCCCGGCCATCGAATCGATGATAACATCTTTTCGCGGTATCGGCGTCTGCGCCGGTACCGTCGCATCGTTCAGCTTGTTGTAGGCATGAACGACGCGCCATCCGCCCTGTGGCTTCTTGACACAGAACGTCGGAGCACTGTGCGGGGACTTTGATTCCCGCACTTGTCCTGCTTTGCGACGACTTTCAAAGAAGTCGTTGATTGCTTTTACTTGCTCTCGCGGCAGTGGCCACTGCCGCGTGACACAGTACTTTGTGCCCGGCACGAGATCAATCTCGTGCTGAATACCCTTATCCTGCGGAAGCTCCGCAGGAATCTCTTCCGGGAGTACGTCTTTGTACTCCCTCAACAGTTCGTAATAGGGAATCGACTTTAACGAGTCCCAACCTTGTTCCTCGAAGCGCTCTCGCTTCGTCTTCGCACTGAGAGTGTCTTCACTCTCAGTGGTACTTCCCATGAAGAGCTGCCTCAGCTCTTCGCTCTCGCTCTCCGTTCTTTTGCTGTCCGAAAGAACGCAGACTTGCTCGATGCGTCCATCGTGCAAGTCGCGCGTGAAGCGCTTCCAGCTCATGGCTGGAAGCGAAGTCAACTCCGACGTCGTCGTCGGAGGACTAGCGAGTTCCATATCGCGATACTGGAATCCAGTATCGGTGCGCGTCAAGACGCTTAGCGTCTCGACGTCCGGCGTCACCGCCCCAGTCTGCCCAGCAGACTGTTCTTGTTGCGTCTCGGTCATGGACCGAGACTTGCGCAGCGTTCTCCGCTTGCGCCGTCTTCTTGTTGTGCGGAGCCGGGCTCCGCACAGTTGTTCTTCTGGTCCAGGCCCGGCCGTGGACAGTTGTTCGCCGGCGGACCCTGTCCGCGGGCGCGCGGTATCAAGCCCGGCTTGATCGCACGGCGCTTCGTCGTGCAGCCCGGCTGCACGACAGCATACAAATTGCGTCAGTACGGGACGTTTGCAACCGTCCGTACTGTTTGCAGCGTCAACTCCCGGAGTTGACACGCCTTTGTCACCTCGACGCCAGTTATTGGCGGAGCCCCTCATCACCGAGGGTTGCGTCGACTGGCGGAGTCGACGCGTCGTCGTCGACCTGACCTCTTCGGGTCAGGGACTGTCCCATGCGTACTTGAACGCGAGTGTTGGTTCTCGGAACCGACACATCCTCATCTTCCGACGTCGGCAGCATTGCCGACGTGGATTCCTCTTGTGCGCATCCTCGCGCACCCCTTGGGCATTCCGGGACAGCGGCATTAAGCGCTGTCTCGACTGGTGAGCCGCGCGCACCTGCTGGTGCGTGCGCTGCGGTAACAGGGCCATCGCTCTCTGATCCGCTGTCGCGGCCGAAGCGCACGAGCGTGCGCTTCTTCCAGTCTATCACCGGATCATGCCGTGCAAGCCACGGCATGCCCATTACCATGTCGAACTTATCGTCCAGGTCCAGGACGATAAAGTGTTCGACAAACACTCGTTGTTTGTACGAGAAGCGCACGTTCACGACACGCTTCTCGGTCTTTACGATGACACCTGTTGCCAGTCGTACCTCCAGAAGACTTCGAGGTGTATCTACCTCCTCGAAGTCAAGTCTCGACAGGCTTCGTAGTCGAACAAAGTTGTTCGACGCGCCTGAATCCACCAAAGCTCGAAGAGAGTCACTCGCTCTCTTCGAGTAAACCTTCAAGATGACTAGGTTTGGCCTGTCATCTTGTTTCTTGCAGTGAGAGCTGGTCTCAC
Source organism: Phytophthora cinnamomi (assembly GCF_018691715.1). Classification (NCBI taxonomy): domain Eukaryota; phylum Oomycota; class Peronosporomycetes; order Peronosporales; family Peronosporaceae; genus Phytophthora; species Phytophthora cinnamomi. The sequence continues at coordinate 134,263 of NW_027150975.1, forward strand.
TGGGGGCTGCAGTCCTCAGTGTTGCGTGCCCGATGTCGGCACGCGCGACTGCATTACCAGTAGGGCGCCCCGCGCCTACTGGATGTTCGCGTTTTTTGTTGGTCCGCGGCGATGCCTAGCATCGCCACGACGGCCACCTCCAAGGGGGCATGGGAGCTGTGCCCTCCCGTGCAAAGTGACCGATCCTTCCGCAACGGAAGCATCGCACGTTGCCTCCCTGCTGGTGGTAACCAGCAGTTGTTGCGTTCAAGAGGTCCATTGGTTCCGGACCTCCCGTCCTCGCTACCGGGCGCGGTTGCGGCCTTGGTACGTTTACATGGAGTTTAGCCTGCCGCAGGCTAAACTCTTCTTTCATGGCAAGGGTGATTGCAGCTTCGAGGGTACTCGGGTACTCTCGGAAGAGATAGGTCTTCACAGGCCCATCTCTAAGTCCTTTCATGAACGTGACGACCTTAGTCGCCTCGTCAATCGGGTTAGTCACGATATTTGAGACCCAGTATCGTGCGCGCTGCGCGTAAGCATGAACGTCATGCTTACCCTGCTGCAGGTCGAGGAACTCTGCCTTCGACCGGAACTCATTTTGCGGGGGCTCAAACGCTTGTTTGAGCTCCTCTTTGAACACTGCGTACGTGCTGAACCACGTAGGATCGGAGAGTCGGCGTCCGTACGCCCAACATCTTGCGCGTCCGCCAAGACATGACATGGCGAACGCAACCTTTGACAACGGGTCGACGATACGTCGAGCCGCTATGGCTGTGTCGAGTTCGACAAGCCATCGGAGGAGAGGCTCTCCCTCTCTTCCTACATAATTGCTCACGCTCAATTTTAATGATTGAGCACGCGGTGTCGTCCCCGACGACGCCGTCACTGAGGAAGCAGCATCACGCTGCTCCTTCATGATGAACCCCAGAGCAACACCATGTTGCTCCGTCGGCGATAGCGTACGCAGCATCGTAGCTATCGCCGCTTCTCCAATGACTGTTGACAGTCGTTGCAGGGCCTCCCACTCTGGGTCAGATAGGTGGGGGCAGTCCGCGCGTGCAACATGCGTTGCAGGCGTATTGGAGCTCTCCATGGGCACCTCCGTGTTCATGGGGTTCTCGGCTCCGCGTTCGTACACCCTGTACGAACGTCAAGCAGTCGGTCGTTGGACGGACTACAAAGTGCTACCAGGTGTAGTGGGCCTACTTTGGCTCACTACTTTAGCTTACACGTCGCGCTACGTGTATGAGGAAGCGTAGGAGTTTATTAATAATTTGAATTAATTATACTTGAGTCCACAAGTATAATATAAATCAAATAAAACACCAAGTAGGTAGTTTAAGGTAAAATGAGAACTGTATTGTTTGTAAATTGATCTTCCTCTAAAATCTGCTAAAAACTGTTTATCATCTATGAAAGGGTTGGCAGCGGCTGGCTGTCAGAGCCCCGCTAATATGCATGTCTCTGATTGGTAGAAAGATGCTGCTTTCTACCAATACGATCTTTTGGTATGTGTGGACCACTCATTGTGGTGGTCCACTTCAATGTATCCATTGGTGTGTCTTAGACCAATGTGAGGAAGTATCTAAAACCTTCAACAGATATTTATCTGTTAAACCATAAGCGGCAATTGCCATGCACAAGTGACAGTTGTCCCTTGTGACCGTTGTCATGCACAAGTGACCATTGTCATATGTGTGTGTAACCCCGTTACAGGAAGCCTAATAGGAATTAATTCGGAGCTCAAAGTATGTGGTCCACAGAAAAGTAGGTAGTGGGTGATTGTAACGGGGTTACACGTACAAGTGGCCGCAAGCCACTTGTGAATTTAACAGATACGTTATCTGTTAAAAGTTTTAGATATTTCCTCACATTGGTGTAAGACACACCAATGGATACATTGAAGTGGGTTACCACAATGAGTGGTCCACACATACCCAAAAGATCGTATTGGTAGAAAGCAGCATCTTTCTACCAATCAGAGACATGCATATTAGCGGGGCTCTGACAGCCAGCCGCTGCCAACCCTTTCATAGATGATAAACAGTTTTTAGCAGATTTTAGAGGAAGATCAATTTACAAACAATACAGTTCTCATTTTACCTTAAACTACCTACTTGGTGTTTTATTTGATTTATATTATACTTGTGGACTCAAGTATAATTAATTCAAATTATTAATAAACTCCTACGCTTCCTCATACACGTAGCGCGACGTGTAAGCTAAAGTAGTGAGCCAAAGTAGGCCCACTACACCTGGTAGCACTTTGTAGTCCGTCCAACGACCGACTGCTTGACGTTCGTACAGGGTGTACGAACGCGGAGCCGAGAACCCCATGAACACGGAGGTGCCCATGGAGAGCTCCAATACGCCTGCAACGCATGTTGCACGCGCGGACTGCCCCCACCTATCTGACCCAGAGTGGGAGGCCCTGCAACGACTGTCAACAGTCATTGGAGAAGCGGCGATAGCTACGATGCTGCGTACGCTATCGCCGACGGAGCAACATGGTGTTGCTCTGGGGTTCATCATGAAGGAGCAGCGTGATGCTGCTTCCTCAGTGACGGCGTCGTCGGGGACGACACCGCGTGCTCAATCATTAAAATTGAGCGTGAGCAATTATGTAGGAAGAGAGGGAGAGCCTCTCCTCCGATGGCTTGTCGAACTCGACACAGCCATAGCGGCTCGACGTATCGTCGACCCGTTGTCAAAGGTCGCGTTCGCCATGCCCTGCCTTGGCGGACGCGCAAGATGTTGGGCGTATGGACGCCGACTCTCCGATCCGACGTGCTTCAGCACGTACGAAGTATTCAAAAAGGAGCTCAGACAAGCGTTTGAGCCCCCGCAAAACGAGTTCCGGTCGAAGGCAGAGTTCCTCGACCTACAGCAGGGTAAGCATGACGTTCATGCTTACGCGCAGCGCGCACGATACTGGGTCTCAAATATCGTGACTAACCCGATTGACGAGGCGACTAAGGTCGTCACGTTCATGAAAGGACTTAGAGATGGGCCTGTGAAGACCTATCTCTTCCGAGAGTACCCGAGTACCCTCGAAGCTGCAATCACCCTTGCCATGAAAGAAGAGTTTAGCCTGCGGCAGGCTAAACTCCATGTAAACGTACCAAGGCCGCAACCGCGCCCGGTAGCGAGGACGGGAGGTCCGGAACCAATGGACCTCTTGAACGCAACAACTGCTGGTTACCACCAGCAGGGAGGCAACGTGCGATGCTTCCGTTGCGGAAGGATCGGTCACTTTGCACGGGAGGGCACAGCTCCCATGCCCCCTTGGAGGTAGCCGTCGTGGCGATGCTAGGCATCGCCGCGGACCAACAAAAAACGCGAACATCCAGTAGGCGCGGGGCGCCCTACTGGTAATGCAGTCGCGCGTGCCGACATCGGGCACGCAACACTGAGGACTGCAGCCCCCAGTGAGACCAGCTCTCACTGCAAGAAACAAGATGACAGGCCAAACCTAGTCATCTTGAGGTTTACTCGAAGAGAGCGAGTGACTCTCTTCGAGCTTTGGTGGATTCAGGCGCGTCGAACAACTTTGTTCGACTACGAAGCCTGTCGAGACTTGACTTCGAGGAGGTAGATACACCTCGAAGTCTTCTGGAGGTACGACTGGCAACAGGTGTCATCGTAAAGACCGAGAAGCGTGTCGTGAACGTGCGCTTCTCGTACAAACAACGAGTGTTTGTCGAACACTTTATCGTCCTGGACCTGGACGATAAGTTCGACATGGTAATGGGCATGCCGTGGCTTGCACGGCATGATCCGGTGATAGACTGGAAGAAGCGCACGCTCGTGCGCTTCGGCCGCGACAGCGGATCAGAGAGCGATGGCCCTGTTACCGCAGCGCACGCACCAGCAGGTGCGCGCGGCTCACCAGTCGAGACAGCGCTTAATGCCGCTGTCCCGGAATGCCCAAGGGGTGCGCGAGGATGCGCACAAGAGGAATCCACGTCGGCAATGCTGCCGACGTCGGAAGATGAGGATGTGTCGGTTCCGAGAACCAACACTCGCGTTCAAGTACGCATGGGACAGTCCCTGACCCGAAGAGGTCAGGTCGACGACGACGCGTCGACTCCGCCAGTCGACGCACCCTCGGTGATGAGGGGCTCCGCCAATAACTGGCGTCGAGGTGACAAAGGCGTGTCAACTCCGGGAGTTGACGCTGCAAACAGTACGGACGGTTGCAAACGTCCCGTACTGACGCAATTTGTATGCTGTCGTGCAGCCGGGCTGCACGACGAAGCGCCGTGCGATCAAGCCGGGATTGATACCGCGCGCCCGCGGACAGGGTCCGCCGGCGAACAACTGTCCACGGCCGGGCCTGGACCAGAAGAACAACTGTGCGGAGCCGGGCTCCGCACAACAAGAAGACGGCGCAAGCGGAGAACGCTGCGCAAGTCTCGGCCCATGACCGAGACGCAACAAGAGCAGTCTGCTGGGCAGACTGGGGCGGTGACGCCGGACGTCGAGACGCTAAGCGTCTTGACGCGCACCGATACTGGATTCCAGTATCGCGATATGGAACTCGCTAGTCCTCCTCCGACGACGTCGGAGTTGACTTCGTTTCCAGCCATGAGCTGGAAGCGCTTCACGCGCGACTTGCACGATGGACGCATCGAGCAGGTCTGCGTTCTTTCGAACAGCGAAAGAACGGAGAGCGAGAGCGAAGAGCTGATGCAGCTCTTCATGGGGAGTACCACTGAGAGTGAAGACACTCTCAGTGCGAAGACGAAGCGAGAGCGCTTCGAAGAACAAGGTTGGGACTCGCTGAAGTCGAGTCCCTGTTACGAACTGTTGAGGGAGTACAAATACGTACTCCCGGAAGAGATTCCTGCGGAGCTTCCGCAGGATAAGGGTATTCAGCACGAGATTGATCTCGTGCCGGGCACAAAGTACTGTGTCACGCGGCAGTGGCCACTGCCGCAAGAGCAAGTAAAAGCAATCGACGACTTCTTCGAAAGTCGTCGCAAAGCAGGACAAGTGCGGGAATCAAAGTCCCCGCACAGTGCTCCGACGTTCTGTGTCAAGAAGCCACAGGGCGGATGGCGCATCGTTCATGCCTACAACAAGCTGAACGATGCGACGGTACCGGCGCAGACGCCGATACCGCGAAAAGATGTTATCATCGATTCGATGGCCGGGAGCACCGTTTACAGTGCTCTCGACTTGCGAGATGGATTCTATCAAATCCTAATGCGTGAGAGCGATATCCCTCTCACGGCAGTGAGCACGCCAAGCGGCATGGCTGGTAATGCCGCAGGGGCTTAAGAACGCCCCTGCGACCTTCAACAGGTGCGTGACGCACTTGTTGCGCTCGGTGCGCGACTTCGCACCGAGCTACTTCGACGATGTGTTCATCCACAGCCGGGCTGTGGACGGGAAGACCGACGTAGAGATGCACAGGGTGCATCTCCGGAAGCTACTTGAGCTTATGCGAAAGCATAAGCTCTACGCGAACCTAAAGAAGTGTATCTTCGGGGCGAGCGAGATACCCGTCCTCGGGTGTCTCGTAGGAAAGAATGGTGTTCGCCCTGACCCAGAAAAGGTCAGAGTGATTAACGAATGGCCAACGCCTTCAAGTGTCAAGGAACTGAGGCAGTTCCTTGGCTTGACCACGTGCTTTTGCAAGTACGTGGATGATTACGCGGGCAAGATCCGCCCGCTGTCACAACTTCTTAAGAAAGAAGCTGTGTGGAATTGGACACCCGATTGCCAGAAGGCATTTGATGCAGTCAAGCGGGGCTTGACTGAGGCGCCGATCTTGGCAGTGGCTGACCAAGATCGCCCATTTCACGTAGGGTGTGACGCATCCGATTTCGCGATCGGATGCGCGTTGATGCAGCACGATCACGAGGGCCGTGATCGTGTCGTGTACTACCAATCGCGTCAGCTGAAACCAGCTGAGCGCAACTACCCGGTGCATGACAAGGAACTCCTTGCCATGAAGTACGCACTCGCAAAGTTCCGAGTGTATTTGCTTGGAAGTAGACCATTTGTGGTTTACACCGACCATGCTTCACTGTGCACCGCAGTGAAGTCGCCACACATATCACAGAGAATGGCGAGATGGCTCTCATTCTTTGCGGCATATAACTTCCGGGTCGAATACAAACCCGGAAGATTGAATGTAGTGGCCGACGTGTTATCCCGTCGGCCGGACTACGCAGAAGCTGCTGACGTCAATGCCATTGACGTCATGCGATCGAGCAAACCCACATCGTCTCTGTTGGGCGATGTGAAGGCCGCGTACGCGCACGACGCGGACACGAAGCTCTTGTTGGCCTATGGCACAACACCTTCTGACAAGGCTCGTCAGAAGTTGCCCAAACACCTTCGTGCGCGTGCACACCGATATCGGGTGCACGACGGACTACTGCTTTATAATGCAGTCGACGACAACGCGGATCGCGTTGTCGTGCCGAATGACCATGACCTGCGACTCAGGATCATGTACGAATATCATGATGCCCCGACTGCGGGACATCTCGGACGTGAGAAGACATACGTCCTTCTCACGCGCGACTTCTACTGGCATCACCAGTATAAGTGGGTGCGCAAGTACATCCGTGCTTGCGAGGTATGCCAACGCGTAGAGCCTGCGCCATTCGCGCAGGCTCCGTTACAGTCACTACCGACTCCGTCGGAGTGTTGGAAGTCCATGTCTTTGGACTTCATCTTTGGTCTTCCCCCGGACAGCGGAGGGAATACCGGTGTTGTGGTCTTCGTCGACCGCTTCAGCAAGATGGTACATCTTGCTGCGGTGCCGGCAGAAGTGACCGCGAAGCAGACGGCCCGTCTGTTCGTCGACATGGTGTTCAAACACCATGGCATGCCGACCGACATCGTGTCGGACAGAGACCCGCGCTTCACAGCGCACCTGTGGCAAGAAGTGTTTACACTTCTTGGGAGCCAGCTTTCCATGTCTACTGCGGATCATCCGCAGACGGACGGTCAAACCGAGCGCGTGAATCGCGTGCTCGTCGATATGTTGAAGAGCTACGCTCACTCGTTTCAATACTGGAGCGAGTGTTTGTCGATGGCAGAATTCGCCATCAACAACTCGGTGCATGCCTCGACCGGGCATACACCGTTCTACGTGAATGCCATGCGGCATCCACGTCTACCGCGTTTACTCGGAGTGATGGCTCCCACTTTAAGTGGGGGAGGATCTACGACTACAAAACAGCAGCTCCAGAAACCGCTGACAATTGCACAGTGGCAGCTGCAACAATGGACAAACTACATGAGTCTGCGCAGGGCGCAGACTCCCCCACCAACAAGGCCAACGACCACGGGTCTGCGCAGGGCGCAGACACCGCAAAGAACCACGCAGAGGCCGGGCCTCTAGCGGAGAGCGAGCTGAATGACTTCAGCTCGGATGCAATCAGTTTCATCACCAAAAGACAAGCCGTAATTCGGTTTGTCCAAGACACAATAGCAGCTTCTGTTGATCAACAGAAGCTGAACGCAGACAATGTGGGCAGAGGCAACACAAATGAATTTAAAGTTGATTCATTAGTTTTGTTAGCTACACAAAACCTGCCCAAACATGCAGTTTCGGATTTCGGAGCAAGCAAGCTTGCTCCGCGCTTCATCGGGCCGTTCACTGTGTTGGCACGGCATGGCAACGCATACACGCTAGACATACCGTCTAGCATGCGCCTCCATCCGACCTTTTACGTCGGGCGGCTGAAGCCATACCTGCAGCACGAGCCATCTAGCTCGGCTGACCCGAAGCCTCGGCAGGAGCCGAGGCAGAAGCGGAAGCCTTGGCCTCGGCAACGAGCAGCGTCTCCTCCAGCGCGCGGACGCGCTGGAGCAACCCCTTCATCTGGGTCCCCAGCTCGACCTGGATATTCGAGGCGGTCTGCGAGACCGTCGCGACTTGGGCCTTCTGGTTCGCAAGCTCCTGTTTCAGGGCGGCGAACTCAGCGCCCTGCAGACGCTCCACGGCGGTCACCCGGTCGTGGAGAGGCGCATACTGATCAGCTCGGGGCTGATCATACCCGGGGCGTGTTCCCACCCCCGCCACCGCCGATCCGTGACGCCCGCGGCTCAACCCGCTGGATTGTTGAGCAGATTGTTGACCATAGTATCCCGAAAACGAACCCTCAAGGGGCTCGTTTTCGTATTCGTTGGAGAGGATTTCCTCCCCATCGAGATACATGGGAGCCGCGGAACGTCTTGCTGGAGGACGTTCCGGAAATGGTGAGGGCGTACGAGGAGCAGTACGCGCTGGCGCAGCGGAAGTAATACGAGCACTGCGATCATCGCCAGCGCCCGAACCCTCACGTGCTAAGAACTTAGCACGGAGCACTTGGAGACTTTCGGGCACACGGAACGACGTGTACCCGTTCAGGTCGCGGTCGCTCAAGCGGACCGCGCCTGGGAAGCACCTCGTGCACTGACAGCCCTCGGGCACAGCGCACGGCACATTTGCCTCCTCAGCAGCAACATGAAGTTGCTCCAGCTTTCCCCGCTTCGAGTACGTCTCGAAGCGATCACGCGCTTGCTTAATCCGATCGCGGTACGCGCTCGGCCTCTTGTTGAAGTTTTCAACAAAGGCGTTCCAACTTTGACAAAGTACCTGCCATTCGGGCACTTTGCTGCGAGAAGATGTCTTCTTGCTTTGAAACCATCGGAGCTCATGAAAGAGTCCGATGTAGTAATCGCGCCTTTGATGCATTTCCGCATCAAAGTGCAGTTCGGCAGCCACAGCGTCATCTTTGATGGCGCTGCATACGTACAGCGGCACCTCATCCGGAGGTACCGAGTTCCCATATCGGTCCGCGATCTCGGACGCGGACGGCATCCATGGATCGCGCGCTGCAGGCGCAGCGCGCGGAGTACTGAGAGCCCCAGCGGAAGCGAGTGGGGTATCGCTCTCAGCTCGCGAACGCTTCGAGCTCGAAGCGTCCGATTCGTCCCCTTCACGCGGGCGAATGTTCTTCACATGAGGATCGAGCGATTCGCTCGACACTGAGTCTTTACGCTTTGAGGGCGAGTCCTCCTCGCCCTCCATATCCTCATCGTCGTCGTCGAGGTCGACGACGTCCCCATACTTCGCCTTCTGGCGTTCGAAGTAGTCGTCGATGGAGAGATGACTCCCCACCGACTTCGAGGTCTTCTTCGGAGGCGCGCTCATCGTTGAATGAGCGTGGATTTCTTCTCCAAACGCGGAAAAATTGACGAATGGTCAATTCCGAAGATTGACGTGCGGAGACCCCGCGCGTCTAACCTTAAGGGGGGGGGGGTGTAACGGGGTTGCACGTACAAGTGCCTGCAAGCCACTTGTGAATTTAAAAGATAGGTTATCTGTTAAAAGTTTTGGCTACTTCCTCACCGTGGTCTAAGACACACCAATGGATACATTGAAGTGGACCACCACAATGAGTGGTCCACACATACCCAAAAGATCGTATTGGTAGAAAGCAGCATCTTTCTACCAATCAGAGACATGCATATTAGCGGGGCTCTGACAGCCAGCCGCTGCCAACCCTTTCATAGATGATAAACAGTTTTTAGCAGATTTTAGAGGAAGATCAATTTACAAACAATACAGTTCTCATTTTACCTTAAACTACCTACTTGGAGTCTTGTCTAAGTTAAATTATATTTGTGTATTCAAATATAATTAACCTAAGTAATTACTAAGTACTTACGCTTCCTCATACACGTTGCGCAACGTGTAATCTAAAGTAGTGAGTCAAGTTAGACCCACTTCAGATCCAATACAATTATAAATCCGCGATTTTCTATCAACATCCCTGTTTTAGTCTGCTACATAGTGTTTATTATAAAGTTCGGCAGGATAGAGGCTTGAATAATATCCTACGTAAATCTGGGTTACCAAAATGATGGAATACGTTAAATCATACAGGTCATACATGGTACACCACTCGCGTGTAAATATGTTTTACTGCACCGGAAATGTGTTACGAATAAAATGAACCGCTTGAGTGTGTCTTGTGCCTCGTTTAAGCTATAGATCGTTAGAAAATGTTAATAGCTCGTGGAGTTACATCTGTCAGAAAAATATCTCCATTTCCGTGCCCCCCGAAATCCCGGATTCTCATGAATTTGTATGCGCCGCTCGCTGGTTTTGTATCAAATCTTCTGCGTTATTGTCTGCGTTTGGAGCAGACAAGTTCGAAAACCCACTTGAGTGGTCGCCATACAAACTGCTGTTATTTCTGGAGTAATCCAGAATGCTCAAGAATTTGTCTGCGTCGGCGCAGACAAATAGTACCGTAAAAGTCGCAATTTTGACTGTAGGATACCGTCGCATGTTATGCGGTCCTTAAGCTGTGCAATGACATTTGTATTTCCGAAGAGTGCGTTCTGACGAAGAGGATGGTTTGAATGCAATGTGCACGATAGAGAATCATGGTGGTAAACAAGTGATGCGAGCAAAATTCTTCAGTGCGTAGCAATCGTGTCGGTAGAGAAGAAAAACATCGCGAAATTGCATTTGGAATAGTAGCATCGACATCGGAAAAGAATGGAGGTAGCATAGCGAAGCCGGTGTCTTCACATAGTAATCCGCCAACGTATCGACCCACAATCATATCGCCGGCAGCTTCATACCGAGTGTATCTATCCTGAACGCCTGGAAGAGTCTACTCGGCTCTTATGCCGCTGCGAAAGGCCCTCCGTTGGAAGGTGATACATATGTGGCAGAACCTTTACGAGCCGACTGTGTTCCAATAGCTATGTAGCAACATAGATGGTCGATGAAAGAATATGACAAATTTCTGGTACAAATGGATTAGCGTAAACGTGTCGGGCGTCGCGAGGCCGTGAGTCATCTTGGTCATTCTTCATGTGCCCAAAACGAATGGCTAAAGAGTCTCCCCCCTTGACCTATATGACCAGAACGGATTGATGCCGAATTTCCAGCTCTGCGCATTAGATTCCAATTGATCAGTAGAAAAGTATAGGCAAACACGAGCTCGGTATTCCCATGTTGCAGCATAGACAGACAGAGGTGTCAAAGCACCGAAAAAGGCAGTGGTTATTTTCCCTCGGTTACTTTCACACCACTGTTGTGGTTGCGGCGAGCAACAGTCCGCTTCAATCCCTTAAAAAAATACAGTCAAGCCAGCGGCGAACTCCACACTCATTAAACGTCCATAGGCACGGTATAAGTGAAACAAATTGGAGCACATGGCTCCAGTTACGGTGGAAATATACCACCGTCTTCTTACCTATAACGTTACCGCTGTTGGAGTCAACTTGGCTGGTGACGTCGCAACGATCATTCAACGTGGTCCTGGTGCTCATGGTGGGCGTGCCTCTTCATAGTCTCCACAGCACTAAAGATTCACTTCAATTAGGTACGAGCAGACAAAACGCAGACAAATTCTTGCTACATATGATTTTATTTGGAGCGTGTGACCTCAATACTTTTTCAACTGTAACATATTGTATATTGTCGGAAAGCTCGTGTAAAACTCAATCGAACTAGAGTTGATTTAGCTTTCTACGAGTGTTTTTAGCTTTTGAATTTTAGATGTTTGGTTTTGTACGAATTCTGATTGGTCAACTTTAAACGTGATTATCTCGAAAACTCCAAATGGTGGCTAAGCATTAGCACAGTCTCAAATCGTACTGTATTTGTCGTCAAATATTGATGACAGTATTAATAAACCGTGGCAACAGTGCTGTATATTTAGGCGTACCATTCTTCAAGTTGTGTCGGTTGTTCTTGCTTGGTGAAGCATGCACGCGGCATTACGAATCGAGTAGGTGGACTGGCAGGAAGCGAGCGTGTCACATGTATCTGTCGCGTGTGGCGGCCACTCATGCCCAACTTCGTATGCGCATACAGCTGTAAGATGTTGCCCATGACCACAAACTCACCCTTTCACCCGATGCCAGTGAGCGAACTCCTCTGAGTACAGGCACTGCTGCAGCGTCTCCATCACGAAGTCCAGATCCTCGTCCTCCGAGATCGTAACCCGCAGATCTCGCGTACCTCAGGTGCATCTTGGTCTTCTCGGGGCCCCACAGCTCGTTGTACTGCAACGCCAGCTCACCTGTCGTCGGGTGCGTCACCACGACGGGGGGAGTGTGCACAAACTCGTACCGCTTGAAGAGGTACAGCATTCGAGCGAGATTTTCTTGAGGCGCTCCACGGCAGCGACGAAAAGCTCGTGATGATCATGCTGACGTTCTGCTATGGTCTTCTTGTTGATCATGCCACCGTACAGGAATCGCTCTAGCTTCGTGGAGCGCCGCGGCGCCACCACCACCATCGGTAGTGACGGCATCACGAGCGACAACCACGTCAGCATCGTCGCGCGCTGCAAGGAGCCATACGGGAGGAAGTTTCGCCGCCGGATGTGCTCGAGAACTGGATGTACTGGCAGTGCGACACCAACAGCTCAACGAAGGAGCATGTCTGCACATTGGCATTCATTTTTGTGTAGTACATGGTTTGGCAGATAAATAGAGGAAAATAGTTAATCGGCAGAGTTGTGGAAAATAGAATTGCTATTGAATTATTGACAAGACTGTCAATTACAATAATTGATTGTGCGGAGGTCTCGATTGGCAATCACAATCCAGAGTCTACTCTTTGATCCCTGCGCACGGCTTCAGCTGCAATCTGGCAGGGAAACAAGCAGCCGCAAGTCAAAAGAACAGACGTTAGCTACCAGCTAGCTTTTCTTGAATTTCTGGCTGCTTCAGAATGCGAGACGAGGGAAATTTGGGCTAAATTGTTGGGATAGAAGGTAAGCTAGTACGATTACAAAAGCAAACGAATAGAAATGCACCTCATCAGTAAGCGAAGTTATAAATTACAATATTTTGTATTCAAGATTGTTGAGATTGCAATAATTGATACGATCTGGGCGCTCAATCAATAAACAATCTACATGAACATTACAGCCCTGGATAATTGCATTCGCTGGAGCAGCGTTCTTGCAAATAGAGGTTTTGCGGAACAGCACTTAGCTGAAACATAAAATTAGTTATACTATAGAGTGATACTTTTTGAGTATTTTTTGGTATTATTTATTACGTTAGAAAAGAACTGTACGTGTCTAAACTTTCTAAAATTGAATATAACGCGGGCTTCTCAAAATAAGACGTCGTATTATGTTACAGGTTACAAGTAGAACGGGTGTTCTAATAAGTAGTTTCTCCGCATCCACCGAGCCCACCCATGACCCAGCACACCACGCTTCTTTTTGGTGCCAACCGCTGCACCAGCTCGGAGTTCCAGCCGGCGCTCGCTCGGTGGCGGCTGTGGAACGCTCGACATCACGCGTTGAAGATGGCGCACGCAAAACAGCAGTTCGGGTCGACGCAAAAGAAACGCGAAGCAGTATGCTGGACGCTCTTGATTGTCGTAGCACTGAAATCTACCGGGTGCAAAACCCGATACTGTAGTCGACGGCGCTCAGCCTGACGACAGGGAAGCAGCCGTCCTCTCGGTGCGATCGCTCTCGACGCACCCAGTGCCGCACGGTAGAATCCGAGACGCCGCTACAGTGGACTCGTCCCGCCCAGCGCTATCTACGACCACTTCTGCTAATACCACCACCCATAGCTTCTCCCGTTGCATTTTGCATTACTGGTATTGCTGCATACGCGACAACCACCAGTGGGGTGCATTACTGAGTTGGGGTGGAGGCTCATAATAATGCCATATTGCGCTGCGCTCTCGGCTGTGCGCTCCCGGGTGGCTGGCTGCCCGGTATCTAGCCCAGCGAGCAGCATACCGGCGATCCTGTAATCGACACCCGTCGCCACGAGCGATCTTCTCGACCGTCGACGGGCCAACCAAGCGACCCGATCTCCCGACTTCAAGCTGGGTTTGTCCAAAAAAGCACTTTTTTTAGCGGTTCGGCAGAAAAAACACGTTAAACGCCCGCAGCAAAGACGACGCTTCGGGCCGCGCGTTTATTGCAGCCTGCAGCCGATGGAGAAGCAGGATGACCGGGACGGTCTGGGCCCCACAGCCAGAGGCAGCGGCACTTCCGCTTTTGACCCGACGAGCGCCGCCTCCTGATCCGTTTGGGGTTCCTGGACGCCGCCTCCGCCTGATTTCTTCGTTCCGCGCCATGTCCACCGCCGCCATCGCGTGGATGTCGCCCATGGCGCCGCTGCCGCAGCTCGCGGCCTCGGAGGACCCGGCCGAGAACTCGAGGCAGGTGCTCAAGGCGCTCAAGTGCGTGGCCTTCTCCAGCAAGCAGGTGGGCGAGCTGCTGCGCCGCCGCCGCGAGCGCCTGGCGCGCCGCCTGCAGGCCGTGGCCGACGAGACGGAGCTGCTGCGCGCGCACATCGTGGAGAACGTGCTGGGCCAGCGCCAGCGCGCCGAGCAGCTGGCCGAGCTGCGCGACGACCTGGAGCAGGCGCAGACGCTGGCGCACGCCGAGCTGCTCAAGGACCTGGCGGACGAGCTCAAGCTGCTGCGCCGCGAGGACCAGCGCGAGCGCGTGCTGCTCGGCAACCTCAAGCGCACGCTGCGCTCCCGCGTGCGCGCGCTCAAGACGCTGCAGCAGCTCAAGGGCGCGGCCGACGAGGCCGTCGTGGTCTTCAACTGCAAGCACAACCTCATCCAGTCCATGGTGGCCACGTGCGCCAAGACCACCTTCCTCTCGGCCTCCGAGCTCGGCTACGAGGAGGAGGGCTACGACGACGACGAGAGCGAGGACGCCGACGCCCAGTGCAGCAGCGCCGGAGAGAGCGACTACGACCTCTCGGGCTTCGCGGACGGCGACGACATGGACGTGGACGCCGACTACCCCAAGCTGCGGGTGGCGCAGCCGGACGAGGACGGCAAGGACGGCAAGGACGAGGTGGGGGAGCTCTCGAGCGTCAGCGCCTGGTCCTTCGAGAGCGACTCCCAGGCCAGCTCGTCCGCCAAGGACAGTCGGCGCCGCTCAGTTTCCTTCGGCCCCTTGCCGCTGGCGAACCTGGCCGAGGAGGACGTCGACATGGGGGCTTCGTCTCCGCGGTCACCACCGCTGACGTTGGAGGAGCTGAGTGATGGAGAGCACGACGGGGAAGATAGACGCAGCAGCGAGTGATCGCCGCGGTTTTGACTATTTGACTACAGCATCAGTCGAGTGAGGGCACTCTTATAAGGAGTACCGTTGGGGACGGACTTCCGACATGCGTGTGCTTGATGGTGCACGGGTGCTACCTACGACCTTCGGTGCGCTAGTGCTGGTCGACCAGCAAACAAGTGAAGCATCGTGGCTTGTAAATATACTTTATGTTGTGCGTGAATCATAAGCAGCCCGTATGCTATCATGACCGCCCTACAAATTGTTCTCCTACCGTTTTTTTAGTTGGGGGGTTTCACCGGCGTTGTCTGTATGATTTTGCTCAAATGCTCATGTGGATTTGAATCAACAACACATAGTCGCACAAAATGACTTTCCACCCTATGATAAGTGTAACGTAAAGTCATAAGGTAAAGATTGGTGTTTCTAATGAACGAATTTGCAGTCACCGCTGCAGACATTGAAATGTTAAGACGGCTGAATGGATGTCACTCACGACTCAGGATAAAAATTCTAGGAGCCGAGACACCTCAAAGACTCTACAAGAACTTTTTGTCGACATACCACTGAGACTTGTAGTCGTCGCCCAGGATGTCCGTAATGGGCACGGCAGCATCCAACTGTCCGCTGAAGGACACACGCTCGTCGGTGGCCGCACCGGGGCCACGGTTGTTGAACTCCTTGAAGTACACGTTGCCCGTGTTGTTGTCCTTGTTCCATTTCTGCCATCCCTGCGGGTTGATGACATCGCCGAGCTCGCTGTTCTGGAAAACGACGCGAGCGTACGGGAACCACGGACGGCCGAGGTAAGCCGCTGACTTGTTGTAGTGGCCGAACACGCGGGCGTTGTTAATAACATACTCGGACAGGTTCGAGCTGTTGCCATTGCCGTTGGCGGTGATGGAACCGTTGCCAATCGACTCGATGTCGCAGGACTCGAACCAAGACTTCGACAGGAGACCAAAGATGAAGTCAACGGCACCATTGATGTACGACTTGGCATACAGCTGAGGGCCCTTGTTGGCACACAGGGTATCCTGGTAACCTGGCATGGAAAAAAGTTTCGTTAGCTACGCGAAAACAGTGCATCTCGATTCCGAAACAAAAACAAAACGAACCTGTCATGTTGCAGGCGTAGAAGCCGTGCTTGGGGCCGTCAACGTAGACGGCGATCGCCTGGCCGAGGTTCTTGATCTTCGGCTCGGGGTTGGCGACGTTGAGGTTGTACACCCTTGTGCCATTCTTCGACCTGAAGAGCATAGTGCTAACCAGTTGGTTGAGCGATCCAGTCGTGTTGGCCGGGAGATCCTTCTGTGCCATCGAGTGCGTGATGGTCACCTGGTTGTGAGCGTACGACTGCGTGTTGCACGTGTAGCCCTGCAGCACGATTGGGCCATTGAATCTGGGGACCACGACTTGCTCCTGATAGACACCCGGGAACACGAAGAGCGTGTGCTCCGCCGTCGTATTGGGGATATTGGCCACACCCTCAGAGACGGTCTTGTAGCTGCCGGGGTGTGCGCCGGTGGCATCGACGACGATAGCACCCTTCGGGGGCCGTACTCGCGCGTTCAGTCCGCTGCACTTGACACCGCCTCCGGCTCCGGCGAGAGCACCCGACGCGAGGGTAGCGAGAAGCACGAGAGGAGCGAAGAATTGCATTGTCCGTCGAGTCGACTTGAGCAGCGAACAGAAAAACAAAAAGTGAACTGGTACAAAACGTTTCTTTCGTACAGCTTCAGCAAGCGAAGACCACTGTCGGAGTGTGTGGATGGCAGTGTTCGTTTACGGTATCCGCAGAGCTTCGTTGCGCCGTTGCGTTGGCCATATCTACGCTTATGCCCATCTTGTGAGCGGATGTCGAGCAATATCATTGAACGGATGTGTGCTTTCTGTAAGGATTGAACGGAAGAGAGCTCTCTGAAGATTGTACTTGCGCTTCCGTCTCAGGATAGAATGGAAGTGGACCATAATTTCGATTGTATTTGGGTCGACGTGTGCTTCTGGCGCTGCAGCTGCGATCTAGTCGCGAGATTGGGGCGCCGTTAGTAGTACAAGATTGGTCTTACTTTTGACTCATTACCATAAGCTTACCATGCACGAGTGCGTGACGCCGAACAGCTGCATGATGCGATTGCACCAGCGGCTTTTGTGTGTGTTACTGAGATCATCGGACGCATCATGTTCGCTTCATCGATAACCGGCCGAGTTGATCGCTCGATTGTTCAATTGGACGACTGCTGCGACTTAGCTGGCGGTCTTCGACGACAGCAGTTTCTTCGTGTGGATGGATGTGCTCTTTGCTTTTCGAACGCAAAGGACCGAAGTCACTACACTGTACGCCGGGCACAGCTCTCCAACTTTAGTGCAGAAGGTAATGCCTGGTTAGTCGTTGCATCAACAAAATTGGAGGCACAAGCAACGCTTGAGACGAGGAGACGGAATATCTTGTGCGCTTCTTTCACCGCGCTGCGGTGACCGCAATACGTAACGTGTGCTCTAGCCGGGAACGTACAATCGATATATCGTATGCAACGCACTGTGCAGTGTACAACTTGTTTGCACCCACCAAGCTGCTCCGTGCTACAGTGTATGCGGTTTAGGCCTGGCAAATGTATTTGAGACTTCTGCATAATCTTCAATTTGAAGCCATTATATCCAACACATGTACGGCCATACCTACGCAGAGGCTTCCCCTGAGGCAGTGATCCCTAGGATACTATCTTACGGAGGATAACCAACAACTACAATCCATAATTGCGCTGCGCATGAAGATTGAAACATACATTATGGCAACTCTAAAGGGCAACGAATCCATTATGCATCAACCTTCTCTTTAGACGCAGTGACGACTGTTGTGATCGACTAAAACAAGCGGTTAACCTTGAGAAAGAGCACTGCACAGGTGGCATGGATTGCCGAAGAGGCCTTCACCTTGCTAAACAGCCTCTCAACAGCGTTCGACGTAGGGGGGTGTACGGAACGAGCGGATAGTTGCGTACACACGGGGGTAAATCAGTCAAAGTGATTACCTTGCAGTAAATTTACCTTGAAGCTTGGTTTGGCGCTTAAGGGCAAATAGTAGTATCTGAAATATATTATGGATTTCAACTGCTATGATCAATCAATTATGGGAGGCTTATCTCAAACCAAGGAAACCCACTACGCATCAAGCTATGGCATTTACTAGTACTGTAGTAGTATGAAAACCACCATAGGAATCACTGCTGAGCCGAGGTAATGCCACGCAACGGTCTCGACGACTACAGTACTACTACTACTGGTACTACTACTTAGTTGCCCCATTGGCAAACGCCAGCCCTCTTAAGCTTGCATTTACGACGATGCTACAGCCTCTTTACGTACTACTGCAGCTAGTACCAACGAAAGGATTGGTTGTTCGGAGGCTCATCAGTGCATTCGTCTCTCGAGTTACCGAGAGGATTTCCTCACAAAGATTCAGAGCAGATCTTGGTATTTTTGCGAACATCATTTGAGCCTCGGGCCGCCATCGGGCGAAAATATGCAACAGGAAACGAAAACTATCGGTTGACTCCCGCGCGAGGAGATTGACGAATGAGCTCAAGCCAGCCGCTTGCGCCTTTGGCGGGACACGCAACAGCCAATCATTTTTGCTGCCGAATATAAAGTGTCTCTTCACGCTAAACTAGGCTGTCGACTTTAAATTAGCAATAACTCACCGTAAATTCGATCCTATCGGTTTTCGCGGGGCTTTAAGCGCGTCGTTTCATAACGGATCATAATGGGACGTGGCTGTTCGCCTCGGGCAGCGCAAGGCAGCTTACTCTCGAAAAAGATCTGAGCGACTCGTCGTGCCCGCACCTGAAGACCGCCGCAAGAATGGGCCTGCTGAACCTGCTGCGCAAGCTCAAGAAGGACGACAGCGAGGCGCGCATCCTGGTGCTGGGGCTGGACAACGGCGGCAAGACCACCATCCTCAAGAAGCTCTCGGAGGAGGACATCAGCCACATCATGCCCACGCAGGGCTTCAACGTCAAGAGCCTGCAGGTGGACGGCTTCAAGCTCAACATGTGGGACATCGGCGGCCAGAAGACCATCCGCCCGTACTGGCGGAACTACTACGAGCAGACCGACGCCCTGGTGCGGCTGCAATCCATCAATTAGTTGCTGGCCTTGGTGGTTAATTAACTGGGTTTTTTCATATTTTGCTGTAGATCTACGTGATCGACAGCGCCGACCGCCGCCGCCTGGAGGAGACGGGCATGGAGCTCGTGACGCTGCTGGAAGAGGAGAAGCTCTCCAACGTGCCGATCCTCGTGTTCGCCAACAAGCAGGACCTGCTGAACGCGCTGCCCTCGGGCGAGATCTCCACGGCTCTCAACCTGGCCACCATCCGCGATCGCACGTGGCACATCCAGGCCTGCTCGGCCAAGACGGGCGAGGGTCTGCAAGAAGGAATGGAGTGGATAGTCAACACAATGAGCACTGGACGGGAGGCCAAGTAAGATGCTGAAGGTCGAACCGCAGCACGGCCCGTTGACCACACGGTGAAACCGTGCGAACCGCCGTCGCCTTCACATATCAACCTGCTTAATGATCACTTACGCACTGCAGATAGGCAATCAGCGACCAGCCAGCTATTGCACGCACTCGTGCTGCGACTATCTATCTGTAAGGTATCATCAATAATGCCTTTGAACGATACATGTAACACCTCGTGTAGGTTTTTGGCATGTGGACACCAACGCACTCCACGACTTTATTAGAGGTTGTTTTTGTGTCGAGCATTCGGGTGTCTTTCACCTGAGTAGACCCTGGTGCTACTTGCATTCGCAGGCACTCGCTTAGGCCTCGAACTCAACGCCAATCTTGACCTGCTCCGCCTGTGCGACAATGTCGGCGATCTTGACGGCCTTCTCGGCGGCGTCCTCCAGGTCGTCGGCCACAATCATCTTGATGCCCGACTCGGCGATAATCTTACGCGCGGGCTCCACGTTGGTGCCCTGCAGACGGATGATGACCGGCTTCTTCAGGCCCAGGTCCTTGGCAGCGGCCACGATACCGGCGGCGATCACATCGCAGCGCATGATACCGCCGAAGATGTTGACCAGGATCGACTTGACCTGGTCGTCGCCGTCCAGGATCTCGAAGGCCTTCTTCACCTGCTCCTCGGTGGCACCTCCGCCCACGTCCAGGAAGTTGGCGGGCGAGCCGCCGTACAGCGAGATGATGTCCATGGTAGCCATGGCCAGACCGGCGCCGTTCACGAGGCAGCCGATGTTGCCGTCCAGGCCGATGTAGTTCAGATCGTAGGCGCTGGCCTCGACCTCACGCGGGTCCTCCTGGGTCTTGTCGCGCTTGGCGAAGATCTCCTTGTGGCGGAAGGCGGCGTTGTCGTCATAGTTGAGCTTGGCGTCGCAGGCGAAGATCTCGCCCTCGCGGGTCTCGGCCAGCGGGTTGATTTCCACGAGCGTGGCGTCCACGCCGATGAACATGTTGTACAGGTTCTTGATCTGCGTCTCGAGCTTGTTCAGGACGTCGCCCTCGCCGCCCAGCGCCTTGGCGAGGCGCGTGACCTGCGCGTCCGTGGGTCCCGTCGCGATGTCGACGTTCTCCTTGAAGATGAGCTCGGGCGTGGCCTCGGCCACGTCCTCGATGGAGGTTCCGCCGGCGGGCGAGGCCACCATAACGGGGCCCTGCGACGCGCGGTCCATGAGGATCGAGAAGTACATCTCTCGGCGCATCCACACGCGCTCCATGAGGAAGACCTTGGCCACCTCGATGCCCTTCTCGCCCGTCTGCTTGGTCACGAGCGTCTCGCCCAGCATCTTCTTGGCGAAGTCCTCGGCCTGCTCCGGCCTGGTGCACATGTGCACGCCGCCCTTGAAGCCGTTCTTGAACGTGCCGAGGCCGCGGCCGCCCGTGAGCGCCTGCGCCTTGATCACCACGTCCACGCCCTCTGTAAAAAAAAAATAAAAAAAAAATATTTTTGTTAAACAAAAAATCCTCCTGGACGTCTATGCACATTGCAAGGCAAGGGGAGATTCCCCCTCCCCCCTCCCTCTAGTGATATTGCTATTGGCACGCACCACGGTCGCCGCGGATCTTGCTGAAGGCGGCCTTGGCCTCGGCCGGCGTGTCGGCCGGGATGCCCTGCGGCGTGGCGACGCCGAAGCCCTTCATGATCTCCAGCGACTGGAACTCGTGCAGGTTGAGGCGACGCACCTGCGCGCTCTGGCGCGCGGGCAGCGACAGCAGCTGGGGGTTACGCAGCACGCGGCCGAACATGGCGGAGACTCTAGCGACGGACGGACGTGCGGGTGGCTGGAGGCGGCTCGGGAAATGATACCGGTACCAGGCGCTTCTTGGCCCCACAACGCGGGGAGCTCAATTCGGCGCGGCCACGGTACGCGTGTCCCGGGATTTATTGTGGTCGAGCTTCCCCGCGGTACGGACCTCTATCTTGCGGGTAAAGGGCGGTTGGCGAAACGGCATTGGGCGACATGGGACAGAGAGCGGCGATTGGACGAAATACGCTGGGAGTGGGATCCCTAAACCTTGCGCTTCATACTTGAACTCTGAGGACTGCAGCTTCAAGCACACAAAACGTACACGAATGTTAAACGATACCGGTGATTGGCCGCCGCGCTGTCGGTATTCACCGGGCGTCATGCGCTCAGCGATCGCAGTGCTCGACGCGCGCGGAAGGCGAAAGCGCAGCGAGTTGCAGGCGCCGGGAGCCTGGAAGTTGGTCGAGACGATGGGGCCTGCAGTGATGTTGTCGTGGGCTGGATGAAGCTGGGGTCGTGACCGAGATAGGAGGGAGCAAGGCATTTCTCAGTTCTGGCCGCGGAGGCAATCACCGAGGCGCAAGCACCGCCTGTCAGCACCGACGGGATGCCACTTGAAGCCTCGGGGGCCGAAACTGGCTGGCTTTAGTGTCCTGCAAGCAAGTTTGACACTGTGGAAGTTGAGACCGAGCGGTGCAATCCACGTGAAGGTACTCTTTTCGAGGACCCATGTCTTTCGGTGAAGATGGCTGTATGATCGCTGCAATTCGTGTGTGGGGTTTGGCTTTGGTAGGTTACTCGCTCGTCAGCGAATCACCGACAGTGATTCAGGATGTCAGTCAGGGCAAGGATGGATGTTATCCGTGTGATATCTGTGAACCAGATACACAGCGACCCGTGGGTTCTGGGTTTTCAACATCAGTAGTGAATCGAACTTGGCATTCCCCGCGAGGTCATGCGCGTTCGTCGTGCTCATTGTCCAACTTGCCACGGCCCCACCAGATCAACTCACCAGCTCACGAAGACCGCGATGCAGCTCTCTTTATGCCTCTCCGTTGCTATTACGGCGCTGTCCATGACCACGGGAGACCGTTCCGCGACCGCAACGGAATTCCAAGCCGTTGGCATGTATTCAAGCGCTAGCTGCAAGGGATCGCCTGATTTGCTGACTATGTGGCCGTCGACGAACTGCACGGAGAGTACCGATGGCTGTGAAGAAGCGGAAGACGAATACCAACTCTCCAGCTGCATTTCGGACCAGTACGCGTATACCGCAGAAGCCTACGGAGACGTTCCCTACTTACTGGTGGACATGTACGACGACGATGACTGCGAGACCTACAAGGGCTCGTTCGCGCTGCGTGCAAACGGTGACTGTATCGCGCGTGGAGATCACGCTGTCAAGGTTGTGATGAATATGAATGGGTCGGCGACGGTGACCGAGTACAGTGACGACAGCTGCAGTGACCAAGATATCGTGGAAGGCGACATTGTTGATGCTACCTGGTTCGAGAGCTACACTTGCACCGACGCCGGCTTCGTTTTCTACAACAACGCGTACCCCGGAACGAGCGGCAGTGGCAGCTTAACCACTGCTGAGAGCGGAGCCCTCCACCACTTCAAGTCTCACCTACCAACATACCTGGCTCAGTTGCGGATGTAACGGAGCAATTCATCCATTCCGGTACCGTGATCGGTTTTTCTGAGTAAGAACAAAAACAAAATGAATGTATCCTTCGCACGGCCAAACTAGTACAAGGCAGAATCCTCCGTTAAACTGCCTACAGACAGGTTGGCATTACGATGCAGATCACGCAGTGCTTCTTGCACCTATGGTGCTGGCAATGAGCTCGAAAGCCGGCATTGCTATCGCCATAAAGATTCAAGCAATTGACGTCTATTCAAGTGCTGGCTACAGGGGAACACCCGACTCGCTAAATGTGTTGCAGTCAGTGGACTGCAAAACGAGCAGCGATGAGTGAGCTGAAGCCGAGAACACAAACCACACAGAATACCTAGCTGTCGGTTGGATCTCTGATCCGTACGCGCATGCTGCAGAAGTCTTCGGAGACGTGCCGTACGTGCTGATGGACGTGTTCGCTGACGACAACTGTGGCGTCTACACAGGCTCGTTCGCGCTACGCGCAAACGGCGACTGCCTCGTGCACGGAGAGCACGCGGTCACGGTGGTGATAAACACCAACGGGTCCGCAGTAGTGATTTTCAACGGCGGAAATTTCAGCGAGGATACTAATGACCCTGGCTCAACACAAAACATACCTGCACTACGTATACAGTGACGTTCTCTTGTTCATCTCAACCTTGCCTCGTCACACATTTGCGACGAGGCAAATCGGTAAAACCGGTGTCATTCGGTTCTATACCGGCACGCTCTACTCCTATTCTCGAGGGCCGGTTGAAGAAGTCGCTCGGGCTATGGCGTCGCCCTCGTCCTTCAACGCCACGCTGGCCGTGCTGCTGGCGGCCAAGTACTGCCGCCAGTACCCGCTGTTCCGCTGGCGCGAGGAGGCGCTGCCGGCCATGGGGCGGCGTGCCGAGAAGTACTGTTTTCGCGTGGACATGCTCAATCTGCAGCAGGAGAGCTGCGGCGAGATGCTGCTGGCGTTGCTGCCGGCGCAGCTGAGCCTGCTGGACTTCCAGAAGGAGAACACGCTGTACAAGCTCAAGGCACTGCTCGTCACGCTTAAAGTGCGCGTCTCCGCGGCATTTTACGCCCCATATTGACCCAGATACGAACGATTACACTATTCGAGTTCTGATCTCTGTTTTGTGCCTCTATTGCCTCAGCACCCGTACATCCTACCAGTGCTGGACATCTACTACTCCAAGGAGAAGAAGGCACTGGTGGTGGTGCAGCCATTCACCCCCAGTGGAAGCATCAAGGACCGTATCTACCAGGTGGACAACCCGGCCAAGCCCTACGACGTCAAGTATCGCTTGGAGAACGCCCACCCGCTGCCGCTCAACGAGATCGCCAAGTACTCACGCCAGATCCTGGAGGCCCTGGACGGACTCAGGTCCAAGGGGCTGGTGTGCGACCACCTGAGGTCGACGAATGTCGTCGTGGATGACGGCAACGCCCGACTCGCCGAGATCTACACGCCGCTGCTGGCGATCGACCGGTATAAGGACAGTCGCGAGCTGACGGTGAGTCGTGAGCAGCACATGGACATCGACCTGCTGCTGTTTGGACAGATTCTCTACGAGATGGCCACGGGCATGGAGCTCTTGAGCCCGCTGCCGGAGGAAGGCGTGCTCGAGATGCTGGCGCCGGAGATCGCCGAGGTGCTGGTGGCGATTTTCTACGAGCCGGAGTCGTTGGCGCAGCCAGAGCAAGCCCCGCTTCCCGTGGAGGCGGAAAACATGGGAGCGGAGTTCGATGATAGCGCGTCCGTCAGCACCAGCACCGTGAGTAGCCGCAACAAGAAGCACCTCTTTTTGGTAGACGTCGAGCAGATGCTTGAAGATTTCCCGCTGTTCGCTGCCGCGCGCGATGTGCCGCCGATCCGCACGCTGTTCTCCGGGTTCCGCCTCGACTCCGGCATGAAGAGCACCATCAAGTACAGCATGCGCATCAACGCTAGCCGCAGCCAGGCCCACATCGTGCATTATAACGACCAAGAAGCCCTACTGCGCGCGCGTCAACGCGCGGAGCGCCGCGTGTACGAGGAGAAGGAGAAGCAGCAGCAGCGCATCCAGCAGCTCACGCCCAGCAGGAACCCGGCCAGCAAGGGCAACGCGTATAGCAGCAAGACCATCCCGTCCAGGCGAAAAACCTATCGCGCCGACAGCTTCCGCAAGCACGCGCAGCGCACGCTCTCGCGCCCTGGCAGTAGTAAATCCAACGCCAGCTCCTCCAGTGCCTAACACTAAAACCCTGCATTGAAACACAATTTTATCGTCCACCAATATGTCCTCCAGTGTGTCCTCCTTAGATATGGCTACACCTATCGACCAGCACTCACGAAGTGTAGCCATGCCCCGAATGATCCGTGCACGTTCCTTACGGTCAGCGCTCATAGTGAATCCAAGTCAAAGCACTACCATACACTCCTTCATTACAAGCCCCTGCGTCACTCCAGTCGACGTCGGTCAGTCCACATCGAGATCGTTGGGCGACCGGCGACAGCTCCATGACGTCGTTCCTGTCGGCGCTGCGCGCCGAGTTCCCCGCTCCCTCCGCTTCGGGGAGCTTTGCCAGGCAAAATGCAACGCCTGGCGAGTCTCCGCAGCTCTCGCCGCCGTCTGTGGGGAAAGTTACTGCCGATCAAAGCTCGACGTTCTGCGACCCTTTCCTCTCCTCCGAGAGACTGTGGGATGTGTCGCTCCCCACGCACCGCCGCGACCTGCTGCGGGTGCTGCAAGTGGACCACGACGCGCTGCGTGCAGCCAACGAGCGGGAGGCCGCGGCGGGCGCTGTGGGCGCCGTGGTGACCTCCAGAAGACACAGGGCCAAGGACCAGAAGCCCAAGCCCAAAGAGCCCAAGAAGGACGTCGCGGAGCTGCTGCTGGTGGCCTGTGCCACACACACGAGCGCCAACAGCGACAGCTGCTTCTTGACCACGCTGGAGCTGGCCGAGTCGGTGCTGCAGACCGTTCAGGACAGTCGGGGAGACGCCGACACGGTGCAGGCTCAGCTCTTCGGCCTCGTGGGCGTGGAGGGCATGGACCTCATCGCGTTCGCGGTGCAGAACCAGAAGGAGCTCAGCAGCTCCAGCGTGACCAAACAGAAGCTGCTGGACGCCCAGAAGATGCTGGAGATAGCCGAGAGGCACGCGGAGAGTGGAGGCGCCTCCGCGAGACCGACGGGGTTCAGTATCCAGACGGAAGCGGAGCAGCAGTTCCAGCGACAACAGCGCAAGGCGCTGCGTAGAGCGAACCGGCAGAATGGTGGTGGAGAAGAGGAGGAGGTGAACTGGCTGGAAGCGGCGGGGTACGACCCGGAAGTGTTGAGGCTGCAAAGGGAGTTCGCTGAGGAGGAACGAAGACTGCAGTCGTCCTCGCTGGTGCAGCGCGAGTTTGGAGAGCTGCAGGGAGGATATGACTCCACTGCGGCGGCGGGTCAGCTGATGTCGGCAGGAGCCCTTACGCTGCCGGCGAATACCAAGAGAACGCACTACAAGGGATACGAGCACGTGTTCATCCCTGCCCACGCCAAAAAGGGGCTGGGGAGAGAGGAAAAGCTTGTGGCTATCTCGAGTCTGGAAGAGTTCGCGCAGACTGCGTTCCACGGCATCACCAAGCTCAACCGACTGCAGTCGAAGCTGTTTGAAGCTGCGTACAACTCGAACCAGAACCTGTTGGTGTGCGCCCCGACTGGTGCTGGTAAGACCAACGTGGCTATGCTTACTATCCTGCAGGAGGTCAAGTTGCAGCTCAATCGGCATCGGGATCAGTCCGCCAGTAAAGGCCTCGCCAATATGAAAATTATCTACGTGGCTCCGATGAAGGCTCTGGCGCAAGAAGTGGTCACGAAGTTTGGCCAGAGACTGCAAGCGCTGAAGCTGAAAGTGCGCGAGCTCAC
Source organism: Phytophthora cinnamomi (assembly GCF_018691715.1). NCBI lineage: Eukaryota > Oomycota > Peronosporomycetes > Peronosporales > Peronosporaceae > Phytophthora > Phytophthora cinnamomi. The sequence goes on from NW_027150975.1 coordinate 161,097, forward strand.
GGGTGATATGCAGTTAACAAAGAAGGAGATCGAGGAAACTCATGTGATTGTGACGACGCCGGAGAAATGGGACGTCATTACGCGCAAGTCCGGCACCCAGCAGTCGCTTCTGAGCCAGGTGAAGCTTCTTATTATCGATGAGGTCCACCTACTGGCAGATGAACGTGGTCCTGTTATCGAGACCATCGTGGCACGTACGTTGCGTCGCGTGGAGAGTACGCAGAGCATGATTCGCATCGTAGGTCTTTCAGCGACGCTGCCCAACTACGTCGACGTCGCGTCATTTTTGCGCGTGTACGTTCCGAATGGGGACGCACGCATGCAAAACGCAGCTACGAATGGCGGCAAGGGCGGACTGTTCTTCTTTGACTCGACGTACCGACCAGTGCCCCTCGATCAAACGTTCATCGGAGTGAGCACGAACGCAAATTTGAAGGAAGCGCTTGGATTAAGTGCCGCCGCGCTCTCTACGGTGACAGCAAGTGAGGAGGATCTTCAAAAGGAAAAGAAGGCGGCGGGCGCTACCATGAGTCGTCAACGCCAGATCCAGTTGATGATGAACAAACTTACTCTAGCTCACTGCCTGAAGCAGGTCGAACACAACGAGCAAGTGATGGTATTCGTTCACTCGCGAAAGGAGACGGCAGCTACGATGCACAGCATTGTTGAGCTCGCGCGTGGTAACGAGGAAGAACCTGGCACGCTGGAAGCATTTTTGCCGCCGCCAGAACTTCAGATGCCCGTTAACTTGCAAGATCGCGTTCAGAAGAGCCGCAACAAAGAGCTGAAGGAGCTGCTGGGGTATGGCATGGGTATTCACCACGCTGGTATGCTTCGCAGCGACCGAAATCTGACAGAGCAACTGTTCGAAATGGGCTACATTCGCGTACTCTGTTGTACGGCAACGCTGGCATGGGGTGTGAATTTGCCTGCACACTCCGTTATTATCAAGGGTACTCAAGTATACAATGCTGACAAGGGTGGCATGACCCAGCTGAGCATGCTCGACGTTATGCAGATCTTTGGTCGTGCTGGTCGTCCACAGTACGACACGAGCGGTGATGCTGTGCTCGTGACGACTCAAGACCAGCTACCTCACTACTTGCGGCTGCTTACGACAGGCATCCCAATGGAGTCGGCGCTGATCAAGGCGTTACCTGATCACTTGAATGCCGAGATTGTGTCTGGCACCGTGACGAACCTGGAGGAGGCGTGTACGTGGCTCAGCTACACGTATCTGTACGTACGCATGCGGAAAAACCCGCTAGCCTACGGCATGAAACTGGATGATGTGAATGAGGACCCGATGCTGATCGCTCGACGCAGACAATTGCTAATGGATGCTGCTGAAAAATTGGCAGCGTGTCGTATGATCAAGATTTTGCGCGAGAAGGTTCAGTTGGGCGCCGACCAAGAAGGCAAAATTGCGTTTGCGGTGACCTCAATGGGACGTGTGGCCAGCCACTTCTACATCCAACACACTTCCATCGAGACTTTCAACGATCTGCTTGACAGCAAGGCAGGCCAGAAGGAAGGCGATGAAGATGATCTGGACTGGGAGAAGGTGCTATTGGTTCTCTGCAGCAGCAACGAGTTCGAGCAGCTGAAGTCGCGTGAAGAAGAAATGCCGGAGCTGGAGAAGCTTAAGCGTCGGTTCTGCCGCTACGATATCCTTGGTGGAGGTATGGACACCTACACGGGCAAGACGAACATTCTTCTGCAAAGTTTGATCGGGCGCGCCCGTGTGTCGACGTTCACGCTTATCTCCGACACAAATTACGTCGCTCAGAACGGTTCTCGTGTCTGCCGTGCCCTGTTCGAGATCTGCTTAAAGAAAAACAGCGCACGCAAGGCCGAGAAGTTCCTGCAACTTGCCAAGTGCATCGATCAAAAGATGTGGTGGGACCAGAACGCCATGCTGCAGCTTCCGAATATCCCTCTCGATATCATCGGAGAGGTTGATCGCCGCCAAAATATGACCCTGTACGACGCAGTTGCGGATCCCGACGCCTTTAACCTGAGTGCCAAGGTGAAAAAGTGGGTCCAGAGCGTTCCGTTCATCGACATGGACAACGTGCAGACGCAACCGTTCGGTGGTAACATGATCAAGCTGGCGTTTGATCTCTACCCACTGTTCCCTGAGTGGAAAGAAGGCGTCTTCCAGGGCAAGACTCTGGCCTCATGGCTCTGGGTGGAAGATGGCATCACTGGTTACATCTACCACTCGGAGTACTTTGTGCTCCACCAGAGTCGATTTCTGGGATGGAAGGCAGGCACGCAGACGCTCGAGGTGGAGTGCTATCTCCCGGTGTTTGTTTCCCAGACGCAAAAGGATGCCAACTACGTGATTCGCATTTTGTCCGATCGTTTTGTCGGCATCGAGTCTTTTTACGAGGTGATCTACACGCCGAGCGAAAGCACTGTGGCCGAGACGAAGAAACAGAAGGACGAGATGTACACGAAGCTGCTTCGACTTCACCCGCAACCGCTCCAATCTCTTGACGACCCAGTTTATCAGGCGCTGTACGTGGGCACGTTCCAGTACTTCAACCCGATCCAAACCCAAGCATTTCACCAGCTTTATCACCAGAATGGCAATGTGCTGCTTTGCGCGCCGACTGGCAGTGGAAAAACCGTGTGTGCCGAGCTAGCAATGCTACGGGTGTGGAAACAGCAGCAGGCCAGCGAAAATGGTCAAGCTGGTGCTGAGGGAGGCTCCGACACAGCGGCGGTGCAGCCACACCGAGGCCGACGCACCTCGCAGTCACTCATTGTGTACATCGCACCGATGAAAGCGCTCGCTCGCGAGAAAGTGGCGGAGTGGAAGGCTCGGTTCGAAAATAATGCACACCTGCACAAGAAGGTGGTCGAAGTTACCGGCGATACACTCGTCAATGTGGAGTTTATCCTGAACAAGGCGGATATCGTGGTCACGACTCCGGAAAAGTGGGATTTGTTGACACGAAGCAGCACCGTTGGTCGCGCGCTGATGAGTCAAATGGCACTTGTGATCGTAGATGAAGTGCACTTGGTAGGAGAGGCGCCGCGTGGTGCCGTGCTTGAAGTTTTGATCAGCCGATTAAGACGATTCAAGCGCTCAGGCCCGCCTATCCGCGTTGTTGGTTTGTCTACAGCTCTTGCAAACGCAGGCGACGTGGGTCAATGGCTGGGTGGAATCACTTCAAGCCACGCTAACAACCCTGATGGAGGCCAAGTATACAACTTCCGAGCCTCCGTGCGCCCCGTGCCCATGGACGTGCACATTCAAGGCTTTCCGGAGCGTCATTACGTGGCGCGGATGGGTGCTATGAACAAGCCCACCTTCATGGCTATCAAGTCGCACTCGCTCGACAAACCAGTGCTCATTTTCGTATCGTCCAAGGCTCAGACGAAGCTAACAGCGCTAGACCTAATCCAGTTCTGCGTTGCTTCTGACGAGGGCGGAGATGGAAGCAAGCGCTTCTTGAAGATGGACGAAGCTGTCATGGACTCGATTTGCCAGTCGAACCAGATCGTGGATGAAACGCTAAAACACACGCTTTCTTTCGGCATCGGCCTTCACCACGCTGGCCTGGCGCGGAGAGACCGCGAACTTGTGGAGAAGCTGTACAAGGATCGCCTTATCCAAGTTGTGATTTCTACTTCGACGTTGGCGTGGGGAGTGAATCTTCCGGCTCACCTTGTAGTAATCAAGGGCACCGAGTACTTTCAGAACGGACGGTACCGCTCATACCCGTTGAGCGACTTGCTGCAGATGATCGGCCGTGCTGGTCGCCCGCTGCTGGATGACAAGGGCGTTGCGTGTGTACTGGTAGAAGAGAGCAAGAAAAACATGACGCAGCGCTTCTTGTACGAGCCTCTGGCAGTCGAGTCGTGCCTCGGTGGAAATGCCGCGCCCCACATCTTGGCGAATCACTTGAATGCCGAGATTGCAGCAGGCCTCATTCACACGAATAAGGACGTTATGGACTACTTGAGCTGGAGCTTGCTTTTCCAGCGAGTGCTGAAGAACCCGAGCTTCTATGGAGTTGGCACCGACTTGGTGGTCACCGACTCTCCTCATGAAAAACCTGGGAAGCAGAGCAAGCAGGGAAAGCAGCAAAAAAAGCCTAGCAAGCAAGACGAGTTGGAGACGTTTTTCCAGCAGCTTATATCCACGACAATGCAGCAGCTAGACACCAGCCAATGCGTCACAATGTCTCAAGCGAATGGCACACCGTCCTTCGAACCTACATTTGCCGGAAAACTCGCTGCGTCACTCTACGTGGATGTTCGCACGGTATCCAACATGCTTTCAGCTCTGGAGACCGTGGCAAACGGGAAGAAAGAAGCCGATGCGCGGGCCAACACACTGCGGCTGCTTTGCGTGGTTTGCGAGTCGAGTATGGAGCTCCGAGATATCCCGCTGCGCCATAACGAGGTCATGAATAACATCATCACGGATCTTTGCGCGAAGGTGAAGTACTCGCCACTAAAGCACTTGTTCGCCAGTGCGCCCAAGCGCCAGAAGGCGCTGCTGGAGACCCACGGAAGCGAGGTGAAGGCGCTCCTCGTGCTGCAAATGCACTTGATGGGTATTCGTCTGCCGTCAAGCGACTTTGTTAATGATCTTCGGACACTACTCGACCATTTGCCGCGTCTGCTGAGCGCGGTGATCGACCTCTGCGGTTATCTCAAGCTCACGGATCTGGTTTTCACCGGTATTCGTCTGTCTCAAGCTGTTGTTCAGGGTCGATGGCCGAATGAAGTGAGTGCTGATAGTAATGATGTACTGGCCCAATTGCCGCACGCGTCCCAGTCGGTCTTGAAGCTGCTGCGTGAGCAGTTCAAGATTGAGAGCATTGCTGATTTACAAGCAGCTCTGGCAGCAAAGGGCAAGAAGTCGCAGATCATTGAGCGTCTGCAGAGCCAGCAAACGCAACAGCAACGTGGCCGCCCTAGCGGCCTTACAAAGCACAAGGTCAATGAGCTTATTCGCGTGGCTGAGGGGATTCCGCAGCTCCGCGTGAGCGTTCAGGTGAAGAAGAAACAAGAGCAGCAGGTGGTTGACGTGGAATTGACTGGTTTGAACGACCAAGGTGGGAAGAACTTGGCCTTCACCTCGCGTCTCCAGAAGCCGAAGCCGTACGGCTTCTACGTCCTTTTGACAACCAAGAAAGAGGGAGCTGGAGAGGAACTCGTCCATGTGAAGCATGTTGCGTGGAAGCACAAGATTCACGTGTCATTTTCGCTGCCATCTCCAGGTGTTAGCTATGAAGTGCACGTGCTCTCCGATGCGATTGCTGGTATCGACAGTTCACATGTCGTTCAGGCATGAAGGATTACTCAAGTATGACGAAGTTGTTTCAACAACAATGCATAGACAGGTACGAAGACAGCACAGGCAGGTAAATGCAAACACGAATCGTTGCAACTTAGCATGGGAGGTATGGAGATATCTAGTTACTTGTTGTGTTGTGTTGCGCTAGCTAGAGAAAGAGCGTCGGGCTTACTTGACCTTGGTCATGGGGCCCGTATGTGCGTTGAAGATAGGCTGAGCTGTTGCTGGTGTGGTTACGCTGTCGCGTGTGTTGGAGAGGCTGCGCTGGTAGACATTGAAGGCGTTGTGTTTTGCAGGTCCCTCGATGAAGGCGACCAGCTCATCGCTCATGTAGTACTGCTCGGAGGTTTTGTTGACGGAGCAGTCTTCGCAGAAGCAGAGCAGGATGGTGTCGATTCCCGTGCCGTAGACGTCCAGGAAGAACGAAGCCGTCGCGTAGCTCAGCACACCGGTGAGCAGCATGGGGAAAATGGGGCTGCTCACGTTGGCGAGGTCGCCCATGAAGAAGCTGGGGAGGTGTGTCGGTGGGTACCGGATGAAGACGAACATGAAGAGCATGCAGAAGCCCGTGATGAAGACTTTACCAAGGATCATCAGGAAGCGCGCGATGATGCTGACGGTGGCGACGCGAGCGGCGTTGGCCAGCAGCAGCGCGAACGAATCCTTCATGGACGGGCAGAAGCTCCGGCCTTTCATGGCCATGATGATAAAGGCGTTCTTGTTGAGGAACTTGAGGCACTTCTCGAAGCACCAGAGGAAGCACCTGAAGCACATCATGGCCACTTTGACGACGGCGTTGCCCTGCTTGGCAGCGCGCATCTTCTGGTCGACATACTCGAGGGCAATGCGCAGGAACTGTACGATGGCGATAATGAGACTGCCGAAGGCAATCGACCCGAAGTGATAGCGGATCGTACGCCATACCGAACGCAGCACGGGTCGTGCAGGAACCTGGCGCTTGTCTAGCGTCCAGTAGTACTCGCAGAAAGCACCGGCAATCGTGGCGTACGCTGCCGCCTGGATGAATTGACTGGTCCAGAGCAACCCGAAGAGGTGGTAGATCATCAAGTAGTGCATGGTGTCGTCGTCTTTCATCTGCACGGGCACGACAGATCCAACGTTGGTCCCTGTGGCGCCGGACGTCGTATTTGCGACGTCGTTGAGTAAAATCTTGCCGGACGTTGCAATGTACGCTGCCGCCACTAACCAGTAGGCCACAAGCCCGACTGCGAAGAACGTCGGCACGATCGGGTACAGCGTGAGCATGGGCATGGACTGCAGTGCCTTAGAAGCTTCACGGATGATGCCGATGGCAATGCGAATGCGGCCACACATGAAGATCAACAGAAGCAGCAGCAGCGCGTCGATCGCAGTGAGGACGTAGCAGGCGATGGCCCAGTAGTGAGCCTGGTCATCTGCTACGTTGATGCCCGCCGACGTGATGTATGTCGTGGTTGCAGTAGTGACAGCTTGAGCTTTCGCGGACGACACGCCCATTCCCGTCAAGGTGCTCTGCATACTAGTGCTGTTGATCAAATTGCCTTCGTACGCACAGAAGACAGTGACGACGATCTGCATGGCCACCACGAGCACGATCACGACCCACACGAAGAGCCCTGCGCAGTACCGCAGTAGCACGAGCCAGATCATGCCAAGAACCAGCGCAAACAGACCACCGCAGATCAAAATGGGGAAGGCAGCCTTCTGCAAGTCGCCCAGCCAGCGGGCCACCATGTACCATTTGCGACTCAGCATCTTGGTGACGGGGTCCTCGGTGGTGGAGCCGATCTGGCGCTCCTGACGCGTCGACTCCAAGTTCGTGCAGTTTGGCCGCAATGTGGTGACCATTTCAGCACAAGTCGTGTCGCCACAGTCTCGGAACGGGTTCATGGTTTCGTTGGTTCCGCAGGTCAAGGGCGTGCCGACCTTGTAGTTCTTGGTCTCTTCGTCCGTGCAGTCGTCGATGCACCGGGCGCTCTCAGTGACCTCGATCTTGGTGAGCTCCACGCAGCGATACAGCACGTTACTGGAGTTGGTCATGAGCTTCCAGGGAGACCCAGCCTTGTCGTACTCCATGGTGGAGCCTGCGCTGGTGTCGTCTTCGTTCACGGGGTCCTTGTGCATCTCGTAGTCCAGATACGCGTGCACGTAGAGGTCATTGGTTGAGTCGGTGAGAAGCGGGCAGGACGGGACACACACGCCGAACAGCTTGCGAAGCGTGGACGGGTTGGCTAGCTGCTTGGCACTGAGGCCAGAAGCCGACAGCGCCAGGAGGTCTTCCGAGAGCCGCGGGTAGATCATGTACTTGTAGCCGGTGAAGTCGTAAGCCGGCACGTTGTCGGTCTTGCCCGCCTTGGCGCCACATGTCCGCCCCATCCAGTCCGTGCCGTAGATGAGTCGCTGCGGCTTGCCGTGTTGGTACCCGACGCCTGCGATGATGATCATGCCGATCCAGAACACGACGAAGAAGAGCAGGCACAGCACGTCCGTGCACTTGCGGTTGCTGGGCTTGAACGGGTTCGTGCTGACCAATTCGGTGGGGCGAGTGGCTTTGCGTGTCGGGTCTTCTTGGATGTCGTCGCCGTCATCTTTGCGCGTGCTGCCGCGGTTCCCCATGACCAACAACCTCCTTCACTAAGGATTAATGAGGTAGCTGCACCTGGAAGTTGAAGTCGACTAACCGAGTGACTTGTCCGCTTTGCGGGAAACACGACAATGCTGGGAGTGTTGTCACGCCCAACATGCTTCCATTGCAGAGCGCACGAGCGCATGAAAACCACCAGGTTGAGAGCTACACACACTATCCCATGTACATGCGGCTCGATCGTTACGAAACCTCAAAAGGCCATCAAAATGACCGAAATTGTAGCCATCTCAAGTTGAAGCGGTAATTCGTCGCCTAAAACTTACATCAGTATTTTTTGCGCGAATAAATCGGAGAGACGATAAAAATGACCGAGCAGCAGGAGCTGTACCACGAGCGCCAGCAGCTCTACCGCTGCGGGCTGCACGCGCTCAACAACGTGCTCCAAGGTAGAATACGCTACCGGGATGCGAGCCCCGGCGGTAAAACTGTAGTATGAAGCTTAAAACGCCGCTACTTTTAGGCCCCCTGTTCACTAAAACCACGCTGGACGAGGCGTGTGAGGAGCTGGCGACCAGAGCAGACCCGGACGCTGGCCATGGACTCATGAGCTGGGCCTGGAACCCGCACAGATCCCCACTGGGCCTGGGCAACTACGACGTCAACGCCCTGACACTCGCCCTGCAACGAAAAAGTGAGAAGCTAAAACTTAGTCAGAAAAAAGTTTTTAGCGGAGACTGTGGACTGAACCCTTGTTATATTTTGAGTTTTCAGGGTATGTGATGCAGTGGCTGGACAAGCGAGAGCCCGTGGATGACAAGCTGGTGAAGCTGGATGAGGCGGAGGGAGTGCTCTGCAATGTGGTGATGACCACGATGCTCAGCAGCTTGTGGCAGCAAAGACACTGGTTCGCCATCCGAAAAGTTGGCGGCGTGTGCTACAATTTGGACTCGAAGCTGCAGGCTCCGGCGGTGCGTTGCGTTCGAGGTGCAAGTACGTGGATGCTTCTGACGTTTTGACCGAGTTTTGTGGCGGCCTTTTCTGTTGTTTGTGCCTTTGTAGCCGTTTGAAAGTGAGGGCGAGTGCTACCGGTTTTTGCAGGAACTTGTCAACACTGGCGAGTGCGAGCTGTTCCTGATCACAAAAGAAGACAAATCTGAAGCTGCGGAAGAAGCGCCAAAGACTGAGTGAAGATTGTGGTCTGGGCCACCGCAGAAGGATAGATCATTTCGTGCTCATTGAAAAATGATAGCGATCTTGAACGATTGTAGGCTTGCACTCTTTCGACTTTTCTCGCCCCGACTTCAGGATTTTTGCTGAAGTATCGGCGTGTACTTAGCTCACACCGTAATTGGAGGAAGAAGCCACGTCATGAGCTGGCTCCAGTAGCTTGGATCCGTCATTTCTTGGCGATGGAGTAACAGGCCAGCGATGTCGTCCCAGTGGAAGTTGTCCCCGTTCCGAAGAACGATGCCGTCTGGATTCATCACAACCGTGTGCGGAACGCTTTGTAATCCGTAGGGACCGGGGACTTCCGCGTCGCCTAGGCCGAAGTGCATCACGGTGGGTTGTTCACCGTCACCGTAGTGCCGGCGCACGCGTGGCTTTTTGACGCCCTTTATGTCGACGATTGTATCCAGGAAAGCGAGCGTGTCACCGACATTTTGGTCCAGATTCACGAGCACAAAGTTGATGAGCTTGTGGTGATTGTCCTTGCTGAACAGCTCCATGAGCTCCACCTCTTGCTCGCACGCCTTGCTCCACGTGGCGTAGAACGTCAGAATCGTGTACTTGCCTGCGCTGGCTGCTATCAGGTCCATCAACTGCTTCCGCTCTCCTGTCTCCAGATCAACCAGCGTCATATCCGCTGCCGGCTCGTTCAGCGCGCACGACATGGTGTGGTGATTCTTTGATCTTCGAGTCTCTTTGCTGTCTGGAGAGACGCTTGAGGTCGTTTCGCGCTTTCTGAAGATCGATTTTAGCACTTGGTATGGACTATCGAGTGCTGTGCTGAATCGACTTGATGGTACGAGTAGCTAACGTGATACAAGTGATACAAGTAGTTTGGAAAACCAGATTGCCATTTGCAGCACCTCAGGAGCAGGACGATTCTTTCGCGCTGATTTGTACGATGCATGTACAGTACAAGAATCAAAGTGCAGCATGGGCTTTCCACGAGTCTTTTTGTATCCGATGGGGCCCCTGTCGCTTTGAAGCGATAGAGGGATTTCTATGCAGTTAATTGAGCATGCATGGATTTTGTTATCGTAACAAGCCATTTCTTTTCTCTCCAGGATTTCAGAATTCAAATTCGGTGGGCCGAAAAACCGAGAGAGCGGTTTGAAAGTGAACTTCCTCCGTTCTGTCGATTACACTAAAATGCTTCAGTAAAAGACCGCAAAAACACTATCCCTCCAAGCTTGAAAACGCCGGGCATGATATTTGAAAACCAGGGAATTTGAGGCCACGCAGGCAGAGAGATAGTATAGTGTAACGGACTTGTAGATAGTCCGTCAACTATAGTATTGCAGATCGTGGGTTACCAATGGCCAATACCGATCTCGGGTTGGCTCTTCCTGTTGCAGTTGAAGACCACCAACCGAAAAATCTTTTTCACGCTGATGCGCAATGTGCAAATTGTCGTTGATCCTTTACGTGACGCTTTCGCCCAGCTTTGGTTACGGTGGTGTACCACATACATGCAGTGCACTCGAGCCTCCCTCTTTTGAGTGCAGCCTGGATCTTCGTTAGTATAACATTAAATGATAAATTTTATAACGCACCTTGCAGCTGATAGCAAGCATGTTTTAGATAGCGTGTGGTCCTTCCACTCGATATTTTGCTTGCTTCAGCCCCTGCTAAGTGGTTTTGCTCGAAGCATTTCAGCCTCGACGTTGCAGATTACTGCTGAGCGAGAGCCCAAGCAGAGAAGAGCTCTGAGAGCGGCGCTTCTATCTACTGTAGCCGTCTCGGTGGACGAAGCCAATACAAAGCCCCATCTGATCCATGGGATCCTTTCGCTGCGCGCATCAAAATACACAGCACAGTGCATGTAGCCCAATGCAAGATACACTTGCATCAACTTTCCATTGGGCTGAGGTTCGCGAACTTCCATGACGGTGGAAATGGAAATGCTGCACGCTGCAGATCGAACGCCACCGAAAGCTGGTTGCTACAATACAGGCAGTCGTGCAGTCGTTGGGAGGAGGTAATTTCCTGTGATCACGAGATAGCTGCCGGATTGCCAGTGATACAGGCTGTGCGCGCCTTCAACGATAAACGCTGACCCAGTGTTGCCGTGGTCCCAGAGGCTGTCAAAGCCGTTGAAAATCGCCGCCGTCGATCTGACGTCGCCATCCGCAGGACCTCGTGGCGCACGGAAGTACCCGACCGCTCCACCGAATCTCTGGTGCTGCCAGTCAGCGCGGGAATGTCACGGCGTCGGGCTCACCAGTTGGGGCTTCCAGCTTGAAAGGAGCAGCCTGCGCCGATTACGACTGCTGTCACGAGCCGCTGGGCGGCAGCATCTGGAGTTCAACAAGGCGACGACGGACACGTCCATGCAGCTCTCGCCACTCAGTGACGCTCGTTCACTCGGCTGGTAGGTAGAGTTGGCAAGGTGGTCATCCTCCTCCTAGCATGACAGCGCTCGTGCCATGGAGCACGCCGCTTCAACGCGTAGCGCTTCAATCTTCAGTCGACAAGCGCTGCCAAGTCGATCTGTTCCGCACCAGGCTGCGATGGTGCACCTTCACAGCGAGCTGTCCATAGGATAGGGGTCCATTATTGCTTTGGCTTTCATGAATCATGCTGTCCGAGCAATTCCTCGCGGCACCGCCGCCATCTGTGGCATTGGAACCCGAACGTCCAAGTGGAAAGGCCAGCAGCAGGAGCTCTTGAGAGTTCAGCTCGCGTTGAGAGAAGGGAGGACCATGATGATCTCGAGCGCAGGCTGCGGGGGCCGACACACGTAGACAGTCCTCGCAAATAGTCAGACCAATCGACCAGGTCTCCGTTCCCCCTTTCAGTGGAAGGCACGCGGGATGCTACGCGCGCCATGGCTCGGGGCGCTCGCCCTGGCGACAAGTGGCGGGCTGTCGGCGCTCGCGGACTACTCGTCGGTGGAAATCTACTCGGACGCCAACTGCGACTCGGTGCCCCTCGTGGTCACGCTCGAGCTCACCAACACCACGTGCACCATCACGGACTCGTGCAGCGCCATCGAGATCAACAACTCGTCCTACTACTACTCCGAGCGCTGCGCCACGGACCGCTTCGAGTACACGTCGCAGCTCTTCACCGGGGCCAAGTACCTCATGATCGACGGCTTCCAGGAGGACGGCTGCCAGACGTACGCCGGTTCCAACATCTTCCTGGCCGCTGGCACCTGCCAACTCGCGTCCTACGTGGGTGCACGCAGCGAGATCGCCACGCTGTTCAATGACGGCTCGGCCTACATGACCATCTACAACGACTCGGCGTGCGCCACCAAGGCGCAGACCTTCGACCTCAACTCGTCCGTCGTGCAGGAACACTCGTGCTACAAGGGCAGGAACAAGTTCTACACGTCCGACCACACAGGCCTCATTACGGCCAGCAGCAGCAGCAGCGGTAGCAGTAGCGCCAGTGGTGTGAATGCCACGGACATCGTGACTATCGCTCACGTCAACAAGATGAGCGCCGGTGCGCTGTTCGGCATCGTCGTGGCCTGTGGGGCCATTGTCATTCTTCCGGCACTGCTGATCTACTGGAAGATGCGGCGCAATAAGCGCAAGGCGCAGAAGCGCAACAACAGTCGAAGGGGGCAGACCCCCGACATCGCCTTGGCGGTGAGTGACAAGCACGAGAGCGAGGAGCGCTACGCCCCCGATATGTCGCCCCCGAGCGACCAGAGGAGCACCTGGAGCTCCCACACAGGAGAGTCGACCCCCGCTCTTCGCAGCAACGAGCGGCGGTGCGACCCGCTGCGTAGTGACAGGAATCGCAAGGACGACAAGCGCGGCAGAAAAGTCCGCGGGGAAGAGCTGCGCAGTGCAGACAGGTTGCGCAATGCAGACAAGTTTCGCGGTGACTCGATCGGCCGGAGCGGTCGGCTTCACACTGACGAGCTGCGTACGACCCCCGTGCGAGGCAATCGGATGCACCGCGCAGATCTGAGCGACAACCCCATTCATAGCGACCCGGTGCGCAGTGATCGTTTGAAAAACGAACGTCTGCGTAAGGAGAGACAACGGAAGGATCGACGTGGGGACGAACCGCGCAGTGATCGTAGTGACCGCCAGCGCGGCGATCGCACTCCTAGTGACCCCGTGCGGAGTGACCGGATGCGTAGCAATCGCACTCCTAGTGATCCAGTTCGCAGTGACCGGGCTATTGAGCAGCCTAAACGCCCGCCTGTTCATGCCGAACGACTGTGCGGCCCGATCACCGCGGACAGCGTGTGTGAAGACGACGCCGTTTTGTCGTCTCGCATCCCGCGTGACAGTGTATTTGTCGAGGACTTGATCGGTCGAGGTGGATATGGCGAGGTCTACAAGGGCACGTACGAAGGGAGGGCGGTCGCCGTGAAAATGCTGTTCCCCGAGTCGCGGAAGAGCACCCGCCATGTGACCGAGTTCCTGACCGAGGTGAAAATGATGACGGTCATGGACCACCCGCGCGTCGTGGAGTTTGTTGGCGTGTCCTGGAACAACTTGATGGATCTCTGTGTGGTGACGGAGTTCATGGCTGGAGGTGACCTGCGCGCGTGGCTGAGCGACTGCGTCGACAACAATTACCCGGTTGGTTTCGACTACACCAAAGTGAAGATCGCGACGCACGTGGCACACGCGCTCGCGTACCTGCACTCACTGACCCCGTCGGTGATTCATCGCGACTTGAAGTCTCGGAACATTTTGCTCAGCGAGAGCCAAGACGCGAAGCTAGCGGACTTTGGGGCCTCGCGTGAGCGAGTGGACCGCACGATGACAGCAGGAGTCGGCACCTCGCTGTGGATCGCGCCGGAGGTAATGATGGGGGAGCGATATGATGACAAGGCCGACATGTTCTCGTTCGGTATCGTGCTGTCCGAATTGGACTCGCAGCAGAACCCGTACGCGCACGCCAAGGAGAACAACCCGGCCGGACGCAAGATGCCCGAGACGGCCATCCTCCAGTTGGTCGCCATGGGCAAACTACGCGTAGAATTCTCGCCAGGAGCTCTGAAGGGACTGGTGCAGATTGGCACGGCGTGTACTTCGATCGACCCGACGGAGCGTCCGTCTGCAGCCGAGGCGTTCCGGAAGCTCCAGACGATTCTGGCACAAGAGGCAAAGAAAGCAATCAACGCGAAATGAACCTAACCTATAAGAAGAGGGACAGTGCCCCGCGCCGCGAAGGTGGGGACGATAGATCCGCTTCCGCGTTATGAAGGCTCTTACGCAGCGTATGCTATACACACAATACGTTCGTACGGTCTCGGTAGTAGTGATGCCGGTACTTGATCCAGAGCCTCCTGCTGCTGCCGAGCTTGCCACTCCTCTCAGGGCTGGTGGCTTATATACACCTTGAATAAACCTGATGTAGTTGTACTCAAACGAGTGGCGTTGTCTTGTGTTGGTGACCACGATCAACTTCTCATCTTCTCAGGCGAAGTCTGCGCCCCAAGCGTTCCATTCTATCCATGCACAAGATGCACGCGGCCATCATGAGCAATACGTAGGCAACGAGAATGCCGACTATGGCTCCAGTGTTGATACCCCCCGAGCTCTCGGAAGGTGTGATGGAGACTGTAGCGTTCGTTCCCGCTTCGGAGCCTCCTCCATGGATTTCAGAGCCGCAGGTCGGGCTACCAACCATATCGTGGCCACTTCCAACGCTGCTGGAGCTGTCGGTGACTCGTAGTTGGGTGCTTGTAGCATCAAAGCTGCCTGTACTGGAGCTGGAAGTGCCAGGGTCTATACTGGAGTAAAACACGTTGTAGTTCTTGAAGCACGAATGGCTCGACAGCGTCTCGTTATTTGGCGCGTAACCACGAACTGGAGCGCCGGTACACGAGCTGCTGTTGTAAATGGCGAGACTTGCGGTTCCGTCGTCATGCAGTGCTGCAACGACCGAGTTGTCGCTGGAATCGTCGTACACTTGGCACTCGCCGGAAGCCAAGTACGCGTTGGCACTCAGGAACAACTTGCAGTTTTCGGTGAACGTCTCGACTAGCAAGTAGCTGGAACCGGTGAACTCGTTGGCCACGTACGCCTCTAGATCCGCATCCTCGCAGGTCGTGGCGGAGGAGTAGACGACGCTGTTCGAGATGAAGAAAACGCACTCCACAGCTTCACAGTCGGCTGATCCGACGACCGACACGACCAACGGAGTCCCCGAGCAGTTGCCGCCTTCGTAGATAATGGTGCTCGACATGGAGTCCGCAGCAATCGCCGAATACAAAGCAGCAATCAGAACGAGCATGATCGCGAGGGGTGCACTTTGTCGGGAGAAGATGAACTGCATTACGATGACTGCGAGCAAATCGAACCACGGACTCGGCTCGGAGTTGAACGAAAGTTCGACAATAGGACGGTCGAGGGTGGACTGCGCACTACTCACTGGGACGGCGATGAGGCGAGCATTACTAGTGTAAGGAACGGTGGATTGGAATCGGGCGATTGCACATCTCAATGGGGGACTGGAAAGTGTTTGACTTCGACCTTATCTTGTGGTTTTGAGCTGCTGGAAGAAGCTTACGCGAGACTCAGGCCACGACGGTAGCTCATACTCTATGGTGGACAAATGGACTCGAGAGCACACGAACTTCGATGAAAGATGGCCACGGTGTCCGTGACCACTAAGGCACCTCCCACGTTGCTTCGGCGAGGTGACGACAGAGTTGAATTCGCTGCAACGTTGAACGCATCTGGACCAAAAAAATATCGAGAACGGTAAGAAACCAGCAGCGAACATCTGCAAATAATTATGCTGCATCGAGACCTCATACCGGTGCTCGCTAGCGCATGCACATGCCCAGCTTCGATTCAATCGAATCGATTGACAATTTGTGAATTCAGAGTAATCTGGTAACTCTCGCTATCTTGGCGTGAAACTCGCAGCGCAGCCCAGTGTACTTCCTGGATGAACCAACGACGCTCATGCAGCCAAAATCGTTATGTACGCTGTGCGTAAGGTGGCCAACAGCGGCCGAACCATTATGTGCACCATTCATCAACCATCCGACATTTTCGTTCTCTTCGATAACTTACTTGTTGCGGTGAGATGCTTTATTTCGACGCTTTACACGATGCATCGAGCAGTCAGTGCGTGGGCGAACAACTTGTTGTCCACTTCCAAGCCATCCCAATCGTTCCTCGACTACCTGGAGGTCAAAACCCTGCTACTTGGATGCTCGAGTGCATCGGTGCGGGCGTCAGAAGATCGGACAGCGGACGATGCTCGACGCATACTGTTGATTTTGTGCAACACTTTCCAAAGAGCGCCGAGCATGTCGCTCTCCTGCAAGAACTCAAGCGACCAGGTGTGGGCAAGGCTGCTTCCGATCTCTTCCCGGTGATTGTGTTCCATCACGCGCGAGTTGGGACGCAAGTGTTTTCAGTGACTCGACGCTTTTTCACGACGTACTGGAGAACACCATCGTACAACCTCACACGACTGGCAATTGCGCTGGGTTTGGGCTTGGTGTTCGGTTTGCTACTTTTGTAGTTGACGACTTCACAACATATCAAGGGATGAATTCGGCCGTGGGTGTAATCTTGATGACAACTCTGTATCAGGGCAACATTTCATTCGTAGGCGGCCTATCGTTTACAGCTCAAGAACGTGCGTCTTACTACCGCGAACGGAATTCTCGGACGTACAGTGTGGTTTGGTACTTCGTTGGATCTACCGTGGTCGAGATTCCATACGCATTCACAAGTGGTTTGATCTTCTCCATTGCCTTCTACCCGATGCTGGGGTTCGTGACAATATACTCTGCTCTGTTGTACTGGGCCACTGTATCGCTATTCGTTCTCGTGGAGACATACATCGGTCAGTTTCTACACTGTAGTATACGCTCTCCCAACTGTCGAGCTTGCAGCAATCGTTGGTGTTCTCTTCAATGCTTTTTTCCTGCTCTTTTCAGGTTTCAACCCTCCTGCTGCCTCGATTCCCGAAATGTCCAAGTGGTGTTACTACATTCCACTTCACCATTACGCGCTGTCGATCCTCGTCGCGCTCGCGTTTGGTGAGTGTCCGAACGAGGCAACGCACGATACAACGGCGCGGTGGATGGGTTGCCAACCGCTTGAAAATTCGCCGTTGTCGCTTGATCCTTTCACTATACAAGAGTACATCGGTCAAGCCTACAACATCAAGTACAAGGATATTTAGAGCCAATTCGGTTTTCTCATCATCGTCCTCCGTGCGTTTTCGTTCCTAGTTCTGAGGTATTTCAACCATCAAAAAAGAAGAACCAGCAACAGAAGCACTAGTAGTAGCGTGCTGCACAACAAGGAGTAGATGGCGATTTTATCAGCAAAGGAGTAGATGGCGATTTTATGAAGTTTTTGGAGCTTGAAAAATAAAACGAGAAATTGACTTTTTATTGATATTCCCCACCAGTAACTACTTGTATATGTGTGGAAGGCGCTTGTCTAGCAAAACCACTCGAGCTGTCGCTTGACTTGCTTTCCGTGCCAGGGTATACGTTGTTGTAGAAGACGAAATCTCCCGTACCACAAACGTGATGTTCGATATCGTTCGCGTCGATGAGGACTTCACTCACAAGATCTTGTTCGTCACAACCTCCACCAGGTGCAAATGTTTTCAACGTCGCGGATCCGCTCGTATTCATTGCAACAATTTCGGAGACCTGACCACCAACCACCAGACAATCGCCAGTTGCGCGATGCGCAAGTGATCCCTTGTATGCCTCGCAATTGCTGTCGTTGAAGACGTCCGTGAGAACGTAGGATACTTCACCAAACATCTCCGCAGCGTGCGTGTATTGGTCCGAAATGCAGTCGACGACCTGGTACTCCGTTCGGTTGTCAAACCCGGCATCTTCACAGACTCCGCCCAAATTCCGTGCAGGTTGTATGCTGCGTCATGTACTGCACATCGGGCGCTCCCTCGCAAGTGCTGGTTGAGTAAAAGTCGATCGAGCGGATCACCGAAGCCCTTGCAGTGTAGTAGACCATTAATACCACCACAGCAACGTAGTGAGTGAATCGCGGCATGATAAAGGACTGGAACGATTGAGAAATGGAGACGAATGCTACCACCATTTACTCCGATTAGGACCGCCAATTTCAAGTGCGACGTCACATAGCTTCAACCACGCGCATGGGTTTTGCGATATCAGTACCCACAATAAAGGTGGCATCAGGCATACTCGGATATCACACGTCCCGGCTTGAATGGCCAACCATGGATTGGTAGTAAAATCATGATTAGTACTATACACAAATAATAGTATAGTCCTAATACAAATATTATTAGTATAAATTACATGAATAGTCGTTAGTACTAACAAAAAATTGTAGGGACAAATCACGATACTAGTACTATAAAACTACTAAAAATCCTACTAAATTCCAGGATGAAGTTCAAGGTCAATATCATCAAAGGACGCGCGCAATGGGTGGCAAACGGGTGGTTGCCAAGCTGCACTGTCGCATCCTCTCGCTCATTTTACGTTTTCTTCCCTGGAGAGCGCAACTGGGTCCGATGAGGTGCTCCAAGGCTGATGCTGTTTGCCTGATGAAACGGATACGGCGCCGCGTTGCATCTGCGGTCATCCTGTTCATCATGTTTGGAGCAATGAACTCTGGGGTGAGGTTGATCTTTACAAATGGTACGGCTAGCACTACTAGGGTTCATAGTTTGCTAGCATCTAACGCGCGCACCTTTTTGCGTTGATTTTGCAGTTCAGGGTGCGTTCTAACCTTCAGTAATGACGTTCAACCGGACAGTGAGACCTCCCCAACCAGCAGCCAAGGGATATATATGTCGAGTCAGGCTACGGAGGCGAATAAAGCTACTCGCGCGGAGTCTGACAACCTTACTCGAGCAACAACGAGTCGTAAATCCGGTGTTGGGATTCCGGCTGATATTGGTCATTACAAACCCTCCTGAGCTCGGGACGTCCATTGCTCTTCAACAGCTTTCCAAGAAAGTCTTTTCGACAGGTTCGTTTGTAATGAGCCCTCTCTGCTCACGTACGAGCAATGAGCGAGCTCGGCGTCTGCTAAATCTACATCACAACGACGAAGAGTTTGATCGGACAAGGAAATGCGAGAGGAATCTGTGGTAATGCCGTTTAGTAGTTTGAGTGTACTATTTATAACTGTTTTAGTAATATTACACTTCGCTTGCTCCCATTTAGTAATATTGATATAGTAGTAAATTAAAATCGTCACTCGAATTGTCATTATGACTTTGGGGTGAAATCGATATTACTACCTATTCCTCATGCCACGTCAAGTAAAGAAGAATCTACTTCACCAACACAACGATACCCCGATTTCACTTTACTTGCTTGTTGTTTTGAAAACTACCGAAGCTACTCGATGAGGTCATATTCTGAGTGGTTTACCCTACTCAAATCCGTGGACAAACCCGTTTCCGCTGCTACTCGTTCCAGGGTATTCGTTGTTGTAGTAGATGAATCCCCCTCTGTTGCACGTGTAGTTGTCGTCCACCACGTAGAAGAGATCGCTGAAGAGATCCTCGTCTTCACAGGTTACACCGGAATACTTCTTCCATGTCACCGACCCGTTCGCATTGAGTATCAGCAGCTGGGAGCTCTGGGCGTCGACCTTCAGGCAGTAGCCATCTGCACGGAAGTCAACTGACCCCGTGTACTCGTCGCAGTTGTTGTCGTTGAAGGCGTTCGTTAGCATGTACGGTAAGTCCCCGAACACCTCGGTCGCGTGGGTCTGGGGATCAGAGATGTAGCTGCAGATGTCGTACTCGGTCTTGTTGGCAATCTCCTTGGCGGCGCAGTCCAAGCTGCTCACTGAGCAGGGGATGCGCAGCTTGATACGGAAGTTGTCGGGTACGCCGCTGCAGTCACTCGTCGAGTAGACGTCGGTGCAAGAATGTCAGAGGCCATCGCGAGTGCGACGGATGCAGTGATGATTGACAACCAACAGGCAAGGCGTGTCATGGGCGGATCGAGCTTGAGAGTAGATATTGACGCGGCGCGGTGAATTCGACAGTGGATTCGCCAAGCTTACCTACCCAGCTCAATGTATGCTGGGTATAAGGCCAATGGAAAGGTAGCCCCCGGCATGGAAGTCGTGCTGGTTTGTGTGATGTCAGCCCGTGTATCACACGACAAAACATGGTTTCTGAAACAATGGCCAGAAGTTGAGAGCTCCATGATGATGTTGTGACGCACAAGTTGTGTAAGCAATACTTCGTAGCTCGACACTTCCTTCACCTCCGTCGCATGAAGCACGAGGACGTCGCTGAGGCGACATCGAGTCAATACGGTAGCCATTCCCACCGCGACTGGCACGAACAGAGAGATGGCTCCGTTGAGAACAAAAGGAGGAGGGGCGATGCCACCGTGTATCGGATACCGCCGACAGCTTCAACGCGCGTTACCAATCACAACGCCGCTCGCTCGACGGCACTCGCCTCCACCCCCTCTTTGCAAGCCATCGGTGACCCCTGCTCAGCTGCAGCGGGAAGTTGAGTGTTCGAGTCGATGCTCACTTCCGAACTCGAGGCGCCGAGCATGCAGCGTCTTCTCCAGCTCGTCGTGTCCTTCATGACCGTTCTGGTCGCGGTTCGCGCCGACGAGACTCGGTGCGACTTCACGGCTGTGATCGACGTGGCCGACAAGTACTACCCGGGGTGCGTCGACCTCTACAACGTGCTGGAGCAGTCCGTGCCCGTCAACTTCACCAGCACCTTGTGCGACGACCCGGACTGCATGGCCGCCATGGACGAGCTCCGATCCATGGACCTGGGCGACTGCATCGTGTTCGGCTCCACCACGCTCACGTCGGGCATCCTGGACCAGTGCAAGGACAGCTCCAAGTCCACGGCGTGGGTCGGCTGGCTCATCCTCGCGCTGTGCCTGGCCGCCTTCATCCCGGTCGTCGTCTACCGAGTCCAGTACCACCGCAAGATGAAGGCCGAGGCCCAACTGGACCTGGCCAACGGCAAGCTCGGCACCAACGACGCGCCGTACAAAGTCATCGACCTGGCCGGCACCCGCGTCTAAGACTGAAGTAGTTGTGGTAGCTGCTCGGGTTATGGTGTTCAAAGTCTTTAATTTTCATTGCAAGTGTCGTGTCTGCCTGTCGATCTCTTAGTCTCTCTCTGAACTATGTAGATACTTCGCCTCGGCTTGGCTGTCGTTGGTTTGGTTCGTACGCATCACTTCATATCGTTAACGTCTAGGTATCTAAGTGGCTCGAAACTACAACGACACTTCTTCCGCCTCGAACGCCTCGAGCGCGACGCGCAGCTTGCGCATGGCGTCGAGCGCGGTCGGACGCTTGTTGGGGTCCACGGCGATGCACGCGTGCGCGAGCGTCAGGATTTCCACGGGGCATTCGCGCGAGAACTCGACCTGCAGCTCGCCGGCCGCCACCTTGCGCATGATCATGGTGTCGGTCAGCTTGCGGCCATTCTCGTTCTTGGCATTGGCGTACGGCATCAAGTGCGTGTCCAGCTCGCTCAGCATGACGCCGAATGAGTACACGTCGGCCTTGGCATCATAGTGGCTCCCCATCATAACCTCGGGCGCCATCCAAAGGGAAGTGCCGACGGCGTTGGTCATTTGGTCCTCCGTGTGCTCGCGCGAGACGCCGAAGTCCGTGAGCTTGGCGTTCAGCTGCGAGTTGAGCAGGATGTTGCGGGACTTGAGGTCACGGTGCAGGATGTTGGGCTGCATCGAGTGCAGGTACGCCAGGCCGTGCGCGACGTCGAGAGCGATCTTGACCTTGTCGTGGTCGTAGCCCCGCGGCCGCGTGTGGTTCGTCAAGAAGTGGTTGAGCAGCGCGCGAAGGTCGCCTCCGACCAGGTACTCGGTCACGCAGCAAATGGTGCTGAGCGACTCCCAGGCGATGCCGACGAAGCGGACGATGCACGGGTGCTCCAGCTTGGCCATGACCTTGGTCTCGGCGAAAAGCGCGTTGATCTCGGTCATGTCCTGGGCAGTCTCCGGCAGCAGCGTCTTCACCGCCACGGTCTCACCATTGTACGAGCCCAGGAACACCTGTCCGAAGCCGCCGCGCGCGATGAGCTCCTGGATGCGGATCTTGTTGAGGGGAATGCGAGCAGCTACAAGCACCGGGTCGTCCCAAATGCCACCCTTGCGCATGTGCTTCCTCGTGAACAGGTCGTTGTGTTCGACACCGAAGATGTCGGAGACCGTCTTACTCTCCTTTGTCACCTTCTTACCGTGGACGGCCTCCTTCTTACCGTGGACGACCTCCTTCTTACCGCGGACTGTCGGGTCGTCGTGTTCGATGACGAAGAAGCTGGAGCCCCGCATCGAGTCGATCACCTCCGTCTTGCCACGCATAGTCGGGTTGTCGTGGCCGATAACGAAGAAGCCCGAGCCTCTGCTGGAGTCGTCCGTCGGCTTCTTAATGCCACCGCCGGAGAACGGGTCGTTGTGGTCGATGGTGAAGATGTCCCCGGACGACATGTCGGGCTGCTCCCTGTTGTTTTTGCGGCTCGCGAGCGTCCCGAACACGCCCAGCGGAGCGAGCCTGGACGAAGCGAGCGGCACCACGCCAGAGTCTCCAAGAATTGCGGGGTCCTTGCTCATGTCGAGAGGGTCCCCCGCAGATTTCCGCTTCTTGGTGGTCACGAACATGGCGACCATCAGCATCACGCACGCCGCGGCGACAACGACACCCGCGATGGCCCCACCCGACAGCGATTTGGAATTGTCGGTCGTCCTGATCTGCTGCGCCGTATCGAAAGCGGACGCGTTGCTCGTCGGCTGGGGCGTCGGTGTTTCCGTGGGCGTTGTCGACAACGAGCCGCCCATGATAACGTCAGTCGACGGCGCTGTCGTCGCGAATTGGTCTGAAGTGCCAGAGTAGTCGTAGATGTACGAATCGGCGGTGTCCTTGGGGTCGTTCTCCATGCCCAAGCCTTTCTTGAGATTGATGGTGGAGTCGCCTTCATTAGGGATACCGTGCTTCTGCGGGAGCTGCGCATCTGACGTCGGAGGCGTTGCGTGGGGAGCAGTTGGCGTTTCAGGGGCAGGACTGTCCGACGCCTCCGACTTGTCGGAACCATCGCCGCTGCTACCACGAGTGAACGGGTCCTTCACCGTGCCCACGTCGCCGCCCTGCATGTCGAAGTCGAGAAGACACGAGAGTCCATGTTAGACAAGTCACAGACTTTATTCGACTACAACTGCACCAGTGCCCAGCACGCACCGTGTCATTTTTCAAGGACTCGAGCGAGTACTCTCTCATGGTGGCGATCGGAAGGAAGAAGCGAGACTGGGGAGCCCGGAAGGCGTGAGTACCCCACCGAATGGCCGTGTCGGCCGTACGGACAGCGCAAGAACCCACCTCCTTGTTGTCTAATGGCTGGAGCACTCACTTTTGCACGCTGCAGCTCACTTTAGTCCATCCTGGAAACAGGCTGTCACGTGCAGAGCACCCGCATCGTCCAACCTCGCCTTGCAAAGGCGACAAGAAAGCACATCGACGCAGATTTTCGCATGGATAGAGCGGACACCTGGCCGCGCTATTACTGCCATCGTCAACTTGAGCTATTTGCCTGTTCCACCATCTGCGTTCAACAATGTGCGCGGCGACACCAGCTCTCATGTAATAGCGGTCGCAGTAACGCTGGAACCGCTGAACGAAATGCATGAAGGTCAATGGTCATGTTAAATTACTACATACGCCTCGAATATCGAGTACACACTTCGACGACAGCACGGTCTCTGACATGTACGTTGGCCGAGCACTCCTATCCATTCCATGGGGAGGGACTAACTGCCTTCCTGGTGCTCACCTCGCTGTCGCCAAATTTTTCGAGCACCACCCGCGCAAGGTCCTTCATCTTTGCGGCCATGCAACCCCATCGCAAGAGTTCCCATGCCTGACCATGTACCAAGCGTACACTTGCATCGGGCAATGTTTCGTCGGTCCCGAGAGCGAAAGCCGCCGATTCACTGCGTTGCTAGGGGAGCTGCTCCCGCCGATTCTGCTGCGTCGTGACGAAAGAATTCGCCGGACCTACAGCGCGAACTCCTCTTCTCCAGCACCTACGCCACGAGAGGAGATCGTGAGCGTTTCCCGGGCAATGGACTGCAGCCGTTCGAATGCCTCCGCTGCTGTCGGCCGATCCGAAGGGGCCAACGAGGTGCAGGCCATCACCAAGTCGTAGATGCCGCTGGGTGTTGACTGGGAGATCTCCAAGCGCAATTGACCGGCTGCCACCATCTGCAGGATCGCAGTGCCCGGCAGCTTACGGCCAGTGCCCGACTCTTTCGCGTGCGAGTACGGCAGCTGCTGGCAGTCCAGTTCGCCCAGCACCACGCCGAACGAGAACATGTCTGCCTTCTCATTGTAGCGGTCTCCGATCATGACTTCGGGCGCCATCCACAGCGACGTCCCAACTCCTGCAGTCATGGTGATGTCGGCGCTCTCGCGAGACACACCGAAGTCCGTCAGCTTCGCGTCCAGATCCTTGTTCAGAAGAATGTTCTTCGACTTAAGATCGCGGTGGAGCACGGTGGGGTCCATGTCGTGCAGATACGTGAGACCTTCAGCGACGTGGAGAGCGATCTTGAGCTTGTCGTCGTCGAAGCCGTGAGGTCGGTGCTCCTCCTGCTCAAATCGCTCCAGCACCGTGCGGAGATCGCCTCCTTCCATGTATTCTGTGACGGCCGAGATATCGGTCCACGATTCCCAAGCCACGCCAAGACACCCCACGATGCGCGGGTGGTCCATCGACAGCATGATCTTGATCTCCACGATGAAAGCTTCCACTTCTCTCATGTTCTTGCGTCGGTCAGGGAGCAGGCGCTTGACTGCCACGGCTCGACCTCTGTACGTGCCCAAGAAGACCTCGCCAAACCCTCCACGGTTAATGAGCTGCTGCACACGCAGCTTGTCCATCGGGATGCGGGCGTCCAGAATCTCCGGGTCGTTCCACGAGCCTGTCACCACGTCGTCCTCCATCTGACTGCGTCGGCCCAGGATCTCCGTGCTGGTGATCTCTTCAAAGTAATCATCGCCCGAAATCGGCACGGCCACGGGGAGCGCGTGGCTGTACACGCGATCCCCATACTCCTTCCGGCTGCTGGAGGTGCCTGTGTAGTTGTTGCCCGTGTCGTAGCGAGGGCTCCTCGGATACCGCTTGGTCCGCCTGTACCAAATGACGAAAGCTGCGACCATGAGCACCACCGCGACAGAGCCCACTACGATACCGACAATCACAGGAACTGCATCACGAAAGCACAAAACTACGAGTCAGCAAAGCGGCACAGGAGCCTCCCGTCTCAGCTAGCCTACGACTCACTGCCGAGGCCACCTCCACCTTGTCCGCTGTTGTTGTTCGACTGTCCCTCATTGTCGGTTGTTGCCGCGGACCCTCCGTCTGCGTTCTGGTTGTTGTTGTTGTTCGACGCGGCTGACGTCGCAGCCGGCGAGGTGGTGACCTGCGTGTTGCCGTCCGTAGTGGTAGTGGTGGTTTGGGTGTTCCCATCGGACGTCGTGGTGTATGTAGTAGAGGTGGTTTGGCCGTCGCTGCTATATGTCGTCGTCCCCTGGTAGCTCTAAGAGTCAAACCCACGCAATACAGTCAGGAACGGTTAGCTCGGGGCGCGTCCACAGCCATCCGCGCGCTTGGCGCCGAATGTCCCGTCACGGAATTCCTCTCACCTCGCCGTTCGTGGACATGGTGGACGCCACTCTCCGGAGCGCCCGCGTTCCGCCCCACACGTCTCAATGCGAGGAGGCCAGCACGGAAGTGCGAATCGAGCAGGGAATGAAGCCGCGAGCGGGTGGCGGTGCTTCTGGTCTGGCGTGACCCGTGTGCATCCATGCACCCCGGTATCAGTTAGCCAAGGGCTGGATTTCTGCTGCGATTTGCGATTTTTGAGGGGTCATACTTGTTTTTTGTATGGGGCTACCCGAAATATCGCAGTAGGGTGGAACTGCAGCAGAGCAGAAGGCACCGAGTCGGAGGAATCGCTGGCGATTCCTGGCAAGCCTGAAGACTCAATCGCACCTCATCTCTAGAGTCTTGAGTTCTGTCGAGGACACTTCCTACACACTGGTGAAGCGACCGACACCTCGTTATGTTGCACCAGTGTGTTAACCCCTTACACGAATCGAGTGTCCGCAGCAATGAGCATTCCCGTCGTAGCGATCGACGCCAAGCCAGTTCCGGGGTCTCGTTGGTTTTATGGCGATGTCCCCCCATGCCCGACAGATCACTTTCCTCCGTGTCGCGACTCGCGACTCGCGGGCTCTGGCGAATCGATCGCGCAGACAAGTTCGAATCCCGCAATCTCAAGTTTGGGGCTGGCCATCCTGGTGCTCCCTCCACACGATGGTCTCGATCGCTGTGTGGAGCTGGGCTGTGTTTTTCGCGCTTCGAGGATTCCATACGAGTCGCTGGCTTTCGGGTCACCTGGTATTTGTTGACACGTCAGATGTTGGTGCCAATCACTCGGCGATGAATAAGGATAGGATCTGCGCGTGGAGTTCTGCTGCGGACGAGGGCACCAGCCCAACATCCATGGGTAACCAGTGGTCATACATGTACAGTAATACTACAGTAAACATGTAAATGTACTTCGACACTCTGCCGAGTAGAGTCACTCTCTACTAGAGTGTTCGCCAGCCGCCGTGTTGCAAAAGCAGCTGGAGGACGTCGTTGTGGGGAGACCACCAGGACGTACCTCGAATGGCGACTTCGGAGCACGCGTGGCAGGGACTCACCTCTCGCAACCATGCCAGCACGGACAGCAAAGTAGTACATGGAGACGAACAGGTGCAAAACGGCACAATATCTCGGCAGACTGCTGCGTTCGTACTTGACAACACTTACGGTTTGTAGTGGACATCTACAGGTGACACCGATCTCAGCAAACACTCTCTAATGGCGACGGCGGGCGCACTTGGTACCGCTTGAGGGCGCGCTCGGGGCCTCCGTGGCTGGAGTAGAGGGGGTGTCCGACGTGGTGGTTGACGGGGAGGCAGTCACCGTGATGGCATCGATCGAGCCCGATGCAAGGGTGTTGGCGTCGTCCGTGGATGAAGACACAGAGCTTGATGCCTCGTTGCCAGTCTCTTCGGACCCCGAAGTCGTCGGACTGGAGGGGGCAGTTGTTGTAGAACTTGTGGACGGGGCCGCTGTGGTCGTGCCCGAGCTCGGGGATGTTTCAGTCGTCGTCGTGTTCGAGGCCGATCCGTCAGCAACCGTGGACGCGCCGTTGCCCACGGCCGAAGGAGGAGAGCCCTCGCCGGAGCCGCCCTTGAGCCACACGCAGTCGGTGTAAACCTGCCACGGATCGCCGTGCACAGCGATCCAGTAGATCGTCAGACGGTTGGCGTTGGCGCACTTGGACTCGTCGTAGGCCATCTTGGCGGGGCTTCCCGCGAATTTCGTCTGGCAATCGTAGTCGAACAGCACCTTGGTGTCGTCGCACCAGACCTCGCACGGGCCTGGGTGCGTGAAGCCCGTGTACTCGAGCTGCGACGGCAGCTTGGAGCGGGCCGAGTCCTTGTACGCGGTAAGGCCGCAGTTGGGGTCGACTTCGCTGCTGTACAACTTTTGGTTCTTGGCAATGAAAGCGCCAAGAGAACCACCTCCTTTCGTCGGTAGGTTAGCCTTGATAAAGTTGATCGCTCCGGACGGACCGTAGCCGTACTTCGAGTTATCTATTGCGCCCCAGATGCCTGAGTCAATTGTGCTGCCGTATCCGTTCGACGGGTAGCCCTGGGTCCACTGCGCTGCGGGATCGACGATGTAGCCGTGGCCCTGCACGGCCGGGATCGACACCAAGACGGCAGCTCCTGTGGCGATGAGAGCGAGAATCTGCATGCTGCTGCTGTTGTCTGCTGGCTGTGTTGGCCTGGCGCGCTGCGAATTCAAGAATGGAGCCTCAGTGGAACGCGACGTGCCCTCCGTTCGAACAGCAATGTCTTCTGCTGCTGAATTGCGCAGGCGTACAACTGATCCCGGTTAAGTAGAGCATCCACCCATCTGGAAGGGTGGCGGGACGTAAAGGACTGAGAAGAAGGTGTGCAAAGCTGTCGCGGGCGATCCGATCTGGGATCCCGATCAGCTGTGATCAATGTCGATGTGCGCGCCACGAGGCAAGCGAAGTCAAACTATAATAAGCTGCTGCACACGTCCACTGTTATACAAATGTACACTGTGGTGGCAGATGTGTACCCGAACGCTGCCAATGATCTTCGCCACGAGATAATTGAACGCTGCACGCTCTGCGCTTCCGAAAGCGTGCTCGCGTAAAAGAGCGAAGCTCTGGTGTTTTGCCCTCTAACATCGTTATGCAACGTCATCCCAGTCGAAGCTCGCTTGGTTTTTGCAGAATGGCGCGAACCTGCAGGCGCGGATCCGTTTCCCGGAGAACGACACTGGCTTTACACTTGATCACTACAATCCCGATGGTTAACCGTCGGGATCGTTTTGTTTTATTTTTTAGTGAGATTACATGTAACCGCAAAAAAAAAACGATCTTGAGCGTCAAAGTAGACATTGATACGGCAAGTCGACATGGTAACGGACGAAACACCAATCCTGTCAAGTTTTTTCTGTAACCCAAAAGAAACGCTAAACTAATTGTCCAAAGTTTTTTTTTTATTAATTATAAGAAGCTAAAACCTGTTTTCTGAGCAACAAGAGTTAAAAGGGTTTGCCAACACCGCCATGTTGACTATACACATCTGTGAGTACTTTTCTCGAGTAAAGGTGCAGGCTAAATTGGCATCGGCACCAAGGTTCCAGACCTTGACTGTCTCCGTGATCTGTGTTAAAGAAAAGGTCCACGTTTTCGTATGTATTGTACCGGTACAGTACTGCAGTACTTAATACACGTACTCTGTGTGTGGTGGTGGTGGAGGCAACTTCGCCTTGATTATTTATCTTGGAATTCCATGTCAAAAAATTGCTTGTACACGCGCTAACAACACCGGCGAGTCGATTTAGTGTTATCGAGATATCGAATCTAAAAGCTGTGGCCAAACAAACTGCACTAGACCCCTGCTGAACGCCCCCTTGAACATCAACAATTTGTCGCCTGGCGAAAAGGATCGTTTCTGCTGGCGAAAACCTCGCGATCCCTGCACATGTTCGCTGATATCTGAATCCGCGAAAGCATACGGAGACTCTCGGCACTCTACGGGAGAGTGCAAAGCTGCCAGGGGGTCTCCTTCCTGTGGCCTATCAATGCGTACCGTCGAACAGCGCACCGACGGAAGGGAACACCACATTGATACGGCAGGCACTTTGCACTTGACAACACTTACGGGCTAGATGGACATCTACTCCGGGGAGGCCGCGCACTCAATGAATCTAATGGCGACGACGGGCGCACTTGGTGCCGCTGGAGGGCGTACTCGGGGCCTCCGTGGCAGGGGTAGATGGCGCACCCGTAGAAATGGATGTAGGCGACGCAGTTACCGTGATAGCGTCGATACCGGAAGATCCCGACGTAGGGCTGGAGGCGTCCTCCGTCTCCGAGGACGCACCGACCGAGCTGGATGCCTCGTTGGCAGTCTCCTCGGATCCCGTCGTCGTTGTAGAAGTAGAAGGAGCAGTCGTCGCAGTGTTAGTGGACGGGGTCGTTGTGGTAGTCGAGGTGGACGTCGAACCAGCGCCAACCGTGGACGCACCGGCACCGACGGCCGACGGAGGAGAGCCCTCGCTAGAGCCGCCCTTGAGCCACACGCAGTCCGTGTACACTTGCCACGGATCGCCGTGCAGCGCCAACCAGTAGATCGTAAGACGGTTGGCGCTGGCGCACTTGGACTCGTCGTAGGGCAACGTCGCCGGGATGTCAGGATACTTGGTCTGGCAGTCGTAGTCGAAAAGCACCTTGGTGTCGTCGCACCAGACCTCGCACGGACCAGTGTGCGTGAAACCGGTGTGGGTAAGCTTAGACGCCGGCAGCTTGGAGCGAGCCGAGTCCTTGTAGACAGTGAGGCCGCAGTTGGGGTCCGTCTTGCTGTCTACGAGCTCCTGGTTCTTGGCGATGAACTCGCCCAGCGAGTCGTAGCCCTTGGACGGGAACGTGGCCTTGAAGAAGTTGAGCGTGCCGTTCACACCGTAACCGTACTTGGAATTGTCGTAGATCCCCCAAATCTCGTTGTCGACGGTGCTGCCATAACCATTGGTCGGGTAGCCAGCAGCCCACTGAGCCGCGGGGTCCACGATGTAGCCGTGGCCCTGCACGGCCGGGATCGACGCCAAGACGGCGGCTCCTGTGGCGATGAGAGCGAGAACCTGCATGTTTGCTGCTGACCTGTGTGTGGCTGGAGGCTGCAAATTCAAGAGTGAGGATCGAACTGAGCCCTGCAGTTCGGACAGCAAGGTCCGCTTAGCCCTCCGCCGACTAAGTCGGTGCAGCGGCGATCCCCGACTAAGCGAGAGGTGCCCTCCCATCTATCCATGGTTGGTGACGGAGGACGTAAAGGATCGATCTCTCGACAAAAGTCGGGCAGCTTAGACGCAAAACGCAAATCACCCGAGAGTGACCAGCTTCGGAAGCGTGACGGTGTGGGATCCGTTGTGCATACTCAACAGCTGCGGGACATCGTTTTGGCCCTGTGAGGGCCCCACTGGCGCAGTCTCACAGCGAGTTGCCTCGGTTTATGCATTTTGCCAGCTGGATTCGCGCAACAGAACCAGCCAGCAGTGCTGGAACCACGAAAGCTTCCGCGCTCTCTGCAGGTCCTGCAGTGCAGTGCAGAACACTCGTGCGTCTTTGGTAAAAGAGCAAACCGCCGGCAAATAACGGTTTCACGGGTGACATGGCGGTGCACTTACTGTACATGTAGTAGCGCTGAAGAGTGACAAGGCCGCTTGCTTGATGGCTTGCAGCATGCTTGGAGCGCACGCGTACCAAACTTGCTTGAAGACCTTGCACGGGATCGGCTTCCGGCTCGCGCGACGGACTTTACCTGATCGTTTGCGATGTCTCGGTCCGAGATCTGGTCGGTCACGAGGAAGCAGCAGCGATGAAGGAGCCACAAGATTACTTCTACTGGGCGGATAGGACCATGGATGAGTACATTCATTACAGGCGATCCTCTTCGTAGTGATAGCTTCAGACGAACAATTTTACTCACTACTTGGGTCTGAACGTCTTAATATGCGTTCGAAGCGCTGCTTAATCGCGGCGCATGCGGCGAGTGCATTTGGAGCTGGTCGAGGCCGCGGGCGCAATTGTCGAGTCCGAAGAAGGAGCAGTCGACTCCGTGCTGGACGTAGTTGCCACCGAGCCTGGCGAAGACGTCGGCGAGGTGGTGCTGGCTTCTGCGGCTGTAGAAGCTTCATCGGCTGTGGAGGCCTCAGCCGCAGTGGAAGCTTCAGCGGATGTCGAAGCCTCTGCGACTGTCGAAGCCGAAGACACGGTAACACTGCTGGTTGAAGCTGCCGACGCAGCAGCTGGGGCGGTTGTAGCTGTTGAAGTCGTACTTGTTGTCGATGCGCTGGAGGTCGAAGACGAAGATGTGTCCGGGTATGCTGTTGTCGCCGTCACCGTTGACCCGGTGCTAGTCGTGGGCGGGGCCGTCGCGACGCTAGAGGAGACCGTCTCCGTCACCGACGAGGGGGCCGAGCCGCTGCCCGAGCCACCATCAAGCCACACGCAATCCGTGTACACTTGCCACGGAGCACCGTGGACAGCCAACCAGTAGATGGTGAAGCGGTTGGCGTCGGCACAGAGCGATTCGTCGTACGGGATGCCGGCGGGGATGTCGGGGTAGCTGGCCTGGCAATTGTAGTCGAAGAGCACCTTGGTGTCGTCGCACCATGCCTCGCAGGGACCCGGGTGGGTGAATCCCGTGTATGTCAGGTTGGTCGAGGGCATCGTTTCGCGGGCGCTGGCATCGTAGACGGTGTAGCCGCACTGCTCGTCGATGTCGTCGCTGTACAGCACCTGGTTCGTCTCGATGAACTGGCCCAGCGAGTTGTAGCCCGACGCGTTGAACTTGGCCTCGAAGAAGGCCACCGTGGCGGCCGTACCGTAGCCGTAGACGGAGTTGTCGATGGCGCCCCACATGTTGCTGTCGATGGAGCTGCCCCAGCCGTTCACAGCGTAGCCGTCCTTCCATGTGGCGCCCGGGTCGACGATGTAGCCGTGGCCCAGCACGGACGGAACGGAAGAGAGCACGATGGCACCGCAAGCGATGAAGGCGAGGACGTTCATGTCTGATGGAGGAACGAGACTGCAAAATGCCAAGTGGCCTGGGTGACCAGCAACATCGTGCAGGCGCTGCTACAGGTAGGATCGCAAGGGAGCGCTCATTTGGTCAGCTCGCGCTGTCCGGCGATGCGGAAGCTCTCATTGCTGTACTCTAGGCAAGCGCTGCCCTGCACGACCCGCACACAGGTGGCGAGGCGGAAATCCGACGCAATCGGTCCGAAGCGCGCCTGGCAGGTGAAGGCCAACACCACGGTGGGGGCTACTGCCGTAATGCATGTAGACGACCACGCGTTCCGTGACCGCACTGCAGACTCTGCAGACAGCGCCGCGTAAAGGCGCAGAACCATCTTGCATTGGTGCGGTCCGAAAGTCCCATCTCATCGTGATCGGTGCGCCAGTTGAAGCGATGTCCCGGTCATGCGAGACCAGGATGTCGGCATGTGGTGTGCAGGAACGCTCGTTGTCGATTTGCGCGGTGTGACTCAGGTACAACAGGCAGTCTCGGTAAGGCTTACGTACTGTACGGTATAGTGTCACCTGCCAGTAACTTCTACGGCCGGCATGCGCTATGATCGAGTCGCTGGAATCGACACAACTGTAGGTAGGCAATCTCGTGCTATTGGTTGCTAGACTGAGTCGGCCATTCATGATCGATGTCTGCCGCTGGATCTAGGTTCGCCACCGCCAGGAGCAGCACGGCGAGCAGGTTCCTGTTTTCGTGGTACTGGCAGTATCCGCGCGGATTCAACTCCCAGAATTTCAGGCAGAGTTCGCCATTGTACATGTATGCCATTGGTCCTGGCAACAACGTTTCTGTTGCCACGGGTCTCGCCCCGTGAAACGCATTCCGTTAGATACATTTCTGGTTTCATGAAGCATGTAATTTACGTAACGACTTACGGGGCGGCAAGGTAATGTTATACACTACGGGTCAACTGACAATTGCATGCAACAACGAGTGGCCATGAACAGTAGCTGGTCTACACCATTGTTGACAAGTTTCCCAGCCAGGTGCAAAATGGCCCGTCCGTTGGATAGCTAATTCAAGGCTGTGTAGCGACACACAAATTTTAATTTTAGCCTACAGAAAGTGGCGATTTGCAAGAAAGGACTTGCAAAGCTTCCCACCAATTTGCAAAAGTCACCAGATGCATGACCGCGCATATTGCACTACCATGTAGCTGGCTAAACGATTGGTATATATGCTCAAAACAGCAAATATGCCATAGCACGGTAACGTCCACGTAGATTAACTACTTTTCACTCGATTTGGGGGACATTATGTTGATTTCGCGTGGGGCAAGTGCCCCTCCACCAATGTATTCAATAACACAGGGCGGTCATGCATCTGGTGAGTTTTGCAAATTGTGGGATGACGATCAGGCGATTTTTGCAAGTCTAGGAAAAGCGCCACTTTCTTTCAAATCGCCACTTTCTGTAGCCTAGAATTAAAATTTGTGTCGCTACACAGTATTGAATTAGCTTCTGTACCGCGGACATGCCATTATGCAGCCTTGTCAACTTGATTGGGAAATGGTGTAAAGCACACGAGAGTACGGACTTTAAATTACAGTAAATTTGCCTTCGCGAACCCAAGCTTCAACTACTCTTAGTGGAGAATGACTCGATGATCTTTAAGACGAGCATCGCACAGGACACCGCTCCCCGCTGCCCTCTGCGATGCCCCGACACTTGACTGCGTTTGGGTTATTGCAATCGCAGTTGCCTTCATTGTCAGAATTGTATCGCGCTCCGCACCTCTGACCGAATTTGTAGGTACCACAGCAGGTCATCTTGGATGGCGATTCTCCTTAGTCTTCGTTTGGTCTTGGTGCTCTCCACCGCGCAGGTCGGTGAATGAACTCCGGCAGTCAATGGAAGGGAACATCCGCGGTAATGAGACCGTGCCAAGGTCTTGCCAAGGTACACAGTTAAAAGTTACTACAACTGCACACACTTGTTATGGGTTTCTTTCATTTCATTAATAAAAGAATCACACTGCACATGTGCATCCACCGCCCTTCAGGGGACAATCATGTCCACCGGGACGGGCACACTAGCCCAAAAATGGCATTAGCTGCTGTAATAGCAATATAGCATCCAGCACGAATTAGAACTCACCAATCTCAGCCCATGCTTGACTACGTCGACAAAGTCCTCCCTGGTCGGTCCTCCTGGATGACATCGTTATTAAAGATCCTCATTCTCAATGTTCATTCTCGCGCGGTGCCTGATCCTGGTGGAGCTCACAGAATCCGTTTGGTTCGACCTCCCAGTCCTTGCCGCACCGTTTCGCCGTTGTAGCCGCAATGCCGCGGCATCGGGATCGGGGGCTGTACGGCTCATAGCCCCAACACGCCTTGGCGGACTTGGCGTCCGGGTCTTGTCTCTTGTGGTACCGGCAGTACCCGTGCGAGTTCAACCCCCGGTATTTTTTGCAACGAAGGCCGCCCGACGCCGCCGTGCCCTTGCATCTTTCGGCGAACATGGACGGCAGCCCCCAAAACTCCTCGAACACGTCGCAGTCGCTTCCTTGCAGCAAACATGTCTTGGCCGATTGCAGAAAAGCACAGAAGCCGGCAACCACCTTTCATTCACAGTTTTAACTGTGAGATTTAAAAAAAAAAAATCTCGCCAATCTCCGAAAAGTGATCTGGGACGAGCTACATGTACATTTGCTTGTTGAAGTGACCGCTGATGTCAAAAACGCTATTTTCGACAACGTGCATTTTTGACACGTGTCGTGTCAAAAACACGCTCCATACAAACTCCCATACAAAACCTACGGCCCACAGTCTCCAAATCCGCCATGGCCAAGCTCTACGAGAGGAATCCGCGCAACGTCCGGTACGTCGCGACCCCCGACCCCCTCCCTCTCGTACTGTTGGCTCTGACTCTACTGTGCCTCCAGCATCGCGTCGTGGGTGGCGGCGTTCGGCCTGTTCGCCGCCTGGTACCAGTACGACCAGTGGAAGGACCGCCAGTTCTCGCAGCAGGACGCCAGCCAGTGGAACGAGGCCATCCTGCGCATGCACCCGCAGAAGCCCAGCAAGAAGAAGAAAACCGACGAGGAGTAAAGCCAAATGCAACGCCGGGTCTCAGTTTTTCTCTTGTTTTCTCTTTCTTTTCTTCTCCTTCTGGGTGCCTGGTCCCAGTCTTCTCTTCCTTTGGGCGTTGAGGAGAGAGCACAATCCCATCTTGCAGGTGAGAGGTTGGAGCAGTTCGGTGAGGACATGACGACACCCTTTGAGAACCCCAGCAAGATCGCCAACAACGTCAAGAGCGGCAAGTGGACGTAAGTTTCGAGAGGAGTTTGTTGGTTGCGAAGGGTGAGACTGGTGATGATGTGGTGTGGCTGTTTCTTGATGGTTGGTAGAACTCCGCTGCTTGTCGCCGCTGGCGTCGGGGCTGCGGCTTGGTACATGGTGTCGAAGCGCGATCACAAGCCTGCTTCCCCTGACCGCGACCCGCGCAGCTCGCCCCCGTCCAAGGTGAACAAGTAGGCGAAACTATGGCTGCACCATGGCGTTGGGCTCGAGCATCTTGGTTAGGAGCCGATGAATGATCAACAAGTTTGCTTTTCCGCAGGTGGCTTTGACTTGTTTTGGGGCTGCAACCCCTGCGAATCCTCACCAGCAGGGAGCATGCTTGTCGAGTAATTCATCAATCGCCTGTATATTTCATGCGATCATGTACTCGAACGCTTTCATGCTTTCGTCCGACCTAGGGAGAACACGTTTAGACGGCAGGAAGGACCTCAACCTGGCGCGGTGTCTGTCCTCTACGTCTTGAGAGATTTATGCCACCGAAACCCACACACCAGGCTTGAAGCTTGCTCTGATGTGGATGCCTGTGGCTATCCCACCCATTTCGGGACCGGGTTCCGATACCCCTCATTACACTATGGGGCATTTTCGTCTTGAGATTTAAAAGTCACCGGAACCCACACACCACGCTTGACCCTCTACGTCTTGAGCAGGCGCCGTTGGTGCTGTCTCCCGACCCAGACAGCTACAACTTCGATAACGTACTTTCATAGCACTGACTTCGTGTTGCCTGCTGCGACACCAAAGTAAAGCTGTAAGCACGGAAGAGCCCCAGTTGGTTGAGTGTATTTATCCTCGACCGAATCCTGGCTAAATCTGTAACGTAGTGGAAGCTTGGGTTCGTAAAGGGCAAAATGAAAAGTGATATTGTAACTTAAAGTCTGTACTCTCTTGTACTCTAGACCAGCTACTCACTTCGCATGGCAATGCAATTGCGGGTCGCCCCGTAAACTTCACCTCGAAGCCGTCCCGTAAGTCGCCCCGTAATACAGTGTATTATGGGGCGCTTATACATGTCATATGTACATACCTATCGTACATTACATACACGTAATTATAAATTACGAAACGAGTAATGTATATAACGCAGAACCACATTTGAACAATTGATGTTAATCAGCCTTACGGATTAGGATGCGTAGTACATGTAGTTCACACATTTCCTTTGCTCCTGAAACCTAAAATATGTACGGTCAATAATGGTAGTTGTTTTGATTCTTAAAGTCAAATTCATCAACGACGGCAAGTGTGAAGTGCTTGCTCCTCCTCTCAAAAGCACAACAGAAAAATGGTTGTACCGCGTCATCTCTTACAAGAAGTCCGTGTCGACCCACCATTCAGAAGCGTAGCCCTCGCCGAGAATTTCAGTGATGGCGACGGGCTCAGTAAGCTGTCCGCTGAACTCCACTCGTTTGTCGGTAGCTGCACCCGGGCCGCTGTTGTTGAATTCCTTGAAGTAGATGTTGTCAGTGCTGGAGATATTATCCCAGCGCTTCCAACCCTCCGGCTTGACGACGTCGCTGAGATCGCTGTTTTGCCAGACAACGCGCGCGTACGGACGCCATGGACGACCGAGGTAGGTCGAATTGGTGCCGTTAGTACCAAACACGTGGGCGCGGTTAAAGACGTACTCGGAAAGATTGGAGCTGTTGGAGTTGCCGTTGGCGGTGATGTATCCCTTTCCGATAGACTCGATGTCACAGGACTCGAACCACGCCTTCGCTTGCAATCCGAAGATGAAGTCGACGGCACCGCTGATGAACGACCGGGCGTAGAGCTCCGGGCCCCTGTTAGCGCACAGGGTGTCCTGGTAACCTAACAAAAAACGATTTTCCCCGAACATATTAACTATTGAGACAGCAATGCACCTCAATTCAAAAACAAAAACAAACAAACCTGTCATGTTACAGCCGTAGAAGCCGAAGTTGGTTGAGTTGACGAATACGGCCACCGCCTGGCCACTCTTCTCGATTTTGCCGGCCGTGTTGGCGACGTTGAGGTTGTACACTCTCACATTGCTCGTCCTGAAACCCAACGTACTGGTCAAGTAGTTGCGCTCGCTGACCACCTCGGGAGGGATATCCCTTTGCACCTTGGCATGAGTGATTGTCACCTCGTTTGCAGCGTACGATGTGGTGTCACACGTGTAGCCTTGCAGCACCAGCGGCCCATTCAACGGGTTGATGGACACTTGTTCCTTGTACACGCCCGGGAACATGAAGAGAGTGTGCTCCTCAGTCGTGTTGGGGATATTTGCCACGCCCTCCACGACGGTCAGGAAGCTTCCGTTGTATGTTCCCGTAGCATCGACGACAATGGCGCCTGCCGGAGGTCTGGTGCGCGCGTTGGGACCACTGCACAAACTTTGGGCGTTGGATTCGATCAATGCGGCACTTGAAGTCGCTGCGAGGCATGCAGAGATCACGAATGGTATTAATAATACAAATGCGTGCATTTTGAGTGCGGTTGGGGTTGGCTAAAGAGGAGAAAAACAACAGTGAGCGAAGACCGCTTATGACTCCGAACGAGTTTCATACGTGTATTGCGGCTTGAATTCGTGTGGTTGTCCACCTCTGCATACGGTTACGAGTCTGAGGAACGTAAACACGTGCATTGCACGTCGTGCAGCACTGTACATTTCAAGATCAAAACATGTACTTCGAAGTACCAGGTAAAGTACGTTAGCATACACTGTAGCAGTCTGAGCAAGCAAGGAATCGAGTCTTCCGTGTTTCTAGTGCAAGTGTAGCCATCATGCCTTGTGGCGACTGGTAAGAAGATAGGAAGGGAGTAAGATAAGGACTTTTATCTTGCTAGGTCGTGGTGAATGTGTAACTACTCCTTGTTGCAGTCTTTATAATTCTGAGTCAAAGCATGTATTGCATTCTCACGCCATCACGGTTAACTTCTGATCGTGTGGCCGCAGTGATTGTTGTGGGGTGCTAATAGCACGCCATCATGGTTACCTTCGGATCATGTGGCCGCAATAATTGTTGCGTGGTGCTAATACCAATACATGTACTGATAGGTACACGACTTCCGCACTGTATTTTGTACAAATTATATAGGACGGGAACTTTTTACGAGTGTTGCAATGAACCTGTGGTTTACGGTACGGAAGTGATCAAACGCTGGTTGGGATCCCCAGCATTTATGACACTCTCGGAGATGGTCCCTACGCATTCATACAAACGTACGTTTAGAGCAAATTTTGCCAATGGTGCATCAATTGAAAATCTACCAGCAGTATTTCGAACCAACTTGGCCTAGGGTCCTTATACTAGCATTACAATAATGCTACATGCACACGATCGTCGCCGTGCCGATTCTGGATAATCGCCCGTAATCCCTACAGATTTTCAGCAAGCCTGGGAGCGTGAGATCAATACTGGACAACCCTATTGTATACTGGACATGAACCATGTATTTTTGGCACTGCTGCGATATGACTGTAGCCTCCTATCCGAAAGATGAACATACAGTTTGTTCATGCTTACATAAAAGCACTGTACATTTCAAGATCAAAACATGTACTTCGAAGTACCAGGTAAAGTACGTTAGCATACACTGTAGCAGTCTGAGCAAGCAAGGAATCGAGTCTTCCGTGTTTCTAGTGCAAGTGTAGCCATCGTGCCTTGTGGCGACTGGTAAGAAGATAGGAAGGGAGTAAGATAAGGACTTTTATCTTGCTAGGACGTGGTGAATGTGTAACTACTCCTTGTCGCAGTCTTTACAACTCTGTGTCAAAGCATGTATTGCATTCTCACGCCATCACGGTTGACTTCGGATCGTGTGGCCGCAGTGATCGTTGCGGGGTGCTATGGTTAACTTCGGATCATGTGGCCGCAGTAATTGTTTCGTGCCTGGGAGCGTGAGATCAATACTGGACAACCCTACTGTATACTGGACATGAACCATGTATTTTTGGCACTGCTGCGATGTGACTGTAGCCTCCTATCCGAAAGATGAACATACAGTTTGTTCATGCTTACATAACGTAAAATGGGTGAAGCAACAAAATCGTAGGTACGTAATTATACATATGTCTATAGCAGAAAGACGCACAGCATCCCTGGGAGCGACGCCCAGGGCGACCCACTTGTAGGTGAGTGTGAAAGATTCCCATTTCCTTATTTTCCTTCTCGCCTGCTACTCAACTCGACGGATAATGCACACTTGTTCTCTACCTCTCGTGGTGCTTGCCAGTCTTGCATCAGGTACACTCGCCAACCTGTGCAAAGGACCCAACGCCCGTACCGAACCTCCGACAGGAGCTATCATTGTCGATGCCACGGGCGCCTATCACGGAAGCTTCCGGACTGTGACGGAAGGTGTAGCAAACATCCCGAATACGACCGATGAGCACACGCTCTTCGTATTCCCAGGCGTATACCGCGAGCAAGTGTTCATCAACCCGTTGAATGGTCCACTGGTGCTGCAGGGCTACACCTGCGACACCATGTCGTACGCTGCAAACCAAGTGACCATCACCCAGGCCAAGGCCCAGCGGGACATTTCTCCCGATTATATCGGAGATCCCAACTACCCGACCAGCACACTGGGTCTCCCGGCGAGCAACGTGAAAATGTACAACCTCAACGTCGCCAACACGGCCGGCAAAATTGGCGGCAAAGTCGGCCAGGCCGTGGCTGCGTATGTCGGGAACGGCACCGACTACGGCTTCTACGGCTGTAAATTCAGTTCCTATCAAGATACCCTGTGCGCGATGAATGGCAGACAGCTCTACGCCAGATCGTACATCGGCGGCGCTGTCGACTTTATCTTCGGCAAGCAAGCTCAGGCGTGGTTCGAGGATTGCGATATTGAGTCCGTCGGACAAGGATACGTCACTGCGAATGGCCGCTACAACGAGTCCAACCCGTCCTGGTACGTCTTCAACCGCGCTCGAGTGTTCGGTCCCAGTGGCGTCAACTCGACCTACCTTGGTCGCCCATGGCGCACCTACTCCCGCGTCGTGTTTGAGAACAGCGACCTAAGCGACATCGTTCGCCCGGAAGGGTGGAAGGCTTGGAACAACGACACGGACACCACCAACATCTTTTACAAGGAGTTCAATAACACTGGCCCCGGCGCAGCTACCGACAAACGAGTGGCTTTTAGCGGTACACTGGATAAACCTGTGCTCATCACGGACATCTTCGGCGATAATTACAAATCGAACTGGTGGGTTGATACCAAGTTTCTGTAAGCGAGCGGCGAAACCAAGTCCTTCCAGGGGGGAAGCAAAAAGTGAGATGTGCTACCCAATATACCGTTTGTTCATTATACGAATGCTAGACAGGAACGAGAATCACCTGAAAGTCGCGATCTCACACAGTGCTGTTACCGTTTGTGGTGATTGAGATACCTCATAGCTAGCAGCGAAAGCACGCGGAGAATGACGATGCAGGCCACTATGCACCCGAAGTTGCTCCAGATATCACCATACTCCATGTTGTACACTTGGCCGATGTACTCTTGTATAGTGACCGAACCGAGGGACAACGGGGAGTTTTCAAGCGGTTGGCAACCAATCGGAGAACCCGTATTTACAAACAACTTGGTTGCTTTATCGTACGTCACCTTGTTCGGACAATTGCCAAACGCGAGCGAGACGAGGATCGACAGCGCGTAGTGGTGAGGGGAAATGTAGTAACACCACCTGTACATGTCAGGGATCGAAGCAACAGGAGGGTTGAAACCGGAGAAAAGCAGAAAAAAGGAGTTGAGGAGAACGCCAACGATTGCTGCAAGCTCGACAGTTGGCAGGGCGTACACTAGAAACTGACCGAGGTACGTTTCCACGAGCACAAACAGTGACACGGTGATCCAGTACAACAGAGCAGTGTAGAGTGTCGTGAACCCCAGCATCGGGTAGAAGACAACGGAGAAGATCAAACCACTTGCGAACGCGTACGGAATTTCCACCAGCGTAGACCCCACGAAGTACCAGACCACACTGTACGTCTGAGAATTCCGCTCGCGGTAATAGGACGCACGCTCTTGAGCTGTAAAGGGAAGAACACCCACGAAAGAAATGTTGCCTTGGTACAGAGTCGTCATAAAGATCACTCCCACAGCCGAATTCATTCCTTGATACGTTGTGAAGTCTTCAGCCACAAGCAGCAAACCGAACACCAGGCCCAGACTTAGCGCAATTATCAGCCGCGTCAGGTTATACGATGGGGTTCGCCAATATATCGTGAAAAATCGAAGAGTGACGGACCACAATTGCGTCCACGAGCTGGCAGCTCGTGTGTGATGGAACACAATCTCCCGGAAAAGGTCGGGTGCAGCTTCACCAACACCTGGGCGGTTGATTTCTCGCAGGAGAGTGAGACGATCCTCACTGTTTCGAAAGTGGTGCACAAAATCAATATCCCGAGTGACGCGGTCACCCTCCGATACGTCAATACCAGCTCCAATACACTCGAGCATCCAAGTTGCTGAGTTGCGACCTTCGGATATGCGAGGGACACCTGGGATCGCTTGAAAGTAGTCGATCAGGTGCTCGCCCACGCATTGATTTGTCGGCGTGGCGTGCAGAGCGCCAAAGTACACCATCTCACCGCCTTGTTTCAGCAGTAGCAAGCTGTCAAAGAGGCAGAAAATGTCGGAAGACGGCTGATGAATGGTGCATACGATAGTTCGCCCGCTGTTGGCCACCTTGCGCACAGCATCCATAACAATTTTGGATGCATGAGCGTCCAGACCACTCGTTGGCTCGTCGAGGAAGAGTACGCTGGACTGTGCTGCGAGCTCCACACCAATAGTTAATCGTTTCAATTGTTCTTGTGTCCGACCACGGATAATCAGGTCAGCGATTGAGCGCAAGCCTAGGAGGTCCAAACACTCCTCCACGGCCGCGAGTTTGGCTTGAACGGATACACCACGCTCCTGACGCAAGATCGCACTAAATGTGAGGGCTTCTCGAATTGTGGATCCTTCGGAGTGGATACCTTGCTGTTCACAGTACCCGGTGCAGCGTTGTATCGTTTGCTTGGTAGCGGGGTACCCATTAAGAAAAATCTCACCACGAACGTCACCTTCCGTCTTGCGCCCAGCGATCACATCCAGTAGCGTTGTTTTGCCAGCTCCGGATGATCCCATGAGAGCAGTCATCGTACCTGGAAGCGCATAGCCACTGACATCCTTGAGTAACTCCACCGATTTGTGCTTGATGTGTGTCGAGTACGAAAGGTTTTTGAACGCCAACGTGACTGGCACAAACGCTCCATGCTCATGTATGCTCACCATGACAGCACCAGCATCCTTTTCTGGTCCAGGTAAGCCCGAACCCACACGCGGCGTTGATATCATGACGTAGTTTGCGACTTCATTTTCCGTCGACTGGCCCTGGTTTGTTTTGTGACTGCTGAGTTTGCCCTCGACCATACTTTTGCAGAATTGGGGAACGTCGTGGCGATGGGACTCAAGAATGACACTTGTCACTGCGATAAAGAAGATGTTAGCGAATACGAGGTAGACCACCCCAGCCCAGACCCACTCAGTGCTTGACGGGACATCGTACTCGGAGAGCAAGTACTCTCCGATGGTCTTGTTGAACTGTTCGCAGTAGTCTTCCCCGTCATAGACGCAAACGCTAAATGTTGGGGAGCGATACTGGCTCACAGCCACCGACCGCAAGCACCAAGCGAGGGGGTTGATCCAGTACAACCAGGAGAAGAACCACGGGATTCGAGCCATCGGAACCACGAATCCCGCGAACGCGCTGTAGAAAATGATGGAGAACATCGACAACGGTTCGGCCATGTTGAGGTTGGTCAATAGCGCTGACATCGCCAAGAACGAACCGGTCACTGCCGTGCTTACCAAAACCAAGCAGAGCAAGAGGAGAAGATAAAGTCCGATTTCTGGAACTAGGCCACACGCCCAGTAGACGACCGACCCAAAGACAACGCACTCGCCCACAATATCAGGAAGGAGGGCCATCATGTACGCAATCACAAAGGATGTCGAGCGGTAAAAGTTGGCTCGGCGGTGTTTGTAGTACATCGCACGAGCTGCCATGAACGTTGGGATTTCGGATGATTGTCCCACCGCCATGAACACCGCGGACTGGTAAAATATGCCGAGTGTCACTTGTATATTCGTGAGCTCCACATTGTAGAATGTGCTGCCGTAAGTAAACGCGCCACCAAGTACCAGAACGCCACGAACAAACAGAAATCCACGGCGTCTTAAAGCGATCTTAGTTTGCCAGAGGATCGTCGACCAGGTACTGCTCCAAAACGGTTGATGGAACTCCGGTGCTTTCGCCAAATACTGCTCAGCGA
The DNA here is from genome assembly GCF_018691715.1 of Phytophthora cinnamomi. NCBI lineage: Eukaryota > Oomycota > Peronosporomycetes > Peronosporales > Peronosporaceae > Phytophthora > Phytophthora cinnamomi. The sequence continues at coordinate 204,988 of NW_027150975.1, forward strand.
CCCGTTCCAACTCGCTGTCCAGTGGTGCAGCCAAAGTTTGCATTATTTTCTGGTAGATTTCCGACTGCCGAAAACGAATCGCAAATTCGCTTCCTACTCGAGGCCAAGATCGAGACAGGCTTCCGCGTTGATTGACTTCATATTGTTGTTGTCGGTCGGTGGCGATATCCAACAGAAACTCAGCAACATTCCGATCCGGTGGACACTCAAAGCCAAGACTTTGAAAATACGGCAGTATCAGCTCTCGTGGCCCCTGATAGATCATCTCACCATTGTTGAGTAGCAGAACATTGTCAAAGAGCTCGAATACTTCAGGTGTAGGTTGAAGGAGTGCCATCACCACCGTCTGCTGCAGCTTCTTGGCAAAATCGCGCTGGCTAGACACGATGTCAAACGCGGTGGCACTGTCGAGGCCGGTGGTGACCTCATCCATGAAGGTGGCGTACTTCCAAGGACCAAACAGCATTTCACCAGTCGTCACACGCCTGCGTTCACCACCAGATATTCCACGAATCAAGTCATCACCGATCCTGGTGTCCTGACAGGTCTTCAATCCAAGTTGCTCGATGATCACATCCAGGTAGCGAATTTGGGGCAGCGACTCTTGTTCCCGTTCAAACGACATCGGCATCGGATCTCCACAGCAAGCGTGAGCAAACCCCAAAGTCTCCTTCACTGTGAGCGATGGGAAGTGCGTGTCACTTTGAGGCACGTAGGTGGCAAGCTGTGGCAACTTAGGGAGCAGATCCTTCCAGTCCAGTCCATTGTACGAGATGCCCCCTTCTATCGAGACGTTCTTGTTCATCGCGAGTTGGCCACTCAGCACTTTCAGAAGTGTCGATTTGCCTGAACCAGGCTGGCCGAGCACGAGAGTGAGTGTCCCCGGTTCAAAGACAGCGTCCACATGATTCAAAATATGCTTCGGCTTGGTACCTTTACCAGAAGTGAGCTTGATCGCCGCGTCTTTAATACTGTTGAGCAAAGAGGGCAGTTTAGGCGTGGAGATATTGGATGATGACGTCTTGCTTATTTCAGTCTCAATGATCACCGATACCCCATTGCAGCGTATCTCCACCTTCGGCAACTGACTTGTTAGGTTTTGCTCGGTGTGTTGGGAAAGTTCACCGTGGGTAGTAGTTGATGGAAGAGATTCGTGTCCTGGTCGCTGGTCCATAGTTACTGCAGAAGGCGGTGTTGAAATATACTCTCGTCACAATGAAGTCGATCTAGACGTTAGACACCAGTGCGCTGAAGACGGTTTGTTGTCGAGTGGATCTTGCTCTGCGCCAACATCCGCAGCACCTCCACCCATTCGAACACCATGGCCGCGTACACCGTACCTGGGTCCGTGAAACGAAAGACTCCACAACGATTTCCGTTCACGCACGGGTACGTGACGTGCGCGGGAGATATTAATATAACGCTTCCTTCTACTTGTTGCAGAGCATGCTGCAGCAGTGATGGTCCAATTTCACAGCACTGATTGTCCAACAGGCAGGCACACAGACAACGTAACTGCGGTCAAACAGGCTAGCTGCCGAAACCTATAATTCCAAAATTCCGACAGCAAGTCGTTGGTGTGTAGAGTTTGCGGTCGTTGCCAACGACAAAGCAAACAGCATCGCACTTCCGAGTAAGCGACCATATCCCAGCCGACTAAAGCTGTTGCATCTTGCACAAACGCCAGTACTGTAGTCCTGCCCAGCACCACAATCCTCATGTGAAGTTCGCCACCAATACAGGTCGTTCCGAAGTCAGCGTCCGCAAAGCTGTTCTGTGTTGGTCCCTCGCCTCGATCCTACGACCGTTAGCTCCGTAGACACAAATTGATCGGCGCTAGTTGGCGTACAGCACTCTGCTGTGTAGGACAAACTTTTTGGTTGCCAATTCGGGTACATGATTCTTTAATGATCAAGCTATCTATCTGATCATCGATGAATCATCAAACCTCTCGATCACCCAGACGACCAGCTCCCGTGAGCTTGTGACCGATCCATCTATGCACGTCCATGTCAGCGCGTCAAAAAGCGAAAGCGGCTGCGTGCAAATGGGTTCGTCGAGTGATATCCGAGATCCCTCTGGCACTCGACCGCCAACTTGGCCCACTTGGCATCGCTCCGGCCTCAAGGCCGCAAGCCCGACAACGCACCCATCGGTGGTCCGGGACCATTAGCGCCTCCTAGTCGCCTCAACAGCGCCAGCCACTCGTGCCTGCAAAGCGCCATTACACACCCGCCACCGACCATTTCCAGTCCTCAACCGTTACGCGACCTTGACTTGAACAAACTATGTCCGTCTGGTCCGGCCAATCAGCGTGCGCTTTAGCCTCGCTTCCCGCCAATCCCCTGCGCCAGCTGTTATGTATTCAGTTCACACCTGCCCGAAAGGTCTCCGGCCTCATTCCGACATTCGCGGCCATGGCGATCCTGCGGTCGGCGGCGCTGCTGGGCGTGGCGCTCCACCTGGCGCAGGCGTCCACGGACATCCCGGCCCAACTGTACGGGAACTCGGCGATGTCCAAGCCCACGACGCCCTCCAGCCTCCCCACGGCCCTCAGCGACCTGGTCGTGACCGTGAGCAACTTCTCCACCTTCTCGGCCAGCCTGCAGCGCGCGCTGCTGTGGAGCGCCGGCTGGGTGCGCGTGATCCCGGAGTCGGCCAGCTCCAGCTCGGCGGCTGACGACTCGTCGGCCGACTACGTGCAGGTCTACGTGCTGTGCGGACGCACCATGAGCGACGTGTTCCAGGCCACCGCCGCCTTCGACAACACCACGGCCTGCCCCATCAAGAACTGCAAGAGCAACGTCATCACGTACACCGAGTCCACCTGCGACCCGAGCTTCGCGGCGGAGAAGGCGCTGTGCGCGCTGAGCTCGGGCATCTCCGTGACGCCCAAGGGACACGACGGACCGGTGTGGTCGCTGGACGGACAGATCGACACGGACACGTTCGACCCGCAGATATACCAGTACGAGGACTCGAACTCGAGCTCCAACAGCAGCACGACGCTCTACATGCTGGCGCAGAAGAGCTCGTGGAGCATGACGGATACCGCGTGCCCCAACAGCGCCACCTTCATCGAGCCGTGCATCCAAGTGGAAGCCAGCAGTGTCGCCGACAGCACGCAGGAGCGCACGTGGTGCGAGCCCGACCTTGATCTTGGGGTGCAGCGCTGGCTGGCGGAGGAGTACGCGGACCAGCTTGCATCCAGTGGCGCGGACTCGGGCTCGTCGTCCAAGGTTTCGTCCACGGTCGCCATCGTTCTGGGGGTTCTGCTGGGAGTGTTCGTGGTTGGATGTATAGTGTTCTTCGTCATGTGGCGCCGCTCCAAGAGCTGGCAGAAGGACGGACTCCACGACAACGAGCACAACACGTTCTTCATGCAGGCCCAGTCGATCCGTGGCAACCAGCCGCAGGGCGACAACCGCGGCGGCAACATTTCAGGCCAGTACGTGTCCAACAACGGGCCGCACCCGTCGTACGACAACGCCATGCAGATTGAGGCGGTCAACGAGAGCTTCCGCATGCGCTCGCCCGAGCTCGCGGCCTTCTGCGACGACCAGGAGCTCATGCTGAAGCGCATCGCCTTTGCAGGGATCGTCTACCGGGAGCAGATGTCGAGCGGACCGAACGGCGAGGTGTGGCGTGGAGAGTACGAGGGTCAGCAGGTCGCCATCAAGTGCACAGTTGCGGCTGCTGTCGCAAGTGCGGCCGCCGCTGCGAACGCCAGTCGCGGCTCCACTGCGATGAACGCTTCCGCTCTGGTGAATGACAAGGAGCTCAAGGCCCTCGTGGACTTTACGAAGGAGATCCGCATGGCCGCGTTCCTGGACCACCCGAACATTGTTCGCTTCGTCGGACTGTCGTGGCGCACACTGCCGGATCTGTGCATGGTGTCGGAGTATGTTGCGCTGGGAGACCTCGCGCACTTCTTGGCGCAGCCTGACAGCAAGAATCTAACCTGGCGGGAGGACAAGCTGCCGATCGCGGCGGATATCTCGAACGCGCTGGTCTATCTGCACTCGCTATCGCCCATCGTGCTGCACCGCGACCTGAAGTCGCTTAACGTGCTCCTGACCGAAGACCTGCAGGCCAAGGTCAGTGACTTCGGCCTCAGTCGTGAGACAAGCTTCGATGAAACCATGACGAGTGGTGTCGGCACGCTGCTCTGGACTGCGCCCGAAGTGCTGCGCGGAGAGAGGTACTCGGAGAAGGCCGACATCTATTCTTTCGGTGTCGTGCTGGCCGAACTAGACACGTGCATGCCCCCGTACGCCTACAACCAGGGAGGACGGAAGAACAAGGGCAAGAACGACATGGACTGGGTGCCCCTCATCGCCAGCGGGCGCGCCTCCCCTCCGTTCCGGCCTGACTGTCCACGCGCGATCCGCGACCTCGCGGCCCAGTGTCTCGACCAGGACCCGAGCAAGCGCCCGCCAGCCATGCAAATAGTGTACATGCTGCGGTCCAAGATCCCGCCCACGTTGTAAATTCACCTTATTCCTCCACCCACGCGTGCTACACTATCCTTAAACTGAAAATCGCATCACAATACTTTTTCATGTTCGTACATGACGGCTTCAAGTTGAAGTGGTTTGGTAGTCAGACCCGCCCGAGATGGCTACATCAACGTCAACTTCATCTACAGGCATGCCGCGTATTGTTGCACTGTGACTGGCAGCCCGCGACTTGCTGTAGTCGAGCACTAGCCGCGCGGCAGTGACGATACTGCCATCGTCGCGGCTTGCGCGCGAAAATACTCGGCGAACGCCTCCATTCGCGCCCATTGCCCCGACTTGGAACGAGCGGCGCTGCTTCTTGTGTACAGTGACGTAACGACTGCAGCCAAGCGTCGAGGCTGCATCGCTGGTGCCTGGGGACAGGAGCGCTCATGGGCGTTCAGCAGAGACCGTTGCCCACAGGCAGAGCCAGTCAAAGTGCACTGCAGCTCGCAGCGAGCTGCGCCTCTGGCTGAAGATGCAAACGAGGTCATTGTGGCATCGCACGGCGGCGCAAAAGAGGCGACAAACGTGCCGAGAGCACATCGCGTGCTGTGACAGCACTAACCAACCGGCAGGCTGGTACGCAACGGGGTGTTGGCGAATTGGTGAGGAGAGTCGTTGCGGTGAGGCCCGCCCGCGACACCTCGTCAACCGCCCAACACTGCGTCGAACGACAACGCCTCAACTCAACTCGCTAATCGACAATGGCGCAGGAGCCGAAGGGAACTCCGCCTGTGACGCTTGTCATTCTCTCAGCCGGGTCTGGAATCACAGGAAGCTCCACACCTGAGGCTGGCAACGACACCTCAAGCTCGGTACCGGATCGAACGGTTCAGGCCCCGTCGCCCACGGAGGCGACTGCTTCGGAGACATCGTCCGTCACGGGCGATGAACTCGGCATCATCGTGGGCGGCGGCCTCATGATCCTCGTCATGATCAGCATCCTCTTCGTCGGCCACAGGCGGCGACGAAGGATGAACAAGGACGTCGTGCCGACTCCGTCACCTGGCACCCTTGAGGCCTCAGCTCGACGTTCACCTGCAACCGACGCCCAGGGGATGTACCTCCTGGAAAACAACTCGTACTTGTCGTCGTCGATCTCGTTTGGATCCAGGCCGTCATGTTTTCGGCAAGGAGAGAGCGAAGCTTGCGAGTCGTGGAACCACCCCTTGGTGTTGGCAGTGCGCGTTTCCGTGAGTGAGATTTCTCTGGATGAACTCGTCGCGCGTGGCACCAACAGCGAGGTGTATCGCGGCCAGTACCGCGATCAGGTTGTGGCGGTCAAGAAGCCGCTCCCGCAGTGGCTTGGAGATCGCAAAAATGTGGATGCCTTCTTCGAGCAGGTGAGGATTTTGACGTCTCCGGCGTTGACGCACCCCGGTATCGTGTCGCTCCTTTGCGTGTCTTGGAGTTCGCTCGTGTATGTGTGTATGGTATCTGAATTTATGGCTGGTGGAGACCTCCGCTCGTTCCTGAGCCGACGACAACACCAAGTTTGTGCTGCGCGAGACGATTTCGCTCGTCGAGGATTTTGCCGTCAGAAAGTATACCTCGCATCCCAAGTCGCGAGCGCGCTAGGATTCTTACACGCGCAGGGGCTTGTGCACGGAGCACTACGTTCGCAGAACGTACTTCTTGATGGAAAGCTCAACGCCAAGTTGACTGGTTTCCAAGGGAGCACCATCCAGCCGGCTGTCGATCGCAGACGGCCGAGCCAGGATGCTACTACAACTAGCCAGGTACCACCAAAGCTTTTGACCGGGTCCGTTCCAATAGGAGTGACGGACAGGCTGCGGCGAGAACGCACGCGGCTCGGCGCTCTTTGGAGCGCACCCGAGGTGCTCCGCGGCGAACGGAGTAATGCTCAAACCGACATCTTCTCGTTCGGAGTCGTGCTGTCGGAGCTTGACTCTCTCGCGGTGCCCTATGGTCATAGTGGCCGGTTCGGCGAGCGCGGCGACAGTGCCGAGCTGCTGGAGAAAGTCGCCGCGGGGCATGTCCGCGTGCACTTCGCGAGCTCCGGAAGAGCCAGGCACGGGCGGCGGTCATCGTCGTCACCCGCAGAGGTGGACGTTCGCCTTACCGCGGCAGTCGTGCGTCTGGGCAAGGCGTGCGTGGCGCTGGACGCTGGTGAACGTCCGTCGGCCGCACTGGTGTCGACCGAGCTCCACAGACTGCTGCAGACTCCGGACCCCAAGGTTAGTCGTACGCTGAGCAAGCAAGGACCGCCGGCCTGAAGCGCGGACTCCCCTCTGCGCCGCGGCCACCGTGGCGAGCTGCTTGCAGCGTGCCATGGCCAGCCGTTTTCCGCCAGCTGTGCCCAACCTCATAGATACTTTCGAGACAACTTCAACATGTCATGCGGACTAAAGAGTCGGTCGAGTGGCGTGACGCCAGCTCAACAACCAAATGTAGCAAAATGTACTCTACACTCCCCGGTTACCAGCTAACTAACTATGATAACAGCAACAGCAAGAGCGGTCCCAGTAGTTTATTTCGTGGCGTCGACCTGGCAGACAGACGCCTAGCAATTGCGACGGTGGGCCGTTAGCGCAGGAAAGCACGGCTCTGGTGCTTCCGAAACCTTCGTGTGCCGCGTGTGTGGGTCGAGGCGCTCGCCTCGCCGTCCGCAAGTGATCCGGTGGCCCGTGTCGGGAACCGCTATACATTGTATCGTCACCCCGCTACGCGGCTGGAGCTGAACCCAACGCCCTTGACTGGCATCAGTGCCAAAATCCACACAAATCCCACCTTGAAAACAGTCAAGATGTGGGCTGCACTCAAATCGCAGGGTAAAGCTGTGCAAAAAGTCGTCTGGACAGCACAAGAGCATTTATATCACATAGTATTCTCTCTTGCTCGCAGTATCCTCGTCCCGCAGGCTCATCTCACCAAACATTTCCACTTTCCCCCACTATCCCCACACTTGCCGAGCAGTTCACCTTCCGCAGCGCTTCAATCCTAGAATGTGGGTTCGATATATCGCGTCTCAAGTCGATCTGCTGGCGTGTCTTCATTATCCCTTTACCCTCTATTAGTGCATGGCATGGTCTCCGCTGCCCGCCTGCCCACCGTAGGCGACGCGCGGCCGACCTTGGCAGCCATGCGGGCGCTGCGTCGGCTGCAGGACGACGGCTCGGGGGGCTTCAACCTGCTGTATCTGATCCCCATCGTGCTGGGGGCGCTGGCTCTGCTGCTCGTGCTGCTGTGGCTGCTGTGCCGCCGCCCTCGACGCCACCGCAAGAGCTCCGAGAGCTTCCAGGTGTTCGACACGCCGCCCATCATCGAGGACCGTGGGGTCTCAGTCTCGGGCCCCGCCGTGGTGTCCCCCATGGACCCCATGGCGTCCTTCTCGTCCTTCAAGGACCACGACAGCTCCACCAAGAACGTCTGGCTCAGCGGCAGCGGCCGCACGCTCAACTCCGCTCGCAGCGGCTGCAGCACACGCAGCCTCACGGCCTCAGGCGTCGCGGACTTTGTGCTGGACACGACCCAGCGGGACGAGATCTTCCACGTGCTGCACCACGACTCGGCGCTGGCCACGCAGCGCCTGGCCGTGGACAAGATCGCCTTCGAGCGCGTGCTGGGCGAGAGCGCCACGCGCCAGCTCTGGCTCTGCCAGTTCGAGGGCGAGGAGATCGTGGTCAAGAGGCTCACGCCGCCCGACAAGGACGAGCACGCCTTCCCCGCGCTCAGGACCTTCGTGCGCGAGATCCAGCTCACGGCGTCGCTCGAGCACCCCAACGTCGCCAGGTTCTTGGGCGTGGCCTGGGGCCAAAGCCTCCGCTCGCTGTGCTTCGTCGCCGAGTATCTGGCCAGAGGGGATCTCGCCTCCTTCCTGCGCCGGAGCCGCAAGAGGAGGCTGCAGATGGTGCAGCAGGTGTCGTCGTCGTCGCGCTCGGACGGATCGTCCTCGTCCAATGCCGCGACGGCGGCCACGGGGCCGTCCCCGTCCCCACCGCCGTCGCTGCAGAGCTCTGGGTCGGGCTTTACGTTGACCAGTTGGATTGACGACAAACTGCCGCTCGCCATCGGAGTCATGCGAGCGTTGGCGTATCTTCACTCGCGCCGCCCCAAACCCATTGTGTACCGAGTGCTGCGAGCGAGGAAAGTGGCGATGAGCGACCGCTTCGAACCCAAGTTGATTGATCTCACACCCGCTGCAGAGGGATCACCGCCCGTGGACCAGGAAGAGCTGGCTGCGGGGGTTGGGAGTGCGTTCTGGACGGCGCCCGAGTTGCTAACAGGGGGGTCACCGACCCAAGCTAGTGATATTTATGCGTTCGGGGTGCTGCTGTTCGAGATCGACTCGGAGGGGAAGCGGCCTTACCACAGCACGCGAGACTCGCGGTCGGGCGAGAAGCTGAGAGCTTTCCAGGTGCTGAACCTTGTCGCCAGCGGAGAGCTCAGACCTCATTTCGCCCCGAACTGCCCAGCACAGGTTCGGGAGATCGCACTCGCGTGCATGCGTCAGAACCCCATGCAGCGCCCCATCGCTCGAGAAGTTCTTCAGGGCCTGCAGAGCTGTGCTGCGGGTAGCGCAGCATGAAGAGTTGCAACATGTAGTGTACAAGACGGAGGGAGGCACGCCATCGCAGCGTAGTCGGACAACTAAACGATTGTAGGAATTGTAGGAATGGACGCAAGTGACGAAACCAAACTGAACGCCGCGGGTCGTGGACAACGCGAGGGATAATTACAAGATCATAGCAACTGTATACTTGCTTGAAAAAGCGAAGTAAAAGTGAGTGCATGAATGCAAAGGGGACTTGTCCCCAATTAATATTTTAACATTGTTACATCAAAAGACAGGTGCTGTAAGAGGGGTTGCACCTATTTTACTAGCGCTTCGTTTTGTTTCTTGCTGGCCTTGTTTTCACTCCAAAAAGGTGTTTGTTTGCACCCCCAGTCTCGACAACGAAGAAGTGGCACTGTCCAGATAGTCTACAGTACCTGTTGAGTTGCTTTGCGGAAGGCACGCTTCGGCTACAGCAGCCGTGTGTGAGCGCGGAAACGTCGCAAACGCGAAGTTTCACACTTGGAACTGCTCATACTACATTCTTGAGCCCCTCTAGCGGCTGCCACGGCCGGGCCGAACACCATCGTGAAAGTAATTACCCCGGCGGTTGTTATGGCAAGTCATTTTTTTTTATCTTCGGGAAGTTGTCGTGGATCTAGGAATTCGATACTGATCTTGGACAAAATACCGATAAGCCTCATCGGCATTGTCCAAGATCGCCGGCGAAGTAATGTCTACATGTAGAACGACCAGGAGCTAGACTTCCGAAGGAACGCCCGTCAAAACATTTCCTAGGATAGGCGGTTGTATGTTTGATCTAATTGTGAGGTCCGCCATTACGCAATGTACGTTCTTCGAAGTATTAATTAATAATACCAGTTCAGTCACCACCGTGCTTTGGAACGCTATGCATGTACCTATTCAGCATTGCGAACAAGAATCACGAATCTCATTCTGCAACTTGCTCGGCAAGCCACAAATATTATGGTCGTCTGTAACTTCACAGCAAGACTTTCGGTCTGGACCGAAAAACTGCACCTTTGCTGCATATTGTAGTCCGAGAACGAGAACAAAACACAGCGGGTCCTGAACAACTTGGAGATAATTACAAGATCATAGCTATGAAAATACTGTAGTTGCTACACAATACGTGTACGACGCTGGCGCACGAGCCGGCGTAAGAAATTCGATGAAGCAGCTCAGAAGACGTAAGACTCCTCGGCTTCTTCTTGGGCAAAGGCGCGCATGACAAGCTGCATCTGGTACAATGCTTGAGCGGCAGTGGGCCTCGCATCCGGCTCAAACGCCACGCAACCTTTTCCAAGATGCACCATTGCTTCTAGTGCTGGAGATGCGGGCGGAGTGAACTCCACGCTGAGTCTGCCGCTCGACACCAGCTGGAGGATGGCCGTGTCCGGGATGACACGACCCGTTTCCGTGATCTTGGCGCTAGCGTAAGGGAGCTTGTGCGAGTCCAATTCACTGAGCACGACACCAAACGAAAACAGATCGGCCTTCTCATCGTACCGTTCGCCCATCATAACCTCCGGAGCCATCCAAAGCGATGTGCCCACGCCTGCCGTCATGGTACGGTCACTGCGCTCTCGTGACACACCAAAATCGGTCAGCTTGGCGCGCCATCTTCTATCTAGCAGGATGTTTTTGGACTTGAGGTCGCGGTGCAGCACCATCGGATCCAGGCAGTGCAAGTACGTAAGCGCGTGCGCCACATCAAGAGCGACACGACACTTCTCCGCGTCAAAGCCCACAGGTCGGCGGTCCACCTCGTCAAACTTGATCAACAGCGCGCGCAGGTCTCCGCCGTCCATGAACTCGGACACCACACACAGGTCCGTCAACGAATCCCATGCCACGCCCACAAACTTCACCACGCGTTCATGTTCCAACGCCGCCTGCAGCTTGACTTCGGCCAGGAACTCCTCGATCTTGGCCAAATCCTTCCTGGACTCGGGCAGCAGTCTCTTGATGGCCACAGCCCTCTCCTTGTACGTGCCACGCAGCACCTCTCCAAAGCCTCCACGGCTGATCACCTCACCCGTGACGATCCTGTCCATGGGGATGCGGGCCGCCACAATGGCGGGGTCGTCCCAAAGCCCTCCATGGCCCGAGCTCGGCCAGGCCGAGTCGCTGTTATTGTTATTGTTGCTGTTGCTGCCGGCCGTGCGCGCGCTGCTGCTGTTGCTGTCGCTGTACCCCATGGCCCGCCGGAAGCTCTCGTGGGCCTCGAACGAGTTGATCCTGCTGCGCGCGGACGTGTCGAAGGTGTCGAGGTCGCGCGTGTCCTCGAAGCTGCGCTCGAAGCTCTGCGCCTGCTTCTGCAGCGCCGGGTCGGATTGCGCGAAGGACGCCGACTGCTGCTCCAGGCGGCTGGCCGAGTCGTGGCTGCCCGTGGGTTTGAGCACCGCCGGGGGCAGCTCGCTGCTGTTCATGGGCGACGTCATGACGTAGAAGCCCGCGTGCGCGTCCACGGAGCCCGTGAGCCGCAGCTTGGACGCCGCGTTCACCGAGTGCTGGTTGGCGGCCGTGGCGATGCCCGGCGAGAGCTGGCTGGCCGGCGGGTTGGGCGCCAGGTTCACGTACGGCTCGAGCGCCAGCGCCTTGTTGCGGCGGCGCTCGCGGCAGTAGAAGAAGAGCCCGCCGGCCACCAGCAGCACGGCCAGCACCGCCACGGCCGCGCCGATGACGATGGCGTACGGGAAGTCGGACGCGCCGGCGGCGGCGGGAGAGGAGGAGGAGGCCGAGTCGACGGCAGCAATTAACTGCCGCCGCACGCCGCGCGACATGGAGAGCCGAGGCTGTATAGGTATACTGTATACACTTATGTACGTGGCCTGTGCCCTGCGGGTCCAGTTGCTTGATGGACGCTGCAGGAAGTGCGTTAGTATCGGAGGGCGAGCGTCGGCTGCTTGTTTTCTGCACCCTCTGAAGCCAAAACCTTCAGAAAAAGCCCGGGCGCTGCTTGGTGTAAACACGCTGTGGATGGAGCTTGGGAGTGCTGGCGCATGTGACGTGAGATATGTGCGCGCCGGTGGTTCACAGCCATTGCCTGGAGAGAATAGCACTGTGGCTTTACTGCGTCGATGGATGGAGGCTGGAAGTGCTGGAGTGGCGGCGTCTTGCAGCGCGGTCCACTATACCCGTTGAAGCTCTTTTCCATGCGTGGGTGGGTCAGACCCTTTCCGGCCGGGGGTCTGTTCTGGTGTTGACCATGAGCGAGGAAAACTGCTGGCGTTGCGTTCTCTTGTCGCCCGGTGATGGTTGGGCCGTCCAGGAGATGGCGTTGCCTAGTTGGCTGTCGTTCAGCAGGTAAACACCTCGGAACACGATTGGCTTCGATACCATTGAGGAGCACCGCATTTGGAACTCCACGCGTTTCGGTGCTCGACGAGCGGGGTGAGCAACAACTTGATTGAAAAGTTTGGGCGGCCTGTCGTCTTGTCAAAGGGGGAGAGCACCGTATTGATTCGAGGACAGCCCTGCAGAGAGTTTCGGATCTTTTACCAAGCTGGATGGCGACACCAGCCATTACACGGTACTCTATGGTGCTGTCACCCCAAGGGGGAAAATAATACCGTGTACCCAAGCAAGGATAACAAGTTTAATGATGGTTGCCAATATTCCAGACTTCAAAGTTCGACCGAGTATCGGCGTGGCTGCTCAGGCTGTCTCGGACCCGTTATAAGCGGGCATATCGGACGAGATCACCAATGGCCTCGACATTGCCACCGCATTTGACATTGTGTCCAGACAGCGTCATGTTGCCAAAATGTTGCGACAGACGGTGGTGATGGCACTCCTTCAATCCACACCTGAAGTATTCGAGCTCTTTGACAATGTTCTGCTGCTCAACGATGGCGATGTGATCTATCGTGGACCTCGAACGATGGTATTGACGTACTTCAAAAGCTGAGGTTGATATGCCTCTTAGACGTTGATATGGCCGATTTGATATTGCTTCTGACTGGCAGCATCAATGAGCGCTTAAATGCAGGAAGTGGGCTATCGAGACGAGTGCCGCCGCATCCGGGAAGTGAATTTGCACGTTATTTCAAGCAGTCGCCGATTCACCTAAGCACAATGAGATGTTTGGAGACCCCTTGCGAGCTGTTGGATATCGCAGATGAACACTTGATGAAAACACCCGAGTTCCAGTTATCGTTTTCGCACAGCTCGCTGACGCTTGTTCGCCGACAAGTGATGATCACGCTTCGGAAGAAGAGTCTCCAATCTATAATGACCGCGCTTGTCGGACTCATTTCTGACACCACATTATATATTAATATATATTATATCATCGTAGGGGAGTGCATCGTCTTCGAATCATTGGTTTACTGGATGTGTGGGTTCGTTAATTAAGGAAGCTGGTCCGTTCGTGCTTTTCTTGCTCAACATGATCTTATCCAGCATAGCATTAAGCGGTTCGTTTTTGGCAATGTATCCTGTACCCGGGAATCTGGGTGACATTCCAGGAGGGACTTCGCTGGGCCTGGACTCTGAAAGACCCGCGCCGAGGCCGCCTGGGGTGACTCTCGCTCGTCCGATGGCTGCAACTACGATTAGATACACCCGAGTGGCACAGCGTACCGATTTGTGAGGAGTCACCCGGAAAGATGACGCGAGACCCAGATCTCAGCTGGGCTCGACGACGACGACGGGAGCTTCCAGGGCTAGCATGGTGGCGTCGAGGACGGGTGTCAGGACGTGCTACGGTGCTTCCCCGGGCCAGGATGGAGGAGGTGTCGCAACAAGGAAGGATGGCACGCTAGGGTGCCCCGGTGAGTAGAATGGAGGAGGAGTCATGCTTATGGGCGTGCGCGGCCGAGGCCGATGCCCGCCGTTGCTTGTCAGTCAAACATTTTCCCGCTAAGAACGAAGTCTAACAAGTATCGTTTTACACTTTCATTTAGCGCCGCCTCCTTCCTGCACATACCGAGAAAGCCCCGAGCTCCAATCACCCTTGACTGTACTCCCACGCGTGCCCGATCCTTGGCGGGAGGGTGCGCGACATTTGGTGGAGAAGCAGGGTACGCGTGCGCTGGAGAAGGTGTTGAGTGGAGTGAGCTCGAGAGGCTTGTAGGCTGCCGCGAGAGGCGTCTGTGTGGAGTAGCGACTTCCTGTGGTCAAGCAAGGCCCGTGACGTCTGTCCAGTTCGGCTTCGTCGGCGCAACAAGGCCCAAGAAGTCAGCCTGAGGACCAGCGTGGACGGCTACACTTACTGCGTGAAGAAACTGGTCTGCTAGGAAGCGTTCCGCTCAGTGTGACAAGCGTTCAAGTTCAGACCCAAAGGAGACGGCTCCAACGAGCGGTGGCTGCTGCTATTGGAGACTAAAAGGCCGTGCGCTAGGTTGTGGAGTGGGTCCCCTGGATCGGACCCGTTCTTTACCCAAATACCGAAATCTCGAGTGACGACTACGTGATCGAAGTAACAATGTGTAGTGGGTCTAACTTGACTCACTACTTTAGCTTACACGTTGCGCAACGTGTATGAGAAAGCGTAAGTACTTAGTAATTACTTAGGTTAATTATATTTGAATAAACAAATATAAGTTAAGTAAGAAAGGATTCCAAGTGACTTAGATTAGGTAAAATGAGAACTGTATCGTTTGTAAATTGATCTTCCTCTAAAATCTGCTAAAAACTGTTTATCATCTATGAAAGGGGTTGGCAGCGGCTGGCTGTCAGAGCCCCGCTAATATGCATGTCTCTGATTGGTAGAAAGATGCTGCTTTCTACCAATAGGATCTTTGGGTAGGTGTGGACCACTCACTGTGGTGGTCCACTTCAATGTATCCATTGGTGTGTCTTACACCAAGGTGAGGAAGTATCCAAAACTTTTAACAGATAACCTATCTGTTAAATTCACAAGTGGCTTGCAGCCACTTGTGCGTGTAACCCCGTTACACCATCCCCCCCTTAAGGTTAGACGCGCGGGGTCTCCGCACGTCAATCTTCGGAATTGACCATTCGTCAATTCTCCGCGTTTGGAGAAGAAATCCGCGCTCATTCAACGATGAGCGCGCCTCAGAAGAAGACTTCAAAGTCGGTGGGGAGTCATCTCTCCATCGACGACTACTTCGAACGCCAAAAGGCGAAGTACGGCGACATCGTCGACTTCGACGACGACGATGAAGATATGGAGGGCGAGGAGAACTCGCCCTCTAAGCGCGAAGAATCAGTGTCGAGCGAATCGCTCGACCCTCATGCCGAGAACATTCGCCCGCGTGAAGGGGACGAATCGGACGCTTCGAGTTCGAAGCGTTCGCGTCCTGAGAGCGATACCCCACTCGCTTCCGCTGGGGCTCTCAGTACTCCGCGCGCTGCAGCAGCAGCGCGTGATGTCAAAGCTCAAGGCTCTCCGCGCGCTGCGCCTGCAGCGCGCGATCCATGGATGCCGTCCGCGTCCGAGATCGCGGACCGGTATGGGAACTCGGTACCTCCGAATGAGGTGCCGCTGTATGTATGCAGCGCCATCAAAGATGACACTGTGGCTGCCGAGCTGCACTTTGATGCGGAAACGCATCAAAGGCACGATTACTACATCGGACTCTTTCATGAGCTCCGATGGTTTCAAAGCAAGAAGACCTCTTCTCGCAGCAAAGTGCCCGAATGGCAGGCACTTTGTCAAAGCTGGAACGCCTTTGTTGAAAACTTCAACAAGAGGCCGAGTGCTTACCGTGATCGGATTAAGAAGCGCGTGATCGCTTCGAGACGTACTCGAAGCGTGGAAAGCTGGAGCAACTTCATGTTACTGCTGAGGAGGCAAATGTGCCGTGCGCTGTGCCCGAGGGCTTTCAGTGCACGAAGTGCTTCCCAGGCTCGGTCCGCTTGAACGACCGCGACCTGAACGGGTACACGTCGTTCCGTGTGCCCGAGAGTCTCAAAGAGCTCCGTGCTAAGTTCTTAGCACATGAGAGTTCGGGCGCTAGCGATGATCGCAGCGCTTGTATTACTTCCGCTGCACCAGCGCGTACTGCTCCTCGTACGCCCTCACCATTTCCGGAACGTCCTCCAGCAAGACGTTCCGCGGCTCCTATGTATCTCGATGGGGAGGAAATCCTCTCCAACGAATACGAAAACGAGCCCCTTGATGGTTCGTTTTCGGGATACTATGGTCAACAATCCGCTCAACCATCCAGCGGGTTGAGCCGCGGGCGTCACGGATCGGCGGTGGCGGGGGTGGGAACACGCCCCGGGTATGATCAGCCCCGGGCTGATCAGTATGCGCCTCTCCACGACCGGGTGACCGCCGTGGAGCGTCTGCAGGCGCTGAGTTCGCCGCCCTGAAACAGGAGCTGGCGAACCAGAAGGCCCAAGTCGCGGCGGTCTCGCAGACCGCCTCGAACATCCAGGTCGAGCTGGGGACCCAGATGAAGGCGTTGCTCCAGCGCGTCCGCGCGCTGGAGGAGAGGCTGCTCGTCGCCGAGGCCAAGTCCTCCGCTTCTGCCTCGGCTCCTGCCGAGGCTTCGGGTCAGCCGAGCTAGATGGCTCGTGCTGCAGGTATGGCTTCAGCCGTCCGACGTAAAAGGTCGGATGGAGGCGCATGCTAGACGGAATGTCTAGCGTGTATGCGTTGCCGTGCCGTGCCAACACAGTGAACGGCCCGATGAAGCGCTGAGCAAGCTTGCTTGCTCCGAAATCCGAAACTGCATGTCTAGGCAGGTTTTGTGTAGCTAACAAAACTAATGAACCAACTTTAAATTCATTTGTGTTGCCTCTGCCCGCATTGTCTGCGTTCAGCTTCTGTTGATCAACAGAAGCTGCTATTGTGTCTTGGACAAACCGAATTACGGCTTGTCTTTTGGTGGTGAAACTGATTGCATCCGAGCTGAAGTCATTCAGCTCGCTCTCCGCTAGAGGCCCGGCCTCTGCGTGGTTCTTTGCGGTGTCTGCGCCCTGCGCAGACCCGTGGTCGTTGGCCATGTTGTTGGGGGAGTCTGCGCCCTGCGCAGACTCATGTGGTTTGTCCATTGTTGCAGCTGACACTGTGCAAGTGTCAGCGGTTTTCTGCGGCTGCTGTATTGCAGTCGTAGATCCTCCCCCACTTAAAGTGGGAACCATCACTCCGAGTAAACTCGGTAGACGTGGATGTCGCATGGCATTCACGTAGAACGGTGTATGCCCTGTCGAGGCATGCACTGAGTTATTGATGGCAAACTCTGCCATCGATAAGCACTCGCTCCAGTATTGGAACGAGTGAGCGTAGCTCTTCAGCATATCGACGAGCACGCGATTCACGCGCTCGATTTGACCGTCCGTCTGCGGATGATCCGCAGTCGACATGGAACGCTGGCTCCCAAGAAGTGTAAACACTTCTTGCCACAGGTGCGCTGTGAAGCGCGGGTCTCTGTCCGACACGATGTCGGACGGCATGCCATGGTGTTTGAACACCATGTCGACGAGCAGACGGGCCGTTTGCTTCGCGGTCACCTCTGCTGGCACCGCAGCAAGATGTACCATCTTGCTGAAGCGGTCTACAAAGACCACAACACCGGTGTTCCCTCCGCTATCCGGGGGAAGACCAAAGATGAAGTCCAAAGACATGGACTTCCAACACTCCGACGGAGTCGGTAGTGATTGCAGTGGAGCCTGCGCGAATGGCGCAGGCTTCACGCGTTGGCATACCTCGCAAGCACGGATGTACTTGCGCACCCACTTGTACTGGTGGTGCCAGTAGAAGTCGCGCGTGAGAAGGACGTAAGTCTTCTCACGTCCGAGATGTCCCGCAGTCGGGGCATCATGATACTCGTACATGATCCTGAGTCGCAGGTCATGGTCATTTGGCACGACAACGCGGATCGCGTTGTCGTGATTGACGTCAACAGCTTCTGCATAGTCTGGCCGACGTGATAACGCGTCGGCCACTACATTCAATCTTCCGGGTTTGTATTCGACCCGGAAGTTATACTCCGCAAAGAATGAGAGCCATCTCGCCATTCTTTGTGATATGTGTGGCGACTTCACTGCGGTGCGCAGTGATGCATGGTCGGTGTAGACCACAAATGGTCTACTCCCAAGCAAATACACTCGGAACTTTGCGAGTGCATACTTCATGGCAAGGAGTTCCTTGTCATGCACCGGATAGTTGCGCTCAGCTGGCTTCAGCTGACGCGATTGGTAGTAGACGACACGATCACGGCCGTCGTGATCGAGCTGCATCAACGCGCATCCGATCGCGAAATCGGATGCGTCACACACTACGTGAAATGGGCGATCTTGGTCAGCCACTGCCAAGATCGGCGCCTCAGTCAAGCCCCGCTTGACTGCATCGAATGCCTTTTGGCAATCGGTTGTCAATTCCACACAGCTTCTTTCTTAAGAAGTTGTGACAGCGGGCGGATCTTGCCCGCATAATCCTCCACGTACTTGCACAAGTACGTGGCCAAGCCAAGGAACTGCCTCAGTTCCTTGACACTTGAAGGCGTTAGCCATTCATTGATCACCCTGACCTTTTCCGGGTCAGGGCGAACACCATTCTTCCCTACGAGACACCCGAGGACGGGTATCTCGCTCGCCCCGAAGATGCACTTCTTCAGGTTCGCGTAGAGCTTATGCTTTCGCATAAGCTCAAGTAGCTTCCGGAGATGCACCCTGTGCATCTCTACGTCGGTCTTCCCGTCCACAGCTCGGCTGTGGATGAATACATCATCGAAGTAGCTCGGTGCGAAGTCGCGCACCGAGCGCAACAAGTGCGTCACGCACCTGTTGAAAGTCGCAGGGGCATTCTTAAGCCCCTGTGGCATTACTAGCCATTCCCAGAGCATGCCGCTTGGCGTGCTCACTGCCGTGAGAGGGATATTGCTCTCACGCATTAGGATTTGGTAAAACCCATCTCGCAAGTCGAGAGCACTGTAAACGGTGCTCCCGGCCATCGAATCGATGATAACATCTTTTCGCGGTATCGGCGTTTGTGCCGGTACCGTCGCATCGTTCAGCTTGTTGTAAGCATGAACGATGCGCCATCCGCCCTGTGGCTTTTTGACACAGAACGTCGGAGCACTGTGCGGGGACTTTGATTCCCGCACTTGTCCTGCTTTGCGACGACTTTCAAAGAAGTCGTCGATTGCTTTTACTTGTTCTCGCGGCAGTGGCCACTGCCGCGTGAGACAGTACTTCGTGCCAGGAACGAGATCAATCTAGTGCTGAATGCCCTTATCCTGCGGAAGCTCCGCAGGAATCGCTTCCGGGAGTACGTCTTTGTACTCCCTCAACAATTCGTAATAGGGACTCGACTTCAGCGAGTCCCAGCCTTGTTCCTCGAAGCGCTCTCGCTTCGTCTTCGCACTGAGAGTGTCTTCACTCTGTGGCACTTCCCATGAAGAGTTGTCTCAGCTCTTCGCTCTCGCTCTCCGTTCTTTCGCTGTTCGAAAGAACGCAGACCTGCTCGATGCGTCCATCGTGCAAGTCGCGTGTGAAGCGCTTCCAGCTCATGGCTGGAAGCGAAGTCAACTCCGACGCCGTTGTCGGAGGATTAGCGAGTTCCATTTCACGATACTGGAATCCAGTATCGGTGCGCGTCAAGACGCTTAGCGTCTCGACATCCGGCGCCACCGCCTCAGTCTGCCCAGCAGACTGCTCTTGTTGCGTCTCGGTCCCGGACCGAGACTTGCGCAGCGTTTTCCGCTTACGCCGTCTTCTTGTTGTGCGGAGCCGGGCTCCGCACAGTTGTTCTTCTGGTCCAGGCCCGGCCGTGGACAGTTGTTCGCCGGCGGACCATGTCCGCGGGCGCGCGGTATCAAGCCCGGCTTGACCATTTTCCTTCGTGCAGCCCGGCTGCACGGTAATGTGTCCCTTCGCCGGCAGACCCTGTCAGCGGGCGCGCGATATCAAGCCCGGCTTGATCGCATGGCGCTTCGTCGTGCAGCCCGGCTGCACGACAGCATGCAAATTGCGTCAGTGCGGTACGTTTGCAACCGTCCGCACTGTTTGCAGCGTCAACTCCCGGAGTTGACGCGCCTTCGTCACCTCGACGCCATTCATTGGCGGAGTCCCTCATGACCGAGGGTGCGTCGGCTCCCGGAGTCGACGCGTCGTTGTCGACCTGACCGCTTCGGGTCAGGGACTGTCCCTTACACGCTTGAACGTGGGTGTTGGTTCCCGGAACCAGTACATCTTTTTCTGCTGACGTCGACAGCATTGCCGACGTGGGTCTCACTTGTGCGCGCCCTCGCGCACTTCCTGGGCACTCCGGGACAGCAGCATAAAGCGCTGTCTCGACTGGTGAGCCGCGCGCACCTGCTGGTGCGCGCGCTGCGGTAACAGGGCCATCGCTCTCTGTTCCGCTGTCGCGGCCGAAGCGCACGAGCGTGCGCTTCTTCCAGTCTATCACCGGATCATGCCGTGCAAGCCACGGCATGCCCATTACTACGTCGAACTTATCGTCCAGGTCCAGGACGATAAAGCGTTCGACAAACACCCGTTGTTTGTACGAGAAGCGCACGTTCACGACGCGCTTCTCGGTCTATACGATGGCACCTGTTGCCAGCCGCACTTCCAGAAGACTTCGAGGTACATCTACCTCCTCGAAGTCAAGACTCGGTAAACTCCGTAGTCGAACAAAGTTGTTCGACGCGCCTGAATCTACCAAGCTCGAAGAGAGTCACTCGCCCTCTTCGAGTAAACCTTCAGGATGACTAGGTTCGGCATGTCATCTTGCTTCTTGCAGCGAGAGCTAGTCTTACTGGGGTTGCAGTCCTCAGTGTCGCGTGCCCGATGTCGGCACGCGTGACTGCATTACCAGTAGGGCGCCCCGCGTCTACTGGATGTTCGCGTTTTTTGTTGGTCCGCGGCGATGCCTAGCATCGCCACGACGGCCATCTCCAGGGGGCATGGGAGCTGTGCACTCCCGTGCAAAGTGACCGATCCTTCCGCAACGGAAGCATCGCACGTTACCTCCCTGCTGCTGGTAACCAGCAGTTGTTGCGTTCGAGAGGTCCATTGGCTCCGGACCTCCCGTCCTCGCTACCGGGCGCGGTTGCAGCCTCGGTACGTTTACATGGAGTTTAGCCTGCCGCAGGCTAAACTCTTCTTGCATGGCAAGAGTGATTGCAGCTTCGAGAGTACTCGGGTACTCTCGGAACAGATAGGTCTTCACGGGCCCATCTCTAAGTCCTTTCATAAACGTGACGACCTTGGTCGCCTCGTCAATCGGGTTAGTCACGATATTTGATACCAAATATCGTGCGCGCTGCGCGTAAGCATGGACGTCATGCTTACCCTGCTGAAGGTCGAGGAACTCCGCCCTCGACCGGAACTCGTTTTGCGGGGGCTCAAACGCTTGTTTGAGCTCCTCTTTGAACACTTCGTACGTGCTGAAGCACGTAGGATCGGAGAGTCGGCGTCCATACGCCCAACTCCTTGCGCGTCAGCCAAGGCAGGACATGGCGAACGCGACCTTCGACAGCGGGTCGACGATGCGTCGAGTCGCTATGGCTGTGACGAGCTCGACAAGCCATTGGAGGAGAGGCTCGCCCTCTCTCCCCACGTAATTGCTTACGCTCAACTTTAATGGCTGAGCACGCGGTGTCGTCCCTGACGACGCTGTCACTGAGGAAGCAGCGTCACGCTGCTCCTTCACGATGAACCCCAGAGCAAGACCATGTTGCTCCGTCGGCGATAGCGTACGCAGCATTGTAGCTATCGCCGCTTCTCCAATGACTGTTGACAGTCGTTGGAGGGCTTCCCACTCTGGGTCAGACAGGTGGGGGCAGTCTGCGCGTGCAACATGCGTTGCAGGCGTATTGAAGCTCTACATGGGCACCTCCGTGCTCATGGGGTTCTCGGCTCCGCGTTCGTACACCGCGTACGAACGTCAAGCAGTCGGTCGTTGGACGGACTACAAAGTGCTACCAGATGTAGTGGGTCTAACTTGACTCACTACTTTAGCTTACACGTTGCGCAACGTGTATGAGGAAGCGTAAGTACTTAGTAATTACTTAGGTTAATTATATTTGAATAAACAAATATAAGTTAAGTAAGAAAGGATTCCAAGTGACTCAGATTAGGTAAAATGAGAACTGTATCGTTTGTAAATTGATCTTCCTCTAAAATCTGCTAAAAACTGTTTATCATCTATGAAAGGGGTTGGCAGCGGCTGGCTGTCAGAGCCCCGCTAATATGCATGTCTCTGATTGGTAGAAAGATGCTGCTTTCTACCAATAGGATCTTTGGGTATGTGTGGACCACTCACTGTGGTGGTCCACTTCAATGTATCCATCGGTGTGTCTTACACCAATGTGAGGAAGTATCCAAAACGTTTAACAGATAACCTATCTGTTAAATGCACAAGTGGCTTGCAGCCACTTGTACGTGTAACCCCGTTACACAATGGATTCTATTGATGAGGGAGACGAGCGCTTCAGTGGCACCCCTACGGTGAGTGAAGTGTTCCTCTCCACCGAGGAAGGGGAGGGAGGTCGACCCTCACAAGGTGTGACGGAATTCCCTCGAGCGACTACAGAAGAGGTGACTGGTCAGGATGGACCTCGACCGATACTCACTGACCCGAACCGGCCTGACCTGTCAACTCCCGCTGGGCTCGGAGCCGTACGATCGCAAGTGTTGCGCTGGGCGGCGCGGGGCTCAGGAGCCGAGCCGGCGCCACGATTTGAACCTGTTTCGCCTGTGCGTGCTACTACCGTGCTACCTTCGCACGCCTCTGCTACGATAATAGGAGCAGCGGGGCTTTCCGCTGCGCCTACGACTACGACGAACACTCCTTCCCTGTCGACGGGAGGAGTTAATCAGACAGATCCTGCCCTCGTTGGAAGCGTTACAACCATCCTGGCTCCTGCGAGCCCACCTCAATTCGGCGAAAGTGGGTCGCTGGGCCCCGGAACCCGGACGCCGGCTGTGGTTCCTACTGTTAGTGGTGACCAGGCCTCGCTACCTCAGTATCCGGTCTCGAGCGCCCCAACGACGCCCCTCTCGGTCCTGACCCGACGATACAATATTGGAACCAATGGGGAGGAGACCCTGCGGCTCCGACGACTCCGCTCCAGGGCGACAACTGGGGCCACCACCTTTCGAACCCGCCTTTGGACCCGAATTCCGGAACGGTTTACGGTTACGGTTATCAAATAACGCAGTACGCTACGCAAGGACCTACCCTAGGTGGAGCAGGGGTTCCTGCCACACCAGCGACTACGACAGCGACCCTGACGCCGCAGACCACCCGCGTGAGGACCGCTATCCCGTCGTACCAGAACTGTACCATTGCGGACCCGTCCGCCGTTGCAGGGATCAGCTTCGGGTATCCGACCGCTCCACTCCCGAGCTGGTCAACGGCTCCAACCCAAGGCCGTCCGGCCTCGGCTCCAGACGCGAGGACCACCTCGCCCCCGACGTGGCACACTACAGCCAGGATCCCAACACCGGTGCACTCTATCCAAGGCCACTGGGGACCTCGGGTGCCGTCCCAGGGTCCAACGACACCACTCGTGTCCAACCGGCGGCCGCGCCACCAACTGTTACAGGAACAGCGGTTCCAATGCAAAGCCACCAGACTCCTACTGCTGGGTTAGCTACCTCGTCCGGGGGTCTCTCGACTGGGGTTCGTCTCCACCTGGTGGACCGTCGCCGCCTCGGGGTCCGTCTCCACCCGGTGGAGGCGGGGGACAACCTCCTAGCAGAGGACCGTTCCCGAACCAGAGTCAACCACTACCTCAAGGAATGCCTTCTGTAGTAGGACTAGCCCCGGCGAGCTATTCCGGACCAGCCTATCCTTATGTCTACCCTCCGTACGGCTTTGGGGCCTCATTCGGTCAACCTCTGAGTCAACCTCGCTATGGCATGCCGACGCATATCAAGAACGCAGTACGGATGATACAACCGTTCCACTCAGACTCCGCCTCGATAGACAAGACCAGAACATTCTGGAGTGCTTTCAAACGCGCAACGGAAGGGTTGGATGGCGCTCTTCGCTTGAGCGCTTTTCGTGAGTGTCTAAAAGGGAAGGCTGGCGAAGAGTGGTGGATGTACTCGCAGATTGATAACTTCGAGGCGCTGCGGACCCGGTTCCACAATCAGTCTATTTGCCAGACTCCTCTACAGATGATTGAACTGTTGAAGTCTACTAAGCGTGCCAAGAGCATGTCGGCCGAGGTCTGGGGCGACCTCATATCCAGCCTCTGTGATGCCGCTCAGTGTTACGACCCTGCGATGCGCTACCAGTACTTCCTGTCCAGACTGCGCAAATAAGGAGTGGAAAGCGGCTCTGGCGACCACGATGGTCAACTCGATCCCTCAGGCTGTCGCGGTTGTGCTTTACAAGAACATGCATCCCCCGGTTGAGGATGATGCCGAATTCTCGTCTGATTCCCCGGCAAAGGCAAACTCCGAAAACTCTCTGATGCAGCAAATGCTGAACATGATACAACAAACACAAAACTTACTCGTCCAGCAACAGCAACAACAGATGGCTCGTTCGCCGCGTTCCCCCAGGCATGCTCCAGTATTAGCGGCTTCATTCTTTCAACCGAGTGTGCAGGGGACCCAGAACGCTTCCCCGCCAGCTATGTCAGGTGGATCGATGCCGAAAACTCCGTTCCGCGGGATACGACAGGGGCCGGATATGTATACTCAAGAAGGTCGAGTTGTGTGCGGGAGGTGTCACAATCTCGGTTGTAGTCGCATTAACTGCCGTCGTGCGAACGCCGTGTGCCCGCGCTGTCAGATGAGGGGCCACATTGCGGTTGAATGTGATCGCCCGCGGGAGTCCCAGGTCCTAACGGGAGCGGGCCAGGACGGTAATCCCCGGGGTGGGCGAACGTGCTAGTTGTTTGACCGCCCAGACCATTTGGTGTTAAATTGCCCGGCTCGAGCGGCATACCGGCCGATGACTCCGCCGGACCCCTCGACCGCCGCTCCCGTGCAAGTGTCTCCGCCCAGCCAGCAATGATGGGGGCGAGAGGAAGGGGAGTGATGTGTCACACGTTCCTCTTGTCAATGGAGTGACACGAGCGGGCGCGATTCTGATCCAGTTGAGGAGGAGTTCGAATGCCTCGAAGCGTGCCCTGAGCTGGGAGGAACGGTTAACGCCGTTCCTGGTGTATATGAATGTACTATGTATGGAATGAATGAGAACGAAGACAACAAGAGTCAACTGCTTGTTGAGGGGGGTGCCGATCCAGATTACCGCCTCCTGAGGACAAGAGTTGATGGTGTTAACAATGAAGACGAAGCCGAGAAAACCAACAAAAAAAAGAGACCGTAGCCCCCATCGAGATGGATATCCCCTTCCGAACCGAGCCCAACCGTGACGAGCCCAAAGCCGAGCAAGCGAGTGCAGAAACCCCATCGAGGAAAGGAACCCAAGCGTGAACCCAAAGGGGGTAAAGAACCCCCACCGAGTGAAGACCCCGAGCGAGAAGAGAATGAACCCCGAACAAGTGAAGGAAGAGGCGAGACTGTGAACGCCCTACGAGTACTGTACCAAGGGCCCCTGTGCGGACATACCCCTCAACGTGAAGTAGCATATGAAGACTTTGGCATGAAAGTGAACCGGAACGCTTCCGATACCGAGCGTGACGAACCTAGCTGTGTGGACCCAAATGGCAACGACAATCTGGAGAATGAGGAGACGGTGAGCGACCCGCCCGAGCTGGACCCGTCGCTGCCGCGGTGTGCCCGAGACCTACCTGTACCCTGGAGACGAAACCCGAACGCGACCCCAACGAAGAAAGCGCCTCCGAGACGGAACTGACTCAGGAAGACGAGGAAACCGAACCCACCGAGAAACTAGCCCCGCCGTATGCCGGACTATTTACGCCGGAGGAATTGGACGCTTCGGAGAACGGGGGACCCTCTTCAGTGGCCGAGGAGAAGGAAGAATATGAGAAGGAACTGGAGGAACGGTTACTTCCGAGGGACGAAGTTGAGCTACGGAAGCGGATGGAAAAGAATGAAGAACAACTACAAGAGCTCCCTTTGACCGCCTTGAGCGGTCTGTTGAACATCCCGGAGGAGAAGTTGGCCCGAAATCGCGAATCGTCGCCAGGCGTGCTGTCTACGCCCGAGTATTGGCTACACTGGTACCAGGAAACATTGGCCGCTTCCGACGAAGCCAAGAGGGCGAACAGGGACTTCCGGGGCGCCCTAAAGGCCGAGGCTGCTGTGACCACTGTCTGCTCCGTGCTGGATAGCGGTCTCGACACGCGCTTCGTCAGGAGTGGAGCGAACCTAGACGCCGATCGGACGCGTAAAGTTAGGCCGTCACTCGACGGCGACGAAGCGGCGGTAGAACAGAACATCTCGGTGAAGCTGGACCTGGACACTCCCACCACAGGCCCGACCCCTGCTTCGGCCAAAGACATGTGTAAGTTACCTGATAAGTGGCGTGCGTGGGCGCGAAAGATGGTGTATCACCTCGCGCTGGAAGACGAGCCCCGCGTCCCGAGGCGGTGCCATAAATGCTCGTCTAGGCTGGTTAGTTCGAGCGAGCAGATGCTGTGGACTGGTGACCCTCCCTGGTCCGAGGATCAAGGGCCCCCGGTGCGAGTTCTCACTGCCTTGGAAAGCTTCGGTCCCCCTGCGAGCGAGGCTCTGTCTGAAAGATTTATAAATTAAGTGTTGGAGGCGTACTCCAAGAGCGCTTCCAGGGTCCGTGACAAGGTGATTGGTAGAGGACCTCGTTGCGCGCCCTTCCTCGCCCCAGTAAGATTTCCGGTGGTAAGCGCGTGAGTTTCGACTGTTCCTCATTGTATGCCTCCAACTATGAAGCGTTGGGAACGCACGGCAGCAGAAACGACAACGACAACGGCCTGTTCGAGTACGTCTACGTCGTGTCGGCACCTACGACCAAGAAGAAGCGCAATCCTCGACTACGCGAGGTACCTGACCAACCGGTCTCGAACGGCGGGGACTCCGCTGGTGTTGTCCCATGTGGGAAACGCTTGATCGGTGCCGTCGGAGGAGTTGAGGCCGTCTCCGCAGGCTTCGTCGACTGTGTGCCGGCCGAGATGCTCATCGACACTGGAGCGGTCGTTGGCCTCATTGACGCCCGCATGTTGACGGTAGTGGGGCGAGCGGACGCTCCCCTGCGCCCTTACCCTCGCGATCTGAGCAGTGCTTCGGGACACCTTCTACGAATCAAGGGGTTTTTGGACCTGGCCATACAGCTTGGTTCCCAAGAAAAGGTTATACCATTCGTCGTGGTAGACCGACTTCATGTTGATGTCATCCTGGGTACTGATACACTCAATGCTTACCGGGCCGTTGTCGACTTGGACGATAACGTCGTCACTCTCAAAGACACGGGTGAAGTATTTTCTATTGATGCTCCTCGCGTGGAAGAAGTGTACGCCTCCCGGATCAGCTCCACGGTTCTCATTTGCCCGGGAGGACAAGCCTTGGTTATCTCGGAGGTCCAAGGTGAAATTGCTGATGAGTCCAATGTACTGGTGGAAGGGCTCGTGGACCTCGACGAGACTGTGAGGATTGCCCGCACGCTGTGTACGGTTCAGAAACAAAAGGTGGTCGTGGAGATACGCAATTCGTCCACTGAGGAACTGATCATAAGGAAAGGAACGCTCTTTGCTGCGATAAGCGTGGTGCTCGACTCCGCTTTTGAATTCGAGTCGCTGCCGAGTGAAGTCACGACAGACAAAGCTGCCCCTACGCCAGAACGCCCTGCGACTCCGCGTGAATATGATTGGGTTCACTCGCTATCAGTGCTTCGACTCACCCCGACCGTGCACCGACCGAGCCCATGCCGGGGCTTACTGCGGCTATACGCCAAGAACTTGACGTGGACTTCTCTGATTCTAAGTTGGGGGGCAAGCAGAAGGAACTATTCGCCGAGATGTTCGGCTCGTTCAAGGACATGTTCGTGGAGACCTCGATGAAACCTGGCTGGACAGACCTACTCGATATACTATTGACACTGGTGACCACCCCCGATCAAACAACAACCGTATCGCGTCTCTAAGGCTGAAGGGGACGTCATGGAAGCAGAGGTCCAACAATACCTCAGGCTGAATCTTATTCGCCCCTTGGGCGAGATCTGTCCTAATGATCCGAAAACCGGACGGCGGTATCCGATTTTGTATTGACTACCGACGCCTCAACGCCGTGACTATTAAGGATTGCTATCCTATGCCGCTGATAGACGACATCTTGGACGTTCTTGGGAACGCCAAATTATTCTCGACGATGGACATCGCCTCCGGCTATTGTAACGTACCCATGGCCAAGGATACCGTCAAGAAGACTGCTTTTACCTGCAAGTACGGTCTTTTCGAGTGGTTAGTTATGCCGTTCGGCTTGTTCAACGCCGTACCGGCGTTCGAAAGACTCATGGAGAACGTGTTGATCGATCTGAAGTGGCGCACCTGTCTCGTGTATCTCGGCGACTGTGTAGTATTTAGTGAGGATTTCCCTACTCACCTGATGCGAGTGAAGCAGGTCCTGGAACGGTTCCGCTCCGCGGGGTTCAAGTTGAAAATGAAGAAGTGCAAGTGGGGTCGGGACCAGGTCGCCTTCCTGGGACACATCGTCACTCCCTCGGGCATCCTTCTGAATTCCGAGAAGGTCAAAGCGGTGATGAACGTTCAACGACCTCATGATCTCCACACTGTACGGGCCTTCTTGGGCCTGACTAGCTATTTCAGACGCTACATTCCCAGGTATGTGGCCATCTCGGCCCCGATTGAACGCTTAAAGGCCAAAGGCGTTCCTTTTGCGTGGAATGACGACTGCGAGTCTGCTTTCATGTAATTGAAGCGGAAACTAATGGAGCCCCCTATCTTCGTGTACCCCGACTTCTCAAAACGCTCAAGCTCTATGTAGACTCATCGAAATTGGCCGTTGGCGCGTGCCTGATGTAGACTGTAGAGAGTCGAGAACGAGTGGTAGCGTACGCCAGCAAACGGCTGATGGGATCAGAGAAAAACTGGATCAACAAGCAGGACGGAACATCGGAGATTGAGTGTTGGGGAATAGTGTGGGCGATCCGCAAGTTCCGTTGATACTTGGATCGTCGCGAGTTCGACCTTTATACGGACTACCAAGCGTTAACCTGGGTCTTCAATGAAACCAACCGCACCAGCAATGCGAAACTAGCAAGGTGGGCCATGGGACTCTCCCAATTACGCTTTAAGGTTTACCACAATGCCGGCTCCGCGATGGGGCACGTGGACGGACTCTCACGCTTGTACTCCTACACTATAGCGGCCACCTCGATGACGGACCTACTCAACGACGCTGACTTGGACGAACAGAGTTCGACTCTGGTCGGGAAGAACGGACTAACGCGTTCCCCCGCGGCAAACTGTGGGGCCTCGTTCTCCGACACCCCGGTTGCGACCCACCGTTCTGTCGAAGTCGGGGAGCGTGAATCCCAAGACGCGGACGCCTTGGATCTTACCTCTCCCTCGCCGAATTCAAACGAGGTCGGCCTGTCGTCATCGGAACAAATGTTAGTGTCCCCTGTGGACGTATTCGGACTGCAACAGGATCGCTTTGTGGAGGAACAGCGCCGCACCCCGTGAATCCTCGCGATGATCGCCTGCCTGGAAAGTGGTGCTCTGGCGCTGAACCCGCAGCTACGGACACGAACGCTATTAATGGTCCCTAACTATGTCGTACGCAACGGAGTATTGATGCGCAAGGTACACTTGAAGGCTCGAGCTGGACCTGCTAGCTCTATAGAGGTACCGGTCATTCACCTACAATTTATCTCGACAGTACTGCACCACTGCCACACGGATGTGGTGGCCGCCCACGTCGGAGTGACTAAAACGATGTACAATGTTCGAAAGCGTGCCTTTTGGCACGGTTGGAAGCGTGACGTCGCCAAGTATGTTCGGGAGTGCTCTACGTGCGGTAGCTGGATGGAACATCGCCCCTGGCGAAATGGCCACATGCATCGAAGTTGGCAGGTAGCTGGCCTGGTCACTTTTGGAGAATACGGTCCTGACCTGATGGTTCGCTCGGTTCAAGCTTGCGGACGCTACATGCGTGCCTCGGGTGAAGCGTGCGTGTTGGTGGGGCATCGCGCCTTCGCCGTGATCCATGACGTTGGTGGATCCTACTGCTTCTGATTTTGTTGGCCATCCACATCCCGATGGGTCTGTATGATCTAATGGAGTTTTCGTTCTGTGGCATCCCTGGGGTTGTCACGCTCCAAGCCTCGCTGAACCTGCTCAACTACATGTTCAAATGGACGTCGTGGGGGTCGGAGGTGACGATCTCGGTGGGATTTGCAGGCTGCTTTCGCATGGATGGCGCCTTGGCGACGGCGACGGCCGCCTCAAGGAGTTGGCGCCGGCATTCCTCCTCGGCAAGGCGTGGGAGAGCGTTCAGCAGCGTGCCGACGCTCGCGATCAATCCGAAACCGCTAGTCTCATGAAGCTGCAGAACCCCGGAGTGGACGAGCAAGCCGACTTCCCGTCGACGGACGTCGACGCTGGACTGCTCGCGAGTCCGCATGCTTCTCACGGCGGAGACGTGCTCCCGAACTGTGCAGTGCCGGTCGACGCCACCCGTGCCGACGTGGAGCTGGCCAATACTCTGGCGGAGCTGGCTGCGAAGGCTACCGCGTTGACGGAAATGGCAGCCCAGGCCCAGCTTCGCGTTCGTCGGGGACGCCGAACTTCTGGTCGGGGAGAATGTCCCGTACCCGGGAATCTGGGTGACATTCCAGGAGGGACTTCGCTGGGCCTGGACTCTGAAAGACCCGCGCCGAGGCCGCCTGGGGTGACTCTCGCTCGTCCGATGGCTGCAACTACGATTGGATACACCCGAGTGGCACAGCGTACCGATTTGTGAGGAGTCGCCCGGAAAGATGACGCGAGACCCAGATCTCAGCTGGGCTCGACGACGACGACGGGAGCTTCCAGGGCTAGCATGGTGGCGTCGAGGACGGGTGTCAGGACGTGCTACGGTGCTTCCCCGGGCCAGGATGGAGGAGGTGTCGCAACAAGGAAGGATTGCACGCTAGAGTTCCCCGGTGGGTAGAATGGAGGAGGAGTCATGCTTATGGGCGTGCGCGGCCGAGGCCGATGCCCGCCGTTGCTTGTCAGTCAAACATTTTCCCGCTAAGAACGAAGTCTAACAAGTATCGTTTTACACTTTCATTTAGCGCCGCCTCCTTCTTGCACATACCGAGAAAGCCCCGAGCTCCAACCACCCTTGACTGTACTCCCACGCGTGCCCGATCCTTGGCGGGAGGGTGCGCGACAAATGACAGTACTTCCGCCAAATCCAGATGTGGCACAACCCTTGTCGATACTATCGAATATCTTTTGCAGCGTATCGTATAATACTTCTAGCATCCGACAACCCACCAATCGTCACGGTGTAGGGTTAACCGAATTAACATATACTCAATAGTTTTTAAAACGATGTACAAAACACAATTTTAGTCAGTCAGCTAACTAATCGTTTGGTAGGACCTCAAATACCCCCGCTGCGGCGTTGTCAACTACAGCTCTGTCATCTTGCACCTCTCCATGATGGCGATCAAGCTGCCCCAATCGTTGCAGCGCGTCTGCGACAGCAGTAGACGTCTGTAGAACGTCACTAGGTAGAGCAGTACTTGTTCTCTCTTCACTAGCAGCAGTGCCCTTGATAATGAAGGAGAATCCACTCTTAATAACTACCGGGCTGAGGTCTTCCCAGGCTGCAACCACCCACTCAGTCACATCCTTTCGCTTCGGAGCTGCTAGCTTAAACTTAACACCGGGTTGGAGAGGTGCGCTGAGCTGAGCTTGGAGATTCTCCAACCAACGTGCTCGTAGCCGAGCTTTCAGGGGCATGTTCCAGCTGATATCGGCGGGCTGACACACACTCGCGCAGCCTGGTGGCACAGGAATCAGATCTACATTCAGCGATTTATGGCAGCCAGCTTCACGAAGTAGGATTCCGAACTACGCTTGAACTCGTGGTGATGCTTGCCTTTGCCGTTTTCGCCGCGCTTCCTCCCTGGGCGCTGGCACGCCATTGTTGTTTTGGCGCTCTTCCGACATGAGTGCGTTCCAAATATTAGGCACGCTACACACAACACATTCCTAGCTTAGGCTAAAGCTAGGACTGTCGGATGCTAGAAGTGCTCAGCAGTAAAGTGCAACTCTTGACAATTTAGCTCATCCGATTGGCTGAAATCCACTTGTCGGATGCTAGATGTCGTCGGATACTAGAAGTATTATACGGTATTTGCCGGGTTTGTTGTGCCGTTGGCTCGGATTCAGGAGTATTTTTCGTGGCTGTATTGGATTAATCAATTTGCTTGGTGCTTTCCTTCAGTAATCGTGAACCATTTTGCTCGTCGAAAGTCGAGGTGTGCGTCTACGGCGATAAAGCTGCTGTCAGAATTTCAGCAAAACTTTCGTCGAGTATTAGCTGTCCGAGTACGAAGGTCCGTCGGACGGAAAATGGGTGTGAAGTGGCTTGGTCTACCTCGTGCTATTCTGCCTCCTCATCCTAGCAATAGCGAGATACGCTTGAGCACAAACGCTTTGACGAACCATCGCCAAGCGGAAACGAAACAAGATCGAACAGGAAGAAGAAGAAAATAGTCCCCTTCCACCTAAATCTGGAGCATCAGAACTTGCAGTCAGCAAGCGGAACAGGCTATTACCTAGTTCCGCCAGGATCATCACTGGCAATGCCACACGCAGAGCATTCCCTTGACCCTGATGCGGTTCAGCCCAAATTGAAGCCAATGACGTTGCCCTTCGTGATCTTCGGTACTCAGTGAAAGTGAATCACTAAACGGTTGAATCACTCTAGCGCATACATGGTTGTGTTCTATCTGGTACAAATACGGCTCCCATGGGGCTGTCCGGTGCTGACAAAACAACATTAATCGCCGGACGCGACTACAGGCAGGGTTCGAGGTGAAGTTTTACTGAATGGCTATCTCGCCACTGAGAAAACAATACGACGACGCACTGGATACTGTGAACTGCTAGACGTTCCCTCAGAAGGATCCTCGATCCGTGAAAATCTCATGTTCAGAGGTCTCTTGCGTCAAGGTGGTGTTTTTTGCATATCTCGGCCATCTTCTGGTGTACGCCTTCGAGTTGGCAACGATTGCAGACTTGCTATTTAGTTCCTTATTCATGCTCTTCTTGGGTTCAATCCCCGCTGCATCGATTTCCGGCATATCTCCCCCATCGTTATGTACTGTCTGTCATGGTTGTCCTGTTGGTTAGTGCCTGTCGCGAGTAACCCCCCAACGACGAATTCTCCGCGCCGACCGATACATGGGACCGCCAAAGTGGATGTCAACATCTTGAAACGCTCCTGTGTCGCTCGGAGATATATCTGTCAAGGGCTACATCGCCAAGGTGTACAACATCCGGTATGTAGTTAGCTAGAGGCACTTGGCCTGTACCCTCTCCTACATCGTCGTTCTCCGCGTACTTGCTTTGTTATTCGTGAGATTTCTGAATCGCCAGAAATGATAAATAGCCTTCAGCCCAAGAAATATCACCTATAGGTACATGAGCTCTGACTACGGGCACTCGTCGGCGAATAATGTAGGTTGACACCACCTTATTGTGAGAATGGTGACACTCGAGGCTAAAATGGCAGCTTTGCTCGGCTTTTATCTGCGCTTGTCAGTAGCTGCATTTAGACGGAACAAAACCAAATAGCACCGTGTCTATGTCACAACAGCGCAAAAGCCCCTGTTGTTGAAAATGATGTGGAATAAAGACACCACGGGCAACGATTGAAGGTTGTAAAACCTGACCAAAGCATAGCAATATGAATTCGTCTCGTTCTAGTGGTGATGCAGCCTTCCACGATAGTCTCGATGTCATAGTTCACGAATAATGCCGACGCCTTATCCCCAGTTTTTCTGGGTACTCAACACCGCACTGGCTAAGCTTGAGCTGCTCGATGGCCAATGATCACCACTATGATCTCAGTAAAAGCTTGCGGTAAATTGGCGTCAGCCATCGCCGTACCGTCATACAGGAAACGCTTCATTGATGCCACCGCGACGTTAAACAAGAACTTGGAGGTCAACGTAAATGGCCAAATAACGCAAGTCGTGCCATCCATCGTCTGTTTGAGAAACGGGAACGCGGGTAATCCGTTAAGGGTCCAGCACATATTGCTTAAGTTGATTTCATGTAAACTCGAAGTATCCATAGGATCATATGCTCCTGTTGATTAGGTTTCGTGTCTATAAACACAGACTAAGGCGGAAAGCACAATTTCTTGCGTTCCGTGAACAATTCGGTGCGGCCTGCTGGGAAACGATCTCGTGAGTTGTTGCAAGGTAATCAGCAATGACGTGAGGGAATATCACGTTCGCTTTGGAACAGAACTAACATAATCGTGCTGCAGTTGAACTCCCGATGTGAAAACAACCAATTGTGACTGGGCTCATATAATCCCTTAGGTGGAAGAGATACCACAGGACGTGACTCCGCATTGCGACACCTGCACCCGAGTCAAGGTGGTGTAGCTCCAACTGTACCAGCATTTCAGCTCTCACTTCGCAATTCGAGCCTCAAGCCTCAAGCTACCAACCACTTCACTGCCCGATCTCGCCATGCGTCCGAGCCTCATCCTCATCGCGGTCGTGGCCACTCTCGTCGCTACCTGCTCCGGTGTATCGGCGTCGGAGCCGAGCCCACTCTCGAGAATGGACGCGGTCGACATTACCCCTTTGAAGACCTCCAGGTTCCTGAGAAAAGTCAAGGTGCAGGAAGAAAGCGAAGAGCGCCTCACCCTGGAAAAGATCGACGACATATTGGCAAGATTAGGAGTGGCCGAAGCCAACATGCTGGCTACTCTGAACAAGTTCGACGACGAGATCTTCAATGGTGCCGAAGCGAGGATCCAGCGGTGGAAAGAGGCTGAGTGGAATCCAACCTACGTTGCCACCATGTTGAGAAGGGATTACCCCACGCTCTCTCCTAATGGACGCCTACCAATAGTGGCCTAATCACTCGACATATCTGCTGCAGATATGGCAGGGCATAACGCGAAATAAATCTCGTGAGACGTAAAAATCGTCTCAAATAACAGCCCTACCCCTAGACTTATGCAGTGAACCCATCTTAATCGTTGACCTTGAAGTTTGTATAGTCTATGCCGACCATCACTCTAGCCGTTGGAGCTGCCATATATCTGCGCATATCTCATTTTGCGCCCCTCGCCTTCGGCTGCCCACTTTCGAAAATCGTCAGCTGAGTGACAAGCCGCGCTGCCACTGCAACGAAAGGTACGCGCATGTACACACACGTATGCATTTGGCCAGTTATACTGGTTGCTGTCTCTACTGCTAAGAACCATGGTCCACTCGACAACCTACTGGCGCGTCCGCTGCTCCAAGACTCGAGTGACGAGGAGAACACCCCGCCGAACGTAGACCAAGGCGGCGGCCAGGCCGAGGTGAGAGCCATGAAGGCGGCGTCCGTGGCAAGCGGCAGCAAGGACCGGCCGAGCGCGAAGTAGACGACGTCCGTGGAGAGCGACAGCTCCACGGGGACCGCGACTCCGCCGTGGGTGGCCCCGCAGCACGGCGTTCGTTTGCCGAAGGCGGTCACGAACCCAGCCCCGCCCGAGGCAGCGACGGACACCGCCTCGTCGACGCCACCGTCCACGCGGAACCCGCTCAGCCCCACGACGTCATCTCCAGTCCTGCTGGAGACACCGCAGTCTCCTCCCCCTCCACGCCCACGGCCAAGGCCCCAGCTTCGAGAGCGTCGCAGCGCCCGCCAGGAACTCCGAGCTGCTGTTGTTCCGATCGCATGCCGCCGAGGACAGCTGCAGCCGCCGTCTTCGCCGATGGTGAACCCAAGCGGCCTCATGCGGACGAGTCCACCTCCTGCTACCCGTGCGGAGCCTCGTGGCGCTCGGCCGCGCGACCGATTCGTCCACGCGCAGTGGCCATTTCGCATGGCTCACCTCCGTGAGCAATTCAACCCGCTCGGCATGATCTTCCCCGCGGTGCCCCAGTTCGGGTGGTGTGACTGCACTTCTCCATGCCGAGTGAGGACCTGCCGCAATTCGTTGATGCAGTTGTACTGCAACAGGAACTGTTGTCCGTACGAGGGTATGTGCGGGAACGGTCTGTCGGAGTCGACGATGGTCCGCTTGCCGAGGAACGCGCGAACGCGGCGACTGTCTGTGGTGGCCACGACGACATTGAGAGCGGCGAGGTGTTGGACCAGTACTTGGGCGAGCTCGAGCACATGAGCGTCTCGCCCGAGAACCGCCCGCGCAACGAGGGCTACCGCCTCGCGTCATGAGGCAGAGGCTAGAGACGCCCAGCCATCCCATTTATGTTGCCACCAACGCCCGGCACCTTGGGGGACTGATGCAGTTTGTTAACCACTCGTGCGGTCGGTGGCTACATTCTGCGAGGTGGCGAATGGGCGGCGAACGACGGTCGTGGTGGTTACTACGGAAGACGTGCTCCAAGGACAAGAGATCACGGTCGACTACGGGGATGACTTGTGGTTTATCTGCCGCTCCGGCAGCAACTCGTGCCGCCACCGCGCGATCCAAGACCAGCGCGACACGTAGCGAATGCAGAGGAGATGTAGCGAGCGATGAGGGGAGATGTGTTGCATAGGTAAGCGTACTGTGATGAGCATGTGCACGTAAGTCCATGAATACATGTCTGACAAGCATGTTTGGTGTCGACGTTGACTGTTATTGTTAGAAAATGGAACGTTTGTATTCAACATCGAGTGACTGCAGCCTTGTTTGGCGCCAAAACGAATCGCGGCCAGGACGCGAGTCTGCCGTGGCCTACCCGCGCGCGAAGTTTGGGCGCGAACTCGCGCTCTGTGTTGTCGCTTTATTGGTGGTGGCGGCGGCGAGGGGCAATCAGCTGTGGTGCTGCCGAGGCCGCCGCCGACAGCACCGCGGCTCCTTGAGATGGCATTCTAGCTTTTACCAAGCATCGACCAATTCCTCCGCTCCGGGCACAACTACTTCCCACCCCCAAGCTCATTATCCCCGTCCCCGGTACGCTGTTACTGCTATGCATACGTTGGCTACGTCGTGGTGCCCACACGCCCGTATGTGTTCTACAGATGGCTAAACTTACTGGAAGCTCTAACTACAAGGTGAACGAGGTTCGCCGCCTCCTGGCTCTCGTCGCCAAGTATCTCCCGCTTGGAAAGGACGAGTGGGAGCGCCTCGCAAGTCACTTCAACGCCAACCGTGGCCGTGGCGTTTGCGAGCGCGACTACGAAAGCCTTCGGCGGACGTTTAAGGTGCTCTACAGCACCCGCAAGCCCACAGGGGTGCGAGAAATACCGCCTCACATCAAGGAAGCCAAGCTGCTGAAGAAGGCCATCGACGACAAAGCTAATGTGGTTATCATGGACGACGGGGGCGACGAGGACGACGGAGACGACGAGGACGAAGAGGAGGAGCAGGACGAGCAACCGGACTTCTGCTTCGAGTTCGACGGTTATGAGAGCTTCGACCACGAGACCTGCGCCGATAATCGTGGCGCTTTGAGTGGCACCGGCGGTGAAAACGGCACCTGCGCCGAGTTCACGAGCGGTAGCACCGCGAGCGATGACTCGGTACACTCCGACGAGACGAGTGGCTTCGGTGCAGACAGCAGTGGCACGCCGGCCACACAACCCGCCGATCGCGTCAGCGACTCCTCGGACCTGCTCGACTCGGTCGCGGTCAACGAAGGGCTGGAAGCGTTTGCGAGTACGTCACGCCCAGCACCGGTGACCATGCGTTCGAGCCCACGCCTTCGCTCGGCTGGGCTTAAGAAGACAGCGAGGGCGCCGCCTGTGGCTGACCCGAGACGTTTAACTACGACAACGGCGACGAGTGGTTCATCTGGCGCCGACAAGGCGTCGGGTGCACGTACGCGAGGCCAAGAGGTCACTTGCACACGCGACCAACAGGAAGCGCAGCGCTATCCGAAGCTTGCCAACTCCTCCAGCAGACTGGGAGGGGGAAACTTGGCCGACTTCCGCGACACAGTCGGCCGCAAGCGTGCGTACGAGGAGGACGAGGGGTTGATCGAGGCTAGCTACGCGAAGGCAAAGCGTGCCCGGTCTGCTAAAGCGACAGCGGCGCTGTAGAAACGGCTGAGCGACCTGGAGAGTTTGGCCAACACGAAGGGGGGGGCAACATCTTCGAAATGATGCTGATGATGCGAGAGGAGAACGAGCGCAAGGCTGAAGCCCGACGCATGGAGGAAGAGCAGCGCCGCCGCGATGAGCTCGCTGCTCGTGAGGCACGCTACCTCACGGACAAAGTGGAAGCGGAGGAGCGGCGCCGCTAGGAGAAGCTCGAGATCGAGGAGCGTGCGCGTCGCGACAAAGAGGAGGCCCGTGCTCGCATACAGGAGTCGATGCGGCTGATCGGCGCTCTGACGAAGAAGGACTGATCTACGCGCAGATGCAGAGGGTGCAGAGAAGACAAAAACAAGAGGGGTAGTTCATTTGTAACGTTTACATGTCCAAAGCAACCCTCGTTAGCAAAACGTCAACAGCGACAACAGCTAATCTCAATGAAGACATGACTACCTATGAATTGCTACCATGCAAGCTAGGCCGTGGCACTTTGCAGCGCCCAAGCCAACAGAGACAAATAGATCAAGAATACAAGAGCTGAGATGGACATCCAAGTTATTTACTCAAAGTCAAAGCTACAGCTTCTACAGACACGAACGTTCGTCCTATTGTGGTATCGCCATGTCGTCAGCGAAGGTGGAGCGAATCTCAGAAATTCCGACGGTGCGGACGCGAAAGTTTGCCATGCGGAACATGTTATTCAGCCGCACGCCTCGTAGTTGCTGATCGTAGGGTAGCGGTAGGTTTAGATGACTGTAGACCTTTTGAATGCTGCACATGCCCCACTCCGCAGCCTACCTCACGGAGGTGATCGCGTTGTGCAGCGTGCGCGCCGAGCTGCGCAGCGAGGGCAAGAAGCGTGAGGATTCGGTCGGTCATGGCCGTGGAGCACGGGAAGGCCGAGTCGGACACGACGTTCATGCGCTCATCCGGGCAGAACGTCGGGTTCGTCAGCTTCGTGCGGAACTCGAGCGACGTGTCGGAGTCGTTCCACGACCCCGGTCAATTATGCTTGCACCAGATGATGCAGCCGTCGGCTGCGAAACAGATCGTCCTGGTGACGAAGACTGAGTGCAGCCAGCCGTTGTACATAGCGTTTTGTAGATCACACTCGATGGTTGTTGCACCTGCACAGTACGTCAAGACAAACAGATAATCAAACTAATACATTTACAGAGTTCATACGTACGCGGAAGTTTTTGCCGTCTATGAAGCCAAACGTATGCTTCCGAAGCGGCTCGCGCGCCTCGACTAGCTTTGCCAACTGCGTCTGGCGAGAAGGCGATGGCCATGAGATGCGCGCAGGTGCGTAGCCATCCAGCACCTTAGAGAGCGCCTCCTCCGC
Organism: Phytophthora cinnamomi; assembly: GCF_018691715.1. Taxonomy (NCBI): domain Eukaryota; phylum Oomycota; class Peronosporomycetes; order Peronosporales; family Peronosporaceae; genus Phytophthora; species Phytophthora cinnamomi. The sequence continues at coordinate 244,387 of NW_027150975.1, forward strand.
CCTTTTCAGCGATTTCGACAACGTGCTGGGCGGCACACCAAATATGTAGTGGGCCTACTTTGGCTCACTACTTTAGCTTACACGTCGCGCTACGTGTATGAGGAAGATAAGGAGTTTGTTAATAATTTGAATTAATTATACTTGAGTCCACAAGTATAATATAAATCAAATAAAACACCAAGTAGCTAGTTTAAGGTAAGGTGAGAACGGTATTGTTCGTGAATTGATCTTCCTCCTAAATCTGCTAAAACGGTTTATCATCTATGAAAGGGGTTGGCAGCGGCTGGCTGTCAGAGCCCCGCCAATATGCATGTCTCTGATTGGTAGAAAGATGCTGCTTTCTACCAATAGGATCTTTGGGTAGGTGTGGACCACTCATTGTGGTGGCCCACTTCAATGTATCCATAGGTGTGCCTTACACAAAATGTGAGGAAGTATCTAAAACCTTTAACAGAGATTTATCTGTTAAATCATAAGTGACAAATATCATGCACAAGTGACAAATTTCATGCACAAGTGACAGTTGTCATGCACAAGTGACTGTTGTCACTTGTGTGTGTAACCCCGTTACAAAAGAGCATGCACATGGTGGTCTGCTCCATGGAGCCTAAGTAGAAGCATAGGACGAGACCAAGTGCGTGGTGGTGATAGCGTAGCTTAGGAGGGCGACCTGTCGTCGACGGCTTTGGGATGTAGTAGAAGCTCGAAAAGCGACTAAGAAGCTGGTGGAAGGCGGCTCTGCGCATGGATGTATCACATTTAGTCAACAGAGTGTACACAATGAGCGATATATTTATACAGTATCTTGTGAGACTAGTTGCATTTAGGAAGTTGAGGTCGTGGCCGCTGGAGTACAAGGCCATCCACGCGGCCTCACAGGGCGTGTCGAGGCACTGCGAGGTCAGGTAGTGGCGCGTGCGCACCGCAATGCGCCACGCCTCCTCCACCAACGCGTCGTGCACGTCGCGGCGGGCCTCGTGCAGCTTCGCGTTGTGCTGTAGGTACGCCTCGCACAGCAGCAGCATCGTGTCCTCTTCCTCGCTCATCTCGTCTTCTCTTGCGTAGCTTCCCGCCCGACGTGAAATGGCGAACTGCAAGCGAACTTCAAGTGGGGGCGATATCTGGATGGATTGCGCATGTTTTAGTGTCCTCAACGAAGTGTCCGGGTACACAGGCAATTGTATCGCATCAGTGGTTGAAGGGGACTAAATAGGCCGACCAGAGATGAACCTAAATGCCTTTTGTGGTGGAGCAAATTTAGAATAAGTCGACATACTCGGGAATAACAACCGACATATCTGCAGCAGATATGTCGAGTGATTAGACCACTTTTGGTAGGCGTCCAATGGCCCAGAGTGGAAGACCTGGAAGCTGTACGCTGCGCAGTACCTGAGGCAGTACCACTCGCTCAACCCGACGGTGTGAGAGGCTCCGTCAAGGTAGGGCTGCGTAGACCACTCCTCCCTTCTCCTTTGCTTTGACAATACAAAGGACGTTTTGCCGAAATGCGTGCTGTTGAATTGCTACGTTCGTATGTGCCGGGTGCTTGAACTTCCTACATGCTGCATCATTGTTGATTTTTGATGACCGCTAACAGGTACTTATTAGAAGTATTTGATGATAAAAACACTCAGAATGTCTAATCGGATAGTAAATCGGCTGATTTAGTGCCTTATTTAGAGACGGGAACCCTTATTTATTTCGACCCATCCCTTATTTAGAATTGGGTACCCCTAAGTATAATCGGTCTTATGCAGCATCGCGCCAAAGCTATTTTAGAGTCTGAATAGATTTGGTCTCTAAATAGGCTGAAATGTCGGCTCCAACCTCGGCATTCCGAGGAAGTCCGCACAAATAAATCCACCGAGCAAGCGGCTATGCAAACACTGGCCAAGATATCAGTCAGAATAGGAGGAATCAACAGGACGAGCAGTCCCAGCGTCCGTGTCGAGGACGCGGAGTTTCGCTTCGACACAGAGGGCAGTTTTGATGACCTCTACGCGAGAGCGGAAGAACACATCGTAGCCGCGCTAGTTGCTTTCGATATTAGAACGTTGCGCCCTGATACTAATCTCTACGCTAAGCCAAGTCAAGGCGCCACTCAGCAGGGCTGGGTGGCTTTAACTGAGTCAAATTGGACTGCTGTTGTGGCCACGGTCCGATCCAACTTCCAGCGGCGTCGCAAGGACACAGGACCGCTCTGCTTGGAGCTATTCTCATTTGCTGTCAGGGAAAATCAGGCAGGCGGCACAACGCGGCGACGTGCAGCACGTAATCGTATTCAACAGGCTGCAATTCCCACGGGAGAACGGGACGCGCACTGCAGCACGTGAACCTCGGGCCAACCAGGCGTAGCGCCTCATACTATCGAGGCCATTCTTCGACGTCTCGTCCACGAAGACGAGCTGCTCCGGGTACTTGTACCAGCACATCATATTCGCCATGAAGTCCTCGATCTCGCGAGGGACAGCCTCACGAGCCCTGCGCTCCAGTACTTTCTTGGAGAGTCCCAAATCGAACTTGAGCAAACGCAAGAAAGCTGACGCGCTGAAGCCGCTGGTACCAGCTCCAAACCTCTGACGAAGAGCAGTCTGCAACGCTTCTTCGTAAAAGCATGGGTGGACCTTCACATAGTCTGCAACGAATCGGTGGACGTGAGGGGGCTGCCTCGTCTTCTTTAATCGCTTACCTGCCATCGCGTGGCCGTCGCGTTTGAACTGCTGATACCATCGAAGTACCGTACGCGAGCTTATGCCGAATATGTGGCCGACACGCTTGCATGGCACACCATACGCGTAGTGCAACACCACAGCTCTCCATCGAAATTCTGCGGCATGCACATCCATCGTGTCCCCGCTGTCTCTCTCCCTCACCACTCTGTTCTGACAAGATGGCTTTCGAGCCCAGTTCCCAACTCCTATTTAAGCTGACTTACTCAGATTAGTACCCACATTAACTTCCTATTCAGTACCACTCCGTCTCAAAATTGATGTCCCTTTGTTGTAGAACACATGCGCGTTTTGTCAATATTTCGTCTTTTGCAGCGCGGTTTGGCAAATACGACGCGGCGCGTTCTCACGGTTTGAACCGTGTGCTTATTTACTCAGCACGGTTAGTTTTGACAGCAGAGTGACGAAATGAATGGCCACGGAGGTGATTTCAGAGCTGGAACAGGGCGGAAGATCGCAGATGTCGCCCTTCCTCCTCAAACCAAGCGTCCAGCTCTGCCCATTCTCCTACTTTCCCAGTCCAATGGAGGTTTCAAGCACGCCGCGAAGGCGGGAGCTCACTTTGATGAGCTCATTGATGCCGTTACAGCAGCGTACTGGGAGCTGCCGCCATCGACAATAATGCCGCGTTCTTAACTCTTTCAGTACTGCTAGAAAATTTATCTATTACAGGTCCATTAGGACCTCTTAGCGCATCTTTTGAGCAATATGATTGGACCAAATTCCGCTCTCTGGGTTAGGCCTTTTGAACTGACCGTCTAAGAGGTTGATATAGACCCCTACGCAAGAGCTTGGTGAGTAGTGTTTTGCTACAACATGCTACGTTTTAGTGCTAGGTTTTAGTGCGCATTATTCAAGAGGCAAACCTGCACGTCGAACGCTAAAAGTGCGCTCTACATGATTCCGTTACCACTGACGCTACGCATCTGCTGGTGGAACTATGTAGTTCACTACAGGCCTCTACCCTCTCAGCTGCACCATGAAAGGCACGCTAGTCCTCACAAGACCCAGATGACGGCCATCACCGCAACCTCAGCGCCGACGCCTTTACCGACTCTCATACAACAATTGAGGTGGATTTAACACCAAGCAGTTGTGTCTCCTTCCGGTGGTGGTCATCCAGTCCGTGATGCGAGCGTGACGGGCGGGGCTGCCGCGCGGCGGCGCGCCCATCGCGGTCGTGGCTGCTGCCCGCCGAGCGCGGCCCTCCGGACGTCGTCTCCGTTCTCACACTCGAGCCCGGAGTTCCTGGCGTCCGAGATCGAGCGCAGCGAGGGCCGGGCTTGTTCTGGATGGGAGTGGGGCTGGCGGCGGCGGCTGAACCCACGGAGGTCCCAAAGGAGATTGCCAAGCACATCCAGGAACACAAGGAGGAGGTGAAGGCCGCGGCCAAGAAGAACGAGAGCAAAAAGTGCACGTTGCGCAAGAGGAAAACCAGCGTGCGGGACGGCAAGATGGTGGTGAGCACGGCGGCGGTGCGCGGCGACTGCGCGTACATGGAAGACACGGCGTATGTCTCTGCCTGCAAGCGGTTCGCGGCGATGTACGACAGCCACTGAGGCACCGCCGTCTCACAGAACCTGCGCAATCAGCTCTTCTCCATGATCGCGCCGGAGATCGCGCAGCTGGACCAAGAGGTTCTGGCGGAAACCAAGGCGAGAAAGGTCGCCACCATGCTGCAGCAGGCGGAGCACAAGCTGACCAGGAGGTGATCGGCAAGAACGAGTGAAACTTTCAAGGATCGACGGCGGTGGGGGTGCTGCTCTTTGATGACGTCCAGCACTCACTCAATGTGGGAGACAGTTGAGCGGTGTTGTGTCGGTCAGGAGACGCAGTGGAACTCACGCGGAATCACAAGCCTAATGACTTCCAGGAACGTGCCAGGATCGAGTCGCTAGGTGGCCGCGTGCAGTGGTACGGCTGCATGGACGCACAAAGAGAGCCGATCGAGCCCTACGGCGCATACAGAGTAAATGACAATTTGGTGGTGGCGCGAGCTATCGGAGACCGCGACTCCCGGCCGTTCGTCATCAGCGACGCCGAGATTCGCCAGTACGACCTCGAGTACGATAAGGACGAGTTCATTGTGATCGCGTCAGATGGGCTCTCGAGAGGCCTGGACCACAGCGACACCCGCGTGCCCATTTTCGAGTGGTCGCAGCAGTACACGAGCGCATGATCCATAATCAAGGCTGCGCAGCGGCGACGGAAGGTTCAGATCACCAACTATCTCGTGCAGGAGGCGCTCTTCCGGGGCACCTCTACAACGTGTCCGTTGTGGTGGTCTGGCTGCTCTACCACTCCGTCATTCTCAGATTAGGATTGTACCGAAGCTCCGGGGTATGGCAGCTCAGTACTTTATTCGTAGCGTGACGTATGCTATCTTGATGTGGATAAGGAGTAGATCGTGAAACAGGTGCATCATCTTATTCCGCTTGTGGTTCAGTGGTATGTGGTCGATGCTGCTGGGAAGCACTTTCAAATGACATTTCGGACTCTGTGATTGAGACCACAAAAGCAGACGATCAGTCGCAGCGAGTTGGTCTCCAGTTGGATCCGGTTTCCATTTTGATGAGAGAGATTCACCCAGCTCCGCTGCTTCAGTACTAACCTAACCTGTCGTGTGCAATCCCCGCCGGCTTTTTCGACAAAGTGAAGGCGTTCAACCGGGCGAGGAGGAGGAGGATGCACATATGGCAGTGTGCGCGGAAGCGTGATGTTGCCTTTTACGACCGAGTTCTGCATTAGAAAGCAGGACGTTGCCGCGAATTGAGAACGCTAACGAAGATGAGCATGTAGTGCGTGCTATGCTTGTTGCGGCGCTTTCCAACGCTCACACAGACGGGTTTACACGTAGAGGAGATCAAGTCTTGCTGCAAGCATTTACGAATACAAAAAAAGAAGTATGAACGGTATGCTAGATTTTGGTGTGCTAGCTAGAGGGACGAACAAAAACCTAGATGTGCAGAGCTACCCTCTCATTAATTCGAAACTAGCTTCAATCACGACCGAAGATGACTCGACTCCATTCTTGCCGATCGTGTTATTTCTTGGAGCTTTCAACTGTTGCAATTTCTGGTAAGACCAGAGCAGCTTTCGTCTCGGTGATTCTTTCGACTTCTGTGCTTGTAGAACGAGCTTGCGCTACGAAAATGCTTGTGTGGCTTGCAAAGTTTGCAGCAAAGCAATTCGTCTTGTCCTGCAACTTCCTTTCGGTGCTTCCCTCGGCGTCGATGCTGCACGAATGTATTTCACACCTTGAACGGCTTCGGTGGGATGCCTATCCGACACAGCCCACCGATATCGGATTTGTTTTGGCTGATTTCCTTCTGCGTGTAAGCCGGGGTTTCCTTGCACAGTCGCGTGTGGGTGGATAAGTCTTCCTTCGAGTATGAGATATCGAGGCAAAATTGACACAAGAACTTCCTGAAAGGAGCTGCTTCAGCAGAATTCTTTTTTTACTTGACTCCCTTGACGAACACATAGCAATGAATGCGGATGTTCTCGACAGAAAATGCGGCGCCCGCATGAGCTAAATCTCCACGAAATATGACCATCTCACCACAGTTCAACGTGAGCAACTGACATTTCGTTTTATCAGTGTAGTCAATCGAGGAGGGGTAAACGCAGACCTTAGTGTTGTCCATGACTGCAAAAATCACGGAGGCCTGAATCCACCCGGTTTGCCACTGAGCCAAAGCCGTTTCAAAGGTGGGAAACTCGCGATGGACTTGTTGCGCTTTCCCACCAGGAATTGACTTGAGCGCTGTCCAAGCGCTGGGACAGATATTCCGCTCCGTTCGAAGGCTGTAAACAACCTCCTCAACTGCACGCTGAATCGAGCGGGTAGTAGTCCCCGGCTTCGAAATTCTCGTTTGAGAACGAAAGTTATCGCGCTCTTTGACATAGAGCTCCTCGAATATTGGTTGATATGACAAGCTGGCGAGCTCCTCCACAGCTAGAGAGCAGGTGCTATTCGACACATTCACCTTTATGACAGCGTAACCATCATTCCAATGGCAATAGTACGATTCTTCTCACGCATCATTAGGTGTCGGAGTCGGGAGTGTGAAAATGTGTGTTCCGACCCCCCCCCCCCTCGTATTATCCCTTTCAAGCTGTTATTTGTTTTCACAATAAATGTTGATAGATTGGCAAGGTGTAGTGGGATATGGACTACGTCATCTACTTCAGGTAGACGAACAACTTCTTTAAAGTTGCTCTTTGTCTTTACAATCTATTTGAGTGAATTCTACCTGGATATTACGTACGATGTATGGTACAAGATAACACGTTCTAACTGGTGTCCTCAACGTCCTATTTATCGTAGACTCGCCCGTAATTTACGGTCACTAACTGTCACTAAACTGAAATGTTTAGGACAACACAGTCCACAAATAAGACAACTTCAATTGTTTTATGTTAAATCTTGCACTTGTCGCAATAAAGTATTGAGCATTCAGTCATGCTTCGGGCGAGGGCGAGCGGATGCGAGCGCGAACATCACCCAGTGCATTCACCAGTTTCCAACACCCGCCGATTAGGCGAGGCGTGTCTGTGCGGTAGCAAGTCCGCAAACGATAGCGAACGAGCGATTGTCCTGCCACGTAAGGGGTGAATTCGGCTTCAATGCTTGCGCGGCCCTCCTCGTCGAAGGTTAGCAACCTTCTACGCAATGAGACTGAACTCGAGCTTGGGGAGAGACTCGCAGCGATACCATGAGCTACATCACTCTATGTGTTTTATTCGCTCAGAAACTATATGCACATACCATGGCCTCCAGGTTTTGAGATAAGAATAGTATCGATCATGACCAACATCGTCTTATTGTAGTTGGGCGGGCCGTCACTCGTCGAGCAACAGGCGATGCAGTCGCTGCACCGCACTCTGCAGTGACTGCAGAGTGCTCGAACGGAAAGCTAGTGACGGCCGAACTCAACAGGGTGGTGCACACCACGGAAATCGGGACACGAGTGTGAAAACATGGATGAGCGGGGGCGAATGCCAGTCAGCGTGACTCACGCCACAGGTGCGAGGTAGGCAAGATATCGAAGTTTTAAGGCAGCGGCGGCTGGAAGATCGCAAGAGGAGACGACACGTCCAGCATGGACGGCAAAGAGAATGGCGTCGCGGCAGGCGACATCGAGGCGAAGGATGAGGCCTAGAGGCCACGAGACGGGTGATGCGCTCAGAAGGGGGAGAGATCCAAACGAGTAGCTTAGGAGAAGGGCGCCGTTACCGTAGGTAGTTGGTAGTGTGGGGCTTCGTAGGAGAGCACCGAGCGGCGGTCGCCGTTCGCCTCTCAGTCAAGTTTTAGTGCAGGACGTGCACTAAGTTGAAACTAATCTATGAAATTTGGCGCTAGAGCACGGGTTGTGAACGCCGGATGAGGTCGAATACAAAGCGAGGTACGCCGTTACAGTGATGACGGGGACCGCCGGATAGTAGAGAATAGAGGACTGCAGAGAAAGACCGCGGTGCCTATCGTTGGCGCGGGTTCGTTCGCGCAAATGTAACGTGCGGGCGTAGTAGCCCGTGCAGGGCGACGTGTGGCGGCCCGGTGAATATTTTGTGGAGAAATAACAGGGAGCAGCAAGGTCAATATTCAAGGCCGATGTCGCTTAGCGCTCCTTACTCATCGGCTCTAGCCTGGACCCTCCTAGGGAAAGGGCCACTTGACACTGGTGGAAAGCCCAGCCTCGACCCGGCGGTGAGTGCCCTACCCAGGCCGTGAACAGTTCCGAGGATGTTGATCTACACTAGTTACCCGAACGAGGCGGGTACTGGTATCGGTGAGCTTACCCGGGAGAGGCCCGGCGCTTACTACACGGCGGTCATGACAGGCGCCTTCTGAGCAGGAGTGTCAAGGCTTCCTGCGAGCTTGGCGTCAGCGGGCGATGCGCAGGCCCTGCAGCAATCCGCAGAGGATGATAGACGAGATTTCAGACAATTCGGATAAGGGGTGAGGACGAATAGCTCACAACGATGTGTATTGTTACATTAAGGTCATTGGAAATTACTACGGTTTCGGGCGGTACCCCACGCGACGAACGCACAGAGAGACGCGCAGCATCGATGGAGAGAGCGGAGGCAGCGAAGCGGCTGACAGCCTCGAGAACCTTGGACAAAAATGCCGGTGGCTCAGTCACGCTGAGCACCGAGGAGATCCGGGAGTCGACGGGCAACACGCCACTCGGAGCAGGAGTGAGCGCGAGCCTGGTAGAGCATGACGGACGCGATGTGCGCGGCGGCGGTGGTGACGGTCAAGCTGCTGTCCGCGGACGCGGGACAGTCGGAAGCGGAGCTTCACCGGATGCAATCAACGAGAACGGCCAGCGTGACGAAGGTAGGCGAGACCCGGTGCTGCTGGTGCAGCACGAGCTGGTGTGATGACAGCCAGAAACGATGGCGAGCACGGTGGAACGGGGCCAACACGAACCTCACCACCACGGCTGCCGCCGCCGACGATGACGAGAGAAGTAGCGATGCCTGCACGGGCGCCGAGCCTGCCGATTGTGGTCCGAGAGAAGTCAAGTCGCTGGGATAGACGAAGTTTAAGGACCTCGGCGATGCCATGCCCGTGGCGATGTGGTTGTGAACCTTCCGAGTAGAGGTGTGCCGACAGACCGTGACGATGGAAGTTGAGTAATAGTGGCATGATGCAACTCGGGAATTTTTCCCGTGGCCACATTCGACTGCCGAACTGGATGGATGCGATGGAGTATAATTGATCGCCCAGAATTGGAGTCCAGTGGCGTGCTGTATGACACGTGTAGAGTGATTGTTTGTGTGGAGATTTGATACTACCAGTGCTTGCGGTTAGTGCCCTTGAATGATCATATTCGGCGTGGAGTAACACATCCTGTCCGTGCGCCGACACCCTCACCGAAGGAAAAGCCTAAGGCGTGGAAGTGTTGTCGGAGAACGTATCCCGCCTACAGCCTGCATTGGCTCCGTTCAAGACACTGAACCAAGACCGAATGATCCCCCCAACAACATTATCCCGTGCATCAAGCACCCCACCGATGAAGATCCACGGTTAACCAGAATGGGTGGTGGCATCCCGGATGGTGGCACACTGAATGAAAAAGTGCCACACTGAATCGCGTTGATCCCCGGATGACCACCCTGGATGGAGTCAAGTGAGTACCCATCCAGGACAATCTACCCGCGATATTACTACAGAGTTTGTCCCCAACCTGAATGAGACCAAGACATACCCGTCGACACTGTATTAGCTGCACGTCGGATGCCGAAGACTAGTTCGACTGAAAAGGGTCGATGTACCCAGATACCGCTGTCATCAACTGCTGAGTGATGCCGTGAAGAAGTTGAAAAGTGACGTGGCGGCTGGACGAAAAGTTCGGTGATGCGAGCCCCCTGAGTAACGTGGGCGAGCTGCAAATCGGACGCATGAGCGCGGAGGACAAGGAGGTGTTCCTCCAGTTGTTGCGGCACTACCCCCGCACTACTGGATCCTAGGACAGGATGTCCACCAGCGACGACTCTGCCTGTGGAGCACGAGATCCACACCGGCAACGAGCCGGCGAGCAAGGTGCGACCGCGGCGGTACGCGCAGAGTGAGCATGAAATAATCGACAAGGAAATGAGGAGTATGCTGCACGACGGGGTCGTCGAGGAGGGTAGCCGCTCCTGGAGATTCCCGGTCGTGTTAGTGAAGAAGAAGGCCTGTATTTCTGTGTGGACTACAGGATGCTGAACGCTATTGCGATTCGTGACGTCTATCCCCTGTCACGGGTAGATGATGCTTTGCGCAACTTACACGGACCCAAGAGATACCCGAGTCTGGACATCCATGCTGGGTACTGGTCGATCCCAGTAGCGGCGAAGGATCGCAGCAAGACGACTTCGTGACTCGACAAGGGCTGTTTCGCTTCATAAGGATGACATTTGGATTAGCTAACGCGCCCAGTACCTTCCAAAGAATGCGGCATAACGTGACAAACTTGTTTGGTTTATCTAGACGACGTTATCGTCTTCTCTAGATGCAGTGTTGGTCAGCACGTCGTGGAGCTTGCGGTGGTACTGGAACGTCTGGACAACGCGAGCTGGGCGCTGAAGGTCGAGAAGTGTTCGCTCGCGACGGAGCGCTTGGAGTACTTTGGCCACCAGCTCGACGAGAATGAAGAACGCCCAATGGAGAGCTGGGTGTAGACCGAAAGTCAGTCGACGTGTTCTTGTAGCTTGGCGACAATGGTTTCAGCACCTCACTCGTTCCGCGTTGTGAGGTGCTGAAACCATTGTCGCCAAGCTACAAGAACACGTCGACTGACTTTCGGCCTACGGACGTCTCGGTTGCCTACCTGCCGACTCATACGCCGACCGATGTGAGCCAGAAATGCGTCTGCTGCGCGCTGTTGACAAGCGCCTGCCGCTCGTTCCGCGAAGTGTTCTATGACTGTGGCCTCACGCGAATGTTGACTGTAACAGTCATCAGTTTTGGACGAAACAAGGTTTATTGTTTTGGGCTGGGAGGACAGTGGTTTAACTACAGAAATATCAAGAGCTTTTTCTTTACTTCGCTAGGAGCTGTTGCCATCGATTATGTCCAATCACTTATTTCTGAGTTTATGAGAAATTGTGGCGTAGATTTGCAATTCATGAGGCAAACATGAATACCAGTAATTCCTAAGCTTACAATTCAAGCTACATTATAAATGTCCAAACGCCCAGGCCAGTTGGAACTGCGATCTATCTACTCGAAGAAAAACTAGCATTATTAAAGCTGCTCTTTGTATTTTTAAAAGTATTTGAAAAAAATTTGCTAACAGCATTTCTCCGCTGACTTTGATGAGAGTTTTGAATTACTTGGCGGCCAACATTTTAGACAGCACCACCTTCCTTGTCGACGTCATATCAACAGGATCAAAACATAATTGCGCACCTACAAATTTACACTGCATGACTAAATTTCAATTGATACTTTTTACGTAGACATAATGTATGGTTTACTCCTGGAAATATGACCATTGACCTCGCTCTTTGCAGCAGCAAGATCCGATAGATGCCTCAAAACTCAAAAGAAAAGGAAAATAATCTAAAATTGAGACCAAGACTAGCTTGGGTATTACTTCCTCCGTTCGGAAATAGATGACCATTTGTTTTCTTTTTGCGCAGCGCTCCGCCTAGTTCATTTTCCTGATTATAAAATTGTGGGAGTGCTGGGGATCTAGAGTTGACGCTAAGCGAGGCACAGTCCAGAGAGGAGCAGGCGTTCTTGTTCCGCCGCACTACATACACAAAAATGGATTTGAGATCTCGCTACATACTTGAGGGCACATGATTTGGCTTCGGGTGCTACGAGGATCCCACTTGCTGCGATGGATAGCAGGGAGGCGCTCGCATTGGCGAGAGATGTTGCATCGCATGGCAATGACGTTGGAAGACTGTCCGTTCGCATCAGTTTGTCCTTATGCAAATGTCCGAGCCGGTAATCATTTCCACCATTAGAGTTCATGATATGCTCCATGGGCGCTGGCAGCGGGCGTCGCTCTCAGCCTTCGCCTCACGCTCATCGTCAGTAACCGAGCCCTCCGTCGTCGTCGGATCCCGCATCGCTTCCAACACACGACGAGCACCAAGGCGAGCGTGGGACACGTAGCGCATGTACATGCGAGACACGGGGGGAATCGGTCCGGGCACGAAAGACGAGCGCTCCTCTTCCATCTAGGAGAACTCCAGCGGCAGCCTCGGGTTCAGCTCCATCGTCTCCGTCGAATCTGGCGTCCCAGGCCTCGGCGCAGCAGCGTCAGCGCGTGGCGTCGGCGTGGTGGTGGTGGGGGTGGGGTGGGGTGGGGGGGGGTGGAGAGTCGTCCGGGCGGTTGGCATGGGCAGCAGGGCGGCGGTCCATCTTGCACTCTCTCTTGACTTGACCACAGCTGCTACTCGATCTCCCATCGAGTGGATTCCACGCTTCCAATGCGCTCGACAACTTGGCGGACCACGTGGAAGTACATTGCAACCCGGACGATCTCCCCACGTGTAAGCACGCCTCCTACGCTGCGAAGCAGTAGGGTTTCCCAGACGGCCTGGCGGTCACTATCAGTAATCTCCCTCATCAGCCAACTTTCGAATTGAATCCAGAAGCCAGTGTGCGGGGGCCAGTGTGCGGTGGCCAGTGAGCGGGGGAAAGCGCGGGAGATTCAGAATTCAAACCCGATCGGTTTAGAAGGGGAATTATGTTGAGTAGGCTGAAATATGATTGGAAACGGTTATCTATTTCCGAACGGAGGTAGTAAAGTAGTTTTGATTCATCATTGCGCATGAGTTACATGCGTCATTGGTACGGAGACACTACGGCTTGTAATAGAACTTGTATCAGGATGTCTTGATTCCATCCAAGTTCTTCTCTCCGGGCTGATCTAGTAACACAATATCACACTCAAGTTAGCCATTTCTTTTTACAACACCAACATATAAATCCACCAACCAGTTGAAGATCCAGCGAATTGCTACCACGGACATCTTGCTCAAGCGAGGACGTTCGTCAAAAGCTGTAGACAACTACTACCACCAGCAGTCACACCGGCAGTGCAGTTGCCAACGAGCTTGTAACTTGGGTTGCCGCCAGCCGTAACACCAGCAGCACCCGACGTCCACCGCTTTGGCCAGATAACTCCGCGAACTTGTGCCGAGCATTCTTGGACGACGGCGTGACAGCAAATTCCATGTTCGTTGCGATGCGCTCTTTCAGGTGTCTTCAATAAAAAGCGAGGATGTTCGTCAAAAGCTGTAGACAACTACTACCACCAGCAGTCACACCAGCAGTGCAGTTGCCAACGAGCTTGTAACTTGGGTTGCCGCCAGCCGTAACACCAGCAGCACCCGACGTCCACCGCTTTGGCCAGATAACTCCGCGAACATGTGCCGAGCACTCTTGGGCGACGGCGTGACAGCAAATTCCATGTTCATTGCGATGCGCTCTTTCAGGTGTTTTCAAAAATGAGCGTCAAAAAACAATTTTTACGACAGCTAGGGATGAACTATTTTGCTCATGTGAATTTATGTATAGATGCGGGATAGGCGACGTCGAGCGTAATTACGCTGGCGTAAAAAGGTTATGACGTCATTGAATGACGTCATACTATCCATGACATCTATTGGTGCACTATTCAAAATTCAGTAAACTGTATACTTGTCCCCCCTTCTAATTTAAACTTTGTAACAGCCTACAAAGATGTAGTCTACGTAGAAATGGGTACTAGTAAGTACCCAAAAATGGCATAGACGATACGGATTCCCAATTTAACTAGAGAAGGGTTGTCAACCATACAATCATCAGTATTTTGTATGGTACAACGATAAAAGGCATGTGCCACGTCTGATTGGTGGTGGAGATACTCGTAGCTATTCGTATGTGTGAGGTCCTTCTTGCTTGTCAGTTTGCAAGCTACCTCTGTTCGTATTCTACGAAATAGCGGTTGTCCCGACTTATCCTCAAATTGAACACACCAGTCTGTTTGGCCGACATAATTCGTCAGAGAAGCGTGCAAGGCGTTTCTTATCCTGTCAAGTCGTAGATGTGAAACGTGTATCCGTCAACGAAAGAAGAACTGGTATATAATATAGCTGGTTTGTACCATAATCGCGTTTGAATGAACTATAATGGGGAGACTCGAAAGATATTGAACCATAGCGGTTGGTAGGCGCTGTAGCGCGAGTTCGACCTTTTCCTCGAGGAGTACTACGTGATGCTACTTCGTATATTCTCGTCGCGGGAACGCCGAACATGAATAATTACATGCCATACGCTCAGTACCTATTCCAATTCTGTCACATCTACCTGTCAGAAGAACCAGTGCGATCATTATCGATAGATACCAACTCAACGGCGTCGTGCGCGTGCACGATAGAGCCGTGCTGGTCCAAGACGGAGTTCGAAGTGGTTCCACGGCGCTACTCGCCCAGCGCAAGGTGACATTTGTCCAAACCCTCGTGACATTTAGCCTTTTGGGGCTTCGAGTAGGAGAAACGGGCGTCGCGTTGGCTTCGTGGTGTGGAGTGGCTTGGCAAAAGGGGGGGGGTATTGATAAATAATTGGCAACAACAGGATACAAATGGAAGTTGGGTTATTGAAAAAATGAATGTGTTTGGTTAATTTGGTAGAGTTAGGGTCTCGAGTGAAGTGGTGGAGCTGTTGAGACGCCTACGCGTTTTGGACTGGGCCTGACCAATTTCGGCATCATGAAGAGCCTGGAGCGCATTTGCTACGCTTGGTGTCGGGTTGTCAAATTGGTTTTTGTGATGCGCTACGGCAAAGCAAGCTACATGGTATCCTGCTTTGCAGTTGACACAGCCAAAGCTTGACTTAGAATTTTTTATTCCTTGCAGACTGCACAGACGACATACCAACTTGCCGCTTGAGTTTTCACGACTATTGGGAGTAAGCACGTGAACCGCATTGCCAACACCACTGACACGTGGAAGAGGTTCTGCACGAGGTCTTTTTGATAGTGCTTCTTTGCGTTTCGTAATACTACGCAGAGATGAAGTCAGCGATTCACATACCCGCCTTTTGAATTATCGTAGCGTCTTAGGTGGTTTCTCTTTCGTTTCAATATGTTTCATCAATGCCTGAGAGATCCAGCACCCAAGTTAATAAGCTCATTGATACCCTCATCTCTTTCCTGCGCGTGGGATTGGTAGAGCGCAGTTGATCCACACGATCGACGCCATTCATGGCGATATTGTAAGCGGCTATCACGGTAGGGGCCATGATAATCTTACGGTGCATCATTTCATTCCCAGTCCATCGCTGGATGGGGTATAATCCGTGGCAACAAGTTATCGCTTCTCTGGTATTCCCGCTGAGCACCCGGGCACTCGGAGTTTGTGCCAAGTCGTTCGTGTAAAAAATGACGATTTTTTATCGAGAAAAATAATGAATCCGGCTGGGTCCGAGAATTGAATTGCTGGCGAATACGCGGTACGAAGATGTTTCGGTAACTTTTTTTGAGCGCGTGAATGCGCTTCCTTCGCTTTTTTGGAGTCGTCAAAACTGTCGACGGCAGCAACAAGTTCCCACGACCCCCGCGGCATCTGGCCTACCCGTTCGATAGAATCTGTTACAGCACCCATATTTAGATGACCGACCCAATCTCTCCGTGCAGTCCCTAGCATGCGAACAGATCCATCGGTCATACTTAGTAGTGCTTTGGCTAGTTTGTGACGCGTGTAGAAGTTATCGCTAACCACAAGACGCCTGTCAGTGCGATGCGACTTCGCTTGATGGGCAATCATAGCCAACCATAACGCCGTTGCAGATTCAGGCTCAATTTGTACATCATTCCGTTCGAGCGTGGCTCGAGAGGGCTCTCTCAAGCTAGGAAATAGCTGAGTATATCTTTGTAACGCTGTAGTAGGCATTGTGTTACCTGTACCATTATCCCACAGTGAATGAACATACAACGATCGCCATCCCACAATCGCATAGAGACGGATTGCGAATTTGTCAGGCTTTAACGGCATAAAGGATTTTGCCATTGTCCGAGCCTTGGTGCGTACGCCGATTTCATCTAGGCTACTTACACCAATCGGAACAGCAATAGATGCAAATTTTCGCTGAAAGTGTTCCAGCAATAGGCGGCTGTGACGAAGAGGATCCCGCCGGGCCAAATTCTCCATAGCTGGACCACGTAAAACGTCCGGGATATGTTCAAAGGTGTTATCCGTAGTTGCCAAAGGCGTCAAAACTGAACGCGTGTCATTTTCAGGGTTCTGTATTGCGTTGGGCGTTGTTCTAAGATCATCAAATTGTCTGTGATGCGATCTAGCAGTACTATCACCACTTCCAGCTTCCGTAGTGAGGGAACGAGCAGCGGAGGCAGGAGCGGCAGCCACCACGGCCGCCTCAGTATCTGAGACATCCGCTCTATTCGCGATATCATCAGCGCTATCATACGGTGGATGAACCTTTAGAGATCCTCTAATAGCCTGGAAGCGACCCCTGCTCATTGTAGATTTAAAGTCCGGGTGCCCTTGAAAATTTTTGTTTGACCACAGCTCTTTGATATCCGTGATTGGAACGATACTCATAGCCATTTCAAGTCCAATATAAGCATCCATCTCAGCTACCGTAATCGCCATCTCTCCTTTTGTCACGAGGACGTCGTTTGTCCACTTACGCCATGCCGTTTTCAGTTTGTCCGTCACAAAAAGACCGAATAATCCAAGTTCAGAGTGCTTGTTGTACGCATTTTGAGTCTCATCCGCCTTCTGTAGGTGTAAACCACTTTCCTGTCTTAGGCTGGTGATATAATGTCGCGCAGCTTCGGTTGGAGACTGCTCTCCAAGATCGCCCTCCACATCATGAACTTCCCATTCCGAAGGCTCCCAATCACCTAGTACTCTCGAAAGCTCCATTTGCAGAATGAGCTGACATTGTCTTTCATCTGTGCCTCTATCAGACTTACGTGCACTGTGGTCCAGTCATTCTCATATGCAGTGCCAGCTCTAACAGATGTCAAGACAAGTGCCAAATGTCAGATGAACACTGCCATCAGGAGAGATGCCAAATGGTATCTGGAAAGGTTACAAATGTCACTTCGAAAGGTGGCGAATGTCACCTGGAAAAAATGACCAATGCCATACAATGTTTGCCGACTGATATATGGCAAGACGGCATTCGCCGAAGTTTGCACTACCAAGAGTTTGTTGTATGCACCCGCTGCAGTCTTTGTTCAGCGTTCTCAACTTGTTTAACAGATAGTACAGATACATCTAGAAGTTAGGCACTCATTAAAAAGCAGATTGCGCGAGCGAGACCACAAGAGGATCCTACGTTGCTTGCTGAGCACTAAGAAACTCTAACCCAACTTCCTATGCTTTCGTTGTGGCTTCTTTCCTAGTGGAAGTCGGTACGGCAACCGAGTGACCACTTATCTTCGAGAATGGAAGCGAACGCATGCTTTGAATAGTTTTTACGGCCTGTAATTACGCCTTCTGCTCGATCACACGTTTTGACTGTAAAATGTACGGTCGGCAGTTCACCCTCAGTTTCTTGCTATTCGTAAAAAAGCATCCATGGAGGAAGAGCACAAAGAAGGAATCGAGCCCCCAGAGAAAAGTGAGAGCCGGAAGAGTCAGCATGATTTAGCTGAATCACAGCCGCAGACTTATATTTCGTCTCCAGAACCGCAAACCCGCCCACCGTTGCCAAGTCGAGTTGATTTCACTCTGGAAAGTACAAGCCAGCCACGGCACTAATGTTTCCCAGACACAGCCGTACGTCGAACTGCAAGAACGTTTACCGTGCTTTGAACCAGTGTTCGCAACCGAGCTACATCAATCCGAACGCATCCCATCACCAGGTGTTAGCGCGTTTCCCATTATGTCATGGCACGAAGGTCTGGATTGCAGCGATTCGAGCTCCTGCGTCGAGAGTTTACAGCACCGGTTAGTTCATACGTACTATCCATGGCTGGCAGACTTTCATCCTTGGCTTATCGGCTACAAACCTGCTGGCGATGGAGAAGCTTTGTTCGATTGCTCGAAATTGGGAAATTTCCCGGTCCCATACGGCAAGTGTCGACACGCTTATTTCGTCGAACTCTTTTTTCAAAAACGCTATTACGAGTCTCAAAAAAAACGTTCCTACGACCCAAGCAAGCGCTCAAGTCCGGAGGCACTTGCGGAATCGTGGAGTAGTTTCGTGAAGTCAATGCGCCAGTCCCCACAGCAATGGTTAGATAAGTTTCGCAAACTTGAGCACGATTTTATCTGCTACAACATAGAGGGAGCAAAGATGGAGATACACAGAAGATCTATTGACGAAGGCGTCCGCTGTTGCTTGCGGCGAGGGTATAATTGCCCCATGTGCTATGTTGACTCCGCCAGGGCGTCTCGCCCAACCCGTCTTGGCAAGAATGGCCGCGTCTCATCGGAGTTGTTTGCTATGATTAAATCATTTGAGCGACTTTGGCGTGATCATGTGAATCAAGCGCGTGATAAGGCGATGATTGAACGTTTGGCGAACGAAACGGATGAAAGTTACCTTGCTCAAATGGACCAAGCATGGATTGAGCAGAAAATCCGGGATACTGACTCGGAAATGTTTAAAGTGTACAGGATGAATCTCCAACTACGACACCAAGTGGAGGAAATGGAAAGTCGTGAACACGAGACTCATGACATCGTTGCTGAAATGAAAGAAGACTTAGCCGAGATGCAAGAAACGCTCGACGCAGCTGGAATAAGCCGCCGTCGAAAACTAGAATAGTTGGGACTTTTGCAGCAACTAAAGGTCGAAGGTGTAAGCATATCCACCTACATACCGTATCATCGTTCACGTCTACAAAATCCTCATGTTATATCTTTACATTCTGGGGGATATACTCTACTTGTGATCTTGCTCTTCAGCCTACCAGCAAACGTCGGCGTTCCAGGTGTTATTCCAACCAACCATCGCGGCTACTACAGACTTCCATCAAAGCACTCCGTACTCCACCATGCCGATGCAAACTGATTTCCTGCTGGATTACCAGCCTCACGAACTTAAATGAGAATAACGCCATGCAATGGTGTAGTGGTTCAGCCGCACGCGCTCTTATCTAGCACAGCATTCGTTTTAAAAAACACGAATACATGATTCTGAGTACGGGCATCTAATGCAACTACTTTGCAGCCGCAATTTCTGCCCAGTTATTCGCAAATGAAAAACTTCAATTTCATCCCATACCCTCACATTCATTCTCACTGACTATACCCCTTCCAGCTCCACCATCGTCGTGAGCAACAGTAGCAATGTGCAACCATAGCGAAGTCGTATTAAGTAATTTGGTGTTTGTTGTCGATCTCTATACTGCACTTGACACTGTGAAATCCCTAAACCAAGCTGCAATCCGACATTTCTACGAGCGTGTTCTCGAACCCCCGCTGCTAGAGCGACAACTCGGCGGTGTTTTTGTATTAGCATTGAGGTGCTGCATCAGAGTTTGAAACGTATCCCACGAGAAAATTTCATTTTGTATAGCTCTAGCCTGCTCTACAACCTGCACAATGGAAGCCTCCCACACCAAAGCATCGCCTCTAGTTTTAATAGCACGACAGGTTCACAGCATCGCGAGAGAAAAAAATGGTCTCCCAGCCAAGGTGCAGCAACTTTGTTTAATGTCTATTGGCTACGTTTTATCATGTTGCTGCTAAGAAACAGCAATATGTAGCGGCAACTCTTTTACTGTTTATAGCCTACACAGCATTGACCAAGTTTTGGTGGGACCTTAATTTGTGCTACACATGTACACTAATGACTATTTTTGGTACCTCGAGCTCCGTACCCTCGAGCTCCATAGATTTTCCCGGAATTGGCACCCTGATACAATCTGCACCACCACCTGCTCAACGTGACGCTGGTGCGCTCCGAGTCCCACGCGACATCGCAGTTCGCGTGCTGCATCGTCGTGCCCAACCTGGTGCCGCCCGTGACCACCACGGAGCGGGCGCTGGCGTACCACGAGCGTGTCCTGGTGCATGTGCCCGAGGAGTGCCGCGACCCCAGCGGCGCCAAGGGCTTCGAGCCGCTCGTGATGATCTACATGACGGATGGTGACGATCTATATGACGGACGGTACCACCGCCGACGAGATCCACCGCGCTGCCGCCACGACCAAGATCTTTACCGTCAAGCTCTACCCTGGTACACAATACACAACACGCACTTGCAATGTGCTAGCAGCGGCAAGGAACACGCACAGACAGACGTACTGACTGACTTCTTGAATTTCTGGTACTGCAGCTGGAGCGACGACCAACACGTGACCAAGATCGACAACTTGTACGTGGCACTCGAGACCATGAGCGAGGCCGGCTGGTGCACGCGCGGCCACCTTCGTGGTGCAGTTGATCAAGCCGCTGGTGGCCAAGTTCCCGCAGTTCAAGGTGGCCATGGAGCACATCACGACCGAGGAGGTGGCTGAGCTCGTCCCCAACGCGCCGGCCAAAGTCGCTACCGCCATCACGCCACAGCACCTGCTGTACAACCGTATCGCAAACTTCCACGGCGGTCTGCGTCCGCACAAGTAATGCTAACGGTGCTCAGGCGCGAGTCTCACCGCCAGGCTCTCCCACAGGCCGTCGCCAGCGGCAGCAAGAACTGCTTCCTAGGATCAGACGGCACCCCCCACGTCGCGCCCAAGAATGAGTCGGGCTGCGGCTGCACGGGCATCGACTAGGCCCACGTTGCGCTCGAGCTGTAAGCGAAGACCTTCGAGTCGATAGGCAAGCTTGACCTGCTCCGCGCGTTCGCGTGTGAGAACGGGGCGGACTTTTACGGCCTCAACCGGAATACTGTGGGTGAGACTGTCTCGAGGCTGGAGGAGTGGAAGGTGCTGGACGCTACCTGTTCGACAACGGCGTCGTCCTCCCCATGAAGGCCGGTGAAACCATCCGCTGGAAGCTGCTGTGGTAACGGCCCACCACTAGCTGTGGTGATGCCTGTCTTGTGTGGGCAGCTGTAACGGGGTTACACGTACAAGTGGCTGCAAGCCACTTGTGACTTTAACAGATAGGTTATCTGTTAAACGTTTTGGATACTTCCTCACATTGGTGTAAGACACACCGATGGATACATTGAAGTGGACCACCACAGTGAGTGGTCCACACATACCCAAAAGATCCTATTGGTAGAAAGCAGCATCTTTCTACCAATCAGAGACATGCATATTAGCGGGGCTCTGACAGCCAGCCGCTGCCAACCCTTTCATAGATGATAAACAGTTTTAGCAGCTTTTAGAGGAAGATCAATTTACAAACAATACAGTTCTCATTTTACCTAATCTAAGTCACTTGGAATCCTTTTGTTACTTAACTTATATTTGTGTATTCAAATATAATTAACCTAAGTAATTACTAAGTACTTACGCTTCCTCATACACGTTGCGCAACGTGTAAGCTAAAGTAGTGAGTCAGGTTAGACCCACTACACCTGGTAGCACTTTGTAGTCCATCCAACGACCGACTGCTTGACGTTCGTACGCGGTGTACGAACGCGGAGCCGAGAACCACATGAGCACGGAGGTGCCCATGGAGAGCTCCAACACGCCTGCAACGCATGTTGCACGCGCTGACTGCCCCACCTGTCTGACCCAGAGTGGGAGGCCCTCCAACGACTGTCAACAGTCATTGGAGAAGCGGCGATAGCTACAATGCTGCGTACGCTATCGCCGACGGAGCAACATGGTGTTGCTCTGGGATTCATCATGAAGGAGCAGCGTGACGCTGCTTCTTCAGTGACGGCGTCGTCAGGGACGACACCGCGTGCTCAACCATTAAAGTTGAGCGTAAGCAATTACGTGGGAAGAGAGGGCGAGCCTCTCCTCCGATGGCTTGTCGAACTCGACACAGCCATAGCGGCTCGACGCATCGTCGACCCGCTGTCGAAGGTCGCGTTCGCCATGTCCTGCCTTGGCGGACGCGCAAGGAGTTGGGCGTATGGACGCCGACTCTCCGATCCTACGTGCTTCAGCACGTACGAAGTGTTCAAAGAGGAGCTCAAACAAGCGTTTGAGCCCCCGCAAAACGAGTTCCGGTCGAGGGCGGAGTTCCTCAACCTTCAGCAGGGTAAGCATGACGTCCATGCTTACGCGCAGCGCGCACGATATTTGGTATCAAATATCGTGACTAACCCGATTGACGAGGCGACCAAGGTCGTCACGTTCATGAAAGGACTTAGAGATGGGCCTGTGAAGACCTATCTCTTCCGAGAGTACCCGAGTACTCTCGAAGCTGCGATCACTCTTGCCATGCAAGAAGAGTTTAGCCTGCGGCAGGCTAAACTGCATGTGAACGTGCCAAGGCCGCAACCACGCCCGGTAGCGAGGACGGGAGGTCCGGAACCAATGGACCTCTCGAATGCAACAACTGCTGGTTACCAGCAGCAGGGAGGTAACGTGCGATGCTTCCGTTGCGGAAGGATCGGTCACTTTGCACGGGAGTGTACAGCTCCCATGCCCCCTGGAGGTGGCCGTCGTGGCGATGCTAGGCATCGCCGCGGACCAACAAAAAACGCGAACATCCAGTAGGCGCGAGGCGCCCTACTGGTAATGCAGTCGCGCGTGCCGACATCGGGCACGCGACACTGAGGACTGCAGCCCCCAGTGAGACCAGCTCTCACTGTAAGAAACAAGATGACAGGCCGAACCTAGTCATCTTGAAGGTTTACTCGAAGAGAGCGAGTGACTCTCTTCGAGCTTTGGTAGACTCAGGCACGTCGAACAACTTTGTTCGACTACGAAGCCTGTCGAGACTTGACTTCGAGGAGGTAGATACACCTCGAAGTCTTCTGGAGGTACGACTGGCAACAGGTGCCATCGTGAAGACCGAGAAGCGCGTCGTGAACGTGCGCTTCTCGTACAAACAACGAGTGTTTGTCGAACACTTTATCGTCCTGGACCTGGACGATAAGTTCGACGTGGTAATGGGCATGCCGTGGCTTGCACGGCATGATCCGGTGATAGACTGGAAGAAGCGCACGCTCGTGCGCTTCGGACGCGATAGCGGAACAGAGAGCGATGGCCCTGTTACCGCAGCGCGCGCACCAGCAGGTGCGCGCGGCTCATCAGTCGAGACAGCGCTTCATGCTGCTGTCCCGGAGTGCCAGGAAGTGCG
Source organism: Phytophthora cinnamomi (assembly GCF_018691715.1). Classification (NCBI taxonomy): domain Eukaryota; phylum Oomycota; class Peronosporomycetes; order Peronosporales; family Peronosporaceae; genus Phytophthora; species Phytophthora cinnamomi. The sequence continues at coordinate 267,738 of NW_027150975.1, forward strand.
CGAGGGCGCGCACAAGTGAGACCCACGTCGGCAATGCTGCCGACGTCGGAAGAAAAAAGATGTGTTGGTTCCGGGAACCAACACCCACGTTCAAGCGTGTAAGGGACAGTCCCTGACCCGAAGCGGTCAGATCGACAACGACGCGTCGGCTCCGGGAGCCGACGCACCCTCGGTCATGAGGGGCTCCGCCAATGATTGGCGTCGAGGTGACGAAGGCGTGTCAACTCCGGGAGTTGACGCTGCAAACAGTGCGGACGGTTGCAAACGTACCGCACTGACGCAATTTGCATGCTGTCGTGCAGCCGGGCTGCACGACGAAGCGCCATGCGATCAAGCCGGGCTTGATATCGCGCGCCCGCAGACAGGGTCTGCCGGCGAAGGGACACATTACCGTGCAGCCGGGCTGCACGAAGGAAAATGCGGTCAAGCCGGGCTTGATACCGCGCGCCCGCGGACAGGGTCCGCCGGCGAACGACTGTCCACGGCCGAGCCTGGACAAGAAGAACAACTGTGCGGAGCCGGGCTCCGCACAACAAGAAGACGGCGCAAGCGGAAAACGCTGCGCAAGTCTCGGTCCGGGACCGAGACGCAACAAGAGCAGTCTGCTGGGCAGACTGCGGCGGTGACGCCGGATGTCGAGACGCTAAGCGTCTTGACGCGCACCGATACTGGATTCCAGTATCGTGACATGGAACTCGCTAGTCCTCCGACGACGGCGTCGGAGTTGACTTCGCTTCCAGCCATGAGCTGGAAGCGCTTCACGCGACTTGCACGATGGACGCATCGAGCAAGTCTGCGTTCTTCGGACAGCGAAAGAACGGCGAGCGAGAGCGAAGAGCTGAGGCAGCTCTTCATGGGAAGTACCACTGAGAGTGAAGACACTCTCAGTGCGAAGACGAAGCGAGAGCGCTTCGAGGAACAAGGTTGGGACTCGCTGAAGTCGAGTCCCTATTACGAATTGTTGAGGGAGTACAAAGACGTACTCCCGGAAGACATTCTGCGGAGCTTCCGCAGGATAAGGGCATTCAGCACGAGATTGATCTCGTGCCGGGCACGAAGTACTGTGTCACGCGGCAGTGGCCACTGCCGCGAGAGCAAGTGAAAGCGATCGACGACTTCTTTGAAAGTCGTCGTAAAGCAGGACAAGTGCGGGAATCAAAGTCCCCGCACAGTGCTCCGACGTTCTGTGTCAAGAAGCCACAGGGCGGATGGCGCATCGTTCATGCTTACAACAAGCTGAACGATGCGACGGTACCGGCGCAGACGCCGATACCGCGAAAAGATGTTATCATCGATTCGATGGCCGGGAGCACCGTTTACAGTGCTCTCGACTTGCGAGATGGATTTTATCAAATCCTAATGCGTGAGAGCGATATCCCTCTCACGGCAGTGAGCACGCCAAGCGGCATGCTCTGGGAATGGCTAGTAATGCCACAGGGGCTTAAGAATGCCCCTGCGACTTTCAACAGGTGCGTGACGCACTTGTTGCGCTCGGTGCGCGACTTCGCACCGAGCTACTTCGATGATGTATTCATCCACAGCCGAGCTGTGGACGGGAAGACCGACGTAGAGATGCACAGGGTGCATCTCCGGAAGCTACTTGAGCTTATGCGAAAGCATAAGCTCTACGCGAACCTGAAGAAGTGTATCTTCGGGGCGAGCGAGATACCCGTCCTCGGGTGTCTCGTAGGGAAGAATGGTGTCCGCCCTGACCCAGAAAAGGTCAGAGTGATTAACGAATAGCCAACGCCATCAAGTGTCAAGGAACTGAGGCAGTTCCTTGGCTTGGCCACGTACTTGTGCAAGTACGTGGAGGACTATGCGGGCAAGATCCGCCCGCTGTCACAGCTTCTTAAGAAAGAAGCTGTGTGGAATTGGACACCCGATTGCCAAAAGGCATTCGATACAGTCAAGCGGGGCTTGACTGAGGCGCCGATCTTGGCAGTGGCTGACCAAGATCGCCCATTTCACGTAGTGTGTGACGCATCCGATTTCGCGATCGGATGCGCGTTAATGCAGCACGATCACGAGGGCCGTGATCGTGTCGTCTACTACCAATCGCGTCAGCTGAAGCCAGCTGAGCGCAACTATCCGGTGCATGACAAGGAACTCCTTGCCATGAAGTATGCACTCGCAAAGTTCCGAGTGTACTTGCTTGGGAGTAGACCATTTGTGGTCTACACCGACCATTCTTCACTGCGCACCGCAGTGAAGTCGCCACACATTTCACAAAGAATGGCGAGATGGCTCTCATTCTTTGCGGAGTATAACTTCCGGGTCGAATACAAACCCGGAAGATTGAACGTGGTGGCCGACGCGTTATCACGTCGGCCGGACTATGCAGAAGCTGTTGACGTCAATGCCATTGACGCCATGCGATCGAGCAAACCCACATCATCTCTGTTGGATGATGTGAAGGCCGCGTACGCGCAGGACGCGGACGCGAAGCTCTTGCTGGCCTATGGCACAGCGCCTTCTGACAAGACTCGTCAGAAGTTGCCCAAGCACCTTCGAGCGCGTGCACACCGCTTTCGAGTGCACGACGGATTACTGCTTTACAACGCAGTCGACGACAACGCAGATCCCGTTGTCGTGCCGAATGATCATGACCTGCGACTCAGGATCATGTACGAATATCATGATGCCCCGACTGCGGGACATCTCGGACGTGAGAAGACTTACGTCCTTCTCACGCGCGACTTCTACTGGCACCACCAGTATAAGTGGGTGCGCAAGTACATCCGTGCTTGCGAGGTATGCCAACGCGTAAAGCCTGCGCCATTCGCGCAGGCTCCACTGCAATCACTACCGACTCCGTCGGAGTGTTGGAAGTCCATGTCTTTGGACTTCATCTTTGGTCTTCCCCCGGACAGCGGAGGGAACACCGGTGTTGTGGTCTTTGTAGACCGTTTCAGCAAGATGGTACATCTTGCTGCGGTGCCAGCAGAGGTGACCGCGAAGCAGACGGCCCGTCTGCTCGTCGACATGGTGTTCAAACACCATGGCATGCCGTCCGACATTGTGTCGGACAGAGACCCGCGCTTCACAGCGCATCTGTGGCAAGAAGTGTTTACACTTCTTGGGAGCCAGCTTTCCATGTCGACTGCGGATCATCCGCAGACGGACGGTCAAACCGAGCGCGTGAATCGCGTGCTCGTCGATATGTTGAAGAGCTACGCTCACTCGTTCCAATACTGGAGCGAGTGCTTATCGATGGCAGAGTTTGCCATCAATAACTCAGTGCATGCCTCGACCGGGCATACACCGTTCTACGTGAATGCCATGCGGCACCCACGTCTACCGAGTTTACTCGGAGTGATGGCTCCCACTTTAAGTGGGGGAGGATCTACGACTGCAATACAGCAGCCGCAGAAAACCGCTGACACTTGCGCAGTGTCAGCTGCAACAATGGACAAACCACATGAGTCTGCGCAGGGCGCAGACTCCCCCAGCAACAAGGACAACTACCACGGGTCTGCGCAGGGCGCAGACACCGCAAGGCTCACGCAGAGGCCGGGCCTCTAGCGGAGAGCGAGCTGAATGACTTCAGCTCGGATGCAATCAGTTTCATCACCAAAAGACAAGCCGTGATTCGGTTTGTCCAAGACACTATAGCAGCTTCTGTTGATCAACAGAAGCTGAACGCAGACAATGCGGGCAGAGGCAACACAAATGAATTTAAAGTTGGTTCATTAGTTTTGTTAGCTACACAAAACCTGCCTAGACATGCAGTTTCGGATTTCGGAGCAAGCAAGCTTGCTCCGCGCTTCATCGGGCCGTTCACTGTGTTGACACGGCACGGCAACGCATACACGCTAGACATACCGTCTAGCATGCGCCTCCATCCGACCTTTTACGTCGGACGGCTGAAGCCATACCGGCAGCACGAGCCATCTAGCTCGGCTGACCCGAAGCCTCGGCAGGAGCCGAGGCAGAAGCGGAGGACTTGGCCTCGGCGACGAGCAACCTCTCCTCCAGCGCGCGGACGCGCTGGAGCAACCCCTTCATCTGGGTCCCCAGCTCGACCTGGATATTCGAGGCGGTCTGCGAGACCGCCGCGACTTGGGCCTTCTGGTTCGCCAGCTCCTGCTTCAGGGCGGCGAACTCAGCGCCCTGCAGACGCTCCACGACGGCCACCCGGTCGTGGAGAGGCGCATAATGATCAGCCCGTGGCTGATCATACCCGGGGCGTGTTCCCACCCCCGCCACCGCCGATCCGTGACGCCCGCGGCTCAACCCGCTGGATTGTTGAGCGGATTGTTGACCATAGTATCCCGAAAACGAACCCTCAAGGGGCTCGTTTTCGTATTCGTTGGAGAGGATTTCCTCCCCATCGAGATACATGGGAGCCGCGGAACGTCTTGCTGGAGGACGTTCCGGAAATGGTGAGGGCGTACGAGGAGCAGTACGCGCTGGCGCAGCGGAAGTAACACGAGCGCTGCGATCATCGCTAGCGCCCGAACCCTCACGTGCTAAGAACTTAGCACGGAGCTCTTGAGACTCTCGGGCACACGGAACGACGTGTACCCGTTCAGGTCGCGGTCGCTCAAGCGGACCGCGCCTGAAAGCACTTCGTGCACTGAAAGCCCTCGGGCACAGCGCACGGCACATTTGCCTCCTCAGCAGCAACATGAAGTTGCTCCAGCTTTCCACGCTTCGAGTACGTCTCGAAGCGATCACGCGCTTCTTAATCCGATCACGGTAAGCACTCGGCCTCTTGTTGAAGTTCTCAACAAAGGCGTTCCAGCTTTGACAAAGTGCCTGCCATTCGGGCACTTTGCTGCGAGAAGATGTCTTCTTGCTTTGAAACCATCGGAGCTCATGAAAGAGTCCGATGTAGTAATCGCGCCTTTGATGCGTTTCCGCATCAAAGTGCAGCTCGGCAGCCACAGCGTCATCTTTGATGGCGCTGCATACGTACAGCGGCACCTCATTCGGAGGTACCGAGTTCCCAAACCGGTCCGCGATCTCGGACGCGGACGGCATCCATGGATCGCGCGCTGCAGGCGCAGCGCGCGGAGAGCCTTGAGCTTTAACATCACGCGCTGCAGCAGCAGCGCGCGGAGTACTGAGAGGCCCAGCTGAAGCGAGTGGGGTATCACTCTCAGTACGCGAACGCTTCGAACTCGAAGCGTCCGATTCGTCCCCTTCGCGCGGGCGAATGTTCTTGGCATGAGGGTCGAGCGATTCGCTCGACACTGAGTCCTTGCGCTTTGAGGGCGAGTTCTCCCCGCCCTCCATATCTTCATCGTCGTCGTCGAAGTCGACGACGGCGCCGTACTTCGCCTTCTGGCGTTCGAAGTAGTCGTCGATGGAGGGATGACTCCCCACCGACTTTGCGGACTTCTTCTGAGGCCCGCTCATCGTTGAATGAGCGCGGATTTCTTCTCCAAACGCGGAAAATTGACGAATGGTCAATTCCAAAAGATTGACGTGCGGGGACCCCGCGCGTCTAACCTTAAGGGGGGGATGGTGTAACGGGGTTACACGTACAAGTGGCTGCAAGCCACTTGTGACTTTAACAGATAGGTTATCTGTTAAACGTTTTGGATACTTCCTCACATTGGTGTAAGACACACCGATGGATACATTGAAGTGGACCACCACAGTGAGTGGTCCACACATACCCAAAAGATCCTATTGGTAGAAAGCAGCATCTTTCTACCAATCAGAGACATGCATATTAGCGGGGCTCTGACAGCCAGCCGCTGCCAACCCTTTCATAGATGATAAACAGTTTTAGCAGCTTTTAGAGGAAGATCAATTTACAAACAATACAGTTCTCATTTTACCTAATCTAAGTCACTTGGAATCCTTTTGTTACTTAACTTATATTTGTGTATTCAAATATAATTAACCTAAGTAATTACTAAGTACTTACGCTTCCTCATACACGTTGCGCAACGTGTAAGCTAAAGTAGTGAGTCAAGTTAGACCCACTACAGCAGCTCAGGTGAAGTACCCGTAGCAGCTCCGGCTTGCGCACAAGACCTTCGCCAAGGTCGTGAGCACGTCCAAGGTCAAGGTGCCCGCGGTGCCTCTCCGGTTCATGAGCAGCGACGACGTCGAGTTCGGCTCCAAGGCAGCAGCAGCTCCAGTTCATTTGGTGCCAGGAGAACTACGACGTAGACATTCCCATCGTGGACGTCCGATCCAAGTACGGGTTTGCAACACTGGTCGTCTCATGGTCAATCTGCGTACGGATAGATTTTGCCTCACCTTGACGATGGCTCCGACCGCTCTTGAGTGGAGCCCCTGTCGGACCTGCCGGCACTGGTAAGACGGCAGCGTACTGGTGTACTCAGGCTAAAAATCGTAGGAAATTGGAACCAATAGGCTTCAACAAGACTGTGGTCAATCCTTTTCATTTCGAGAATTAGGCTTCAACAAGACTGTGGTCAATCCTTTTCATTTCGAGAAATGGGTCCGAAGAAGCAACGTTACCAGCGTTCCCACGGCCCTGATGGCCGCTTCGTTCCTTCAAGCGAACCAACCTCCCAAAGCAAAAGCAGCGGCGCGATCGAGCCTGCTACGTTGACCAGAGAGCAACGGCTAGAGGTTCAGCGCGAGTCCTCGAGGCTTAAGCGAGAGAAGGCGCGCGCATACAAAGAGCGACACAGAAAGGAAATGTGCGAGCGCTATCACCGTCTTCGAGGCAAGACTATTGGCGACGTCAATACCACATTTGACAGTAGTTCAGCTAAGTCGACAACAACAGAAGAGGCATCAACTGCGGCAACGGTCACAGGTGGTGTTGGTGAACCTACAGAAGTGGATGCAGAAGAGGACAAATCCAACATTTCATCAGTCGACGAAACTGAAGAGAAGCAAGAAATTGCAGCTAACACGGACGAGCAAGAGTTGCCTGATCCTGTGATTGCACGAGTGTTGTCGTCGTACACTACCATTACCAAGAATATGCACGTGGACAAGTTTCCGTTTTCGTTTGCCAAGTCAGACTGGAACTTTTGTGATGCAGACTCTCCCCGGTTGGGATTGTTCATGACAAATGACGGTCGGGGTATCGGTGTGAGAGCCTTGGAAAATATTCCCCGAAACCACTTTGTCATCGAATACGTCGGCGAGCTAATTAGTGAGTACCAGAAATGTTGTGTTTCTGACGGGCGATACTTGATCGAGCTGGTGGAGAACAAGACCGACCAAACGGCTTCAGTTTACATCTTCCCGGACAATTTTGGAAATATTGCGAAGTTTATCAACCACAGCTGTGATCCTAATTGCACAGCAATTCTAGTGAACGATGGCACGGCGCGTCGAATTGCAATTGTGACGCGTAAGAAGATAAGTGCTGGTCAAGAGCTGACGTTCAAGTATTCGGACAGCAAAGAGTACTTCGAGAATTACTTCAGGTGTGCGTGTAATTCCACGCACTGCATCAGTAAAAACATGTGACGGCAGCCATTTTTTTTAATATTACAAACAATTTTAGTATTCCACGCACTGCATCAGTAAAAACATGTAACGGCAGCCATTATTTTTAATATTACAATCAATTTTAGTACCTGTGGTTGGTGGGATATAAGCGTCTTTATCTAGTGTGTATCAACGTGTACCATTCAAACTGCGGATACAGTGACACACACATTCCCTAATGAGAGACTCACAAATATGCAAGGGCTATATTTGTAGGTACAACACTTCGTGGATCTGGTGGCACTTTACTTCAGGTATTTTTGCTATATTTGCTGAGCGTAACTGTCCGAAAACTTTTGTTTTGCCATAGTAGCTGGCATCCATAACTTTATGGAGTCCAAAAGAACCACCGGAAATTAAGAAACTCGCACACTAATCGATACTATATATTGTATGTTCCGTGGATTTTACTTAGCTGTGGGCGAGTAACCACTTAAAAATTGAAGGACAAATTGACAACTGACAAGGCGTTACCAATTCAAAACAGTGAATGACGGATGGCTCAACTGACATCCTTTTTTTGCGATCGGCATCATATTTTATGAAAACGTCATTTGCATGAAAAAATAAATAAAACACTTAGTTAAATAATAGTATACATAACAACTAATGTTTCGTGTTTATGGTGACTTGGCCTATAAAATCAGCTTGAGCGTGGTCAGTAAAAAGCATACCAATGTCACAACGTCAAAATCTTCTTATCCCGGCAGTTACGTTTCTAGGTGTCTACACGGTCTCGAAGCAATAGTCGCAAACCACACGCCTGTAGACAGCATTACCTATCGCCAACAACAAAAACACGTAGATTGACTTTCGGCCTACAGAGGTCTCGGTTGCCTACCTGCCGACTCATACGCCGACCGACGTGATCCAGAAATGCGTCTGCTGCGCGCTGTTGACAAGCGCCTGCCACTCGTTCCGCGACGTGAGGTGCTGAAACCATTGTCACCAAGCTACAAGAACACGTCGACTGACTTTCGGCCTACGGACGTCTCGGTTGCCTACCTGCCGACTACGTCGACCGACGTGATCCAGAAATGCGTCTGCTGCGCGCTGTTGACAAGCGCCTGCCACTCGTTCCGCGACGTGAGGTGCTGAAACCATTGTCATGGCTACAAGAACACGTCGACTGACTTTCGGCCTACGGACGTCTCGGTTGCCTACCTGCCGACTCATACGTCGACCGACGTGATCCAGAAATGCGTCTGCTGCGCGCTGTTGACAAGCGCCTGCCACTCGTTCCGCGAAGTGAGGTGCTGAAACCATTGTCGCCAAGCTACAAGAACACGTCGACTGACTTTCGGCCTACGGACGTCTCGGTTGCCTACCTGCCGACTCATACGTCGACCGACGTGATCCAGAAATGCGTCTGCTGCGCGCTGTTGACAAGCGCCTGCCACTCGTTCCGCGACGTGAGGTGCTGAAACCATTGTCGCCAAGCTACAAGAACACGTCGACTGACTTTCGGCCTACGGACGTCTCGGTTGCCTACCTGCCGACTCATACGTCGACCGACGTGATCCAGAAATGCGTCTGCTGCGCGCTGTTGACAAGCGCCTGCCACTCGTTCCGCGACGTGAGGTGCTGAAACCATTGTCGCCAAGCTACAAGAACACGTCGACTGACTTTCGGCCTACGGACGTCTCGGTTGCCTACCTGCCGACTCATACGTCGACCGACGTGATCCAGAAATGCGTCTGCTGCGCGCTGTTGACAAGCGCCTGCCGCTCGTTCCGCGACGTGAGGTGCTGAAACCATTGTCGCCAAGCTACAAGAACACGTCGACTGACTTTCGGCCTACGGACGTCTCGGTTGCCTACCTGCCGACTCATACGTCGACCGACGTGATCCAGAAATGCGTCTGCTGCGCGCTGTTGACAAGCGCCTGCCACTCGTTCCGCGACGTGAGGTGCTGAAACCATTGTCGCCAAGCTACAAGAACACGTCGACTGACTTTCGGCCTACGGACGTCTCGGTTGCCTACCTGCCGACTCATACGTCGACCGACGTGATCCAGAAATGCGTCTGCTGCGCGCTGTTGACAAGCGCCTGCCGCTCGTTCCGCGACGTGAGGTGCTGAAACCATTGTCGCCAAGCTACAAGAACACGTCGACTGACTTTCGGCCTACGGACGTCTCGGTTGCCTACCTGCCGACTCATACGTCGACCGACGTGATCCAGAAATGCGTCTGCTGCGCGCTGTTGACAAGCGCCTGCCACTCGTTCCGCGACGTGAGGTGCTGAAACCATTGTCGCCAAGCTACAAGAACACGTCGACTGACTTTCGGCCTACGGACGTCTCGGTTGCCTACCTGCCGACTCATACGTCGACCGACGTGATCCAGAAATGCGTCTGCTGCGCGCTGTTGACAAGCGCCTGCCACTCGTTCCGCGACGTGAGGTGCTGAAACCATTGTCGCCAAGCTACAAGAACACGTCGACTGACTTTCGGCCTACGGACGTCTCGGTTGCCTACCTGCCGACTCATACGTCGACCGACGTGATCCAGAAATGCGTCTGCTGCGCGCTGTTGACAAGCGCCTGCCACTCGTTCCGCGACGTGAGGTGCTGAAACCATTGTCGCCAAGCTACAAGAACACGTCGACTGACTTTCGGCCTACGGACGTCTCGGTTGCCTACCTGCCGACTCATACGTCGACCGACGTGATCCAGAAATGCGTCTGCTGCGCGCTGTTGACAAGCGCCTGCCGCTCGTTCCGCGACGTGAGGTGCTGAAACCATTGTCGCCAAGCTACAAGAACACGTCGACTGACTTTCGGCCTACGGACGTCTCGGTTGCCTACCTGCCGAAAGAAGTTGAAAATGCAGGCTGGAGGCTGTTTTGCATGAACAAAAGCCGCAGGTGGAAAACGCTCGCAAGTTCGTTCCATTCTGACTCAATGTCAAGTTGGGTACGTCAGAGTGCAGCGATCGGCGCAGGCAGAGCGCACTTCACGTCATCTGGTCAGCCTGTGAACCGTGATCTTGTGCATGATGACCCACGCAACGATTCGCCATACACTCTGGACTACTGGGCGAACCTCGGGACCACGTCCCGAATGCCTTGCACCACCGACTACTTCGGCTCTACGGCGTACAGATTGATGAACCTCGTCAAGTTTCCCCTCCTCCTCCTGCTCCCGGACGCAATCGCTCGAAAAGTTTCCGGGAAAAGGTTTTAACTACGTTGGATACAGCATCGCATCGCCCGCTAGCCGGCCATCAGAAATCGTTCTTAAACCAATTGGTGGCACAGAGATTGTACTGGATGGATTGCCGTCGGTAGACTGCAAACCTCATAATGACACGCCAGTGCCAAGCGAAGTCCCGGTGCCCTTGCCTACTGTGCGCAAATGGTCACAACCTCGTTGGCCGGTGTTCGTTCATCTCCCGAACCTGAGGGCAAAAGTCACACCGACTGGAAAACTGATCGCTTACCACCTGTGCGCGAGGAACTTGAAATCGACGAAGAAACTGGTCAATGTAGTGCCCAAGCACGGGCGCAGCGCTTGAATGTAGCGCCCCAGCCTCTTATCGGGTTGCTCTAGACACAGCACTGCAGGGTTCAGTGTATTTATTCCTTCACGTAGTAAAGACAAACGAAAAGAAGCATCCAACTTGTTTTCCGACATCGCCATGCATAAAAGTTTAACCTTGAAGACAAGTACGAATCGGTTCTTCTCTGGACATCTTTACGTCCTCGTTCGTTCCGAACCTTCACCAGAGTCAGCCTTCAGCGCCTGTTGGTTGGATCCAGCTCGACACTAGCTGTGTAGTCTTGTTCAGCTGCGAAAACAAAATCAGAGTTGTTTTAGCACGTATGCATCACTGGAATCAAATCGTACCTCGATCTAACTCGCGAAGGACGAAGTACGACACCCCGTCATGCAGTGTTTCACCACCCACGCACGTCGCTGGTTGACCGGCGGCTGGGCCAATCGAGAAGAAGGCAAGTCCGTGCTCTTGGCTGGAATTGGCAATTAAAGTAGCGTCTTGCTGCAGAAGTTCAGTGCTCTTGTGCGATCTTCGACACATTCTTTTCCAGCATGCTGCATCAGGTAACAAGCTGCTCGGTTCGACAAAAGCGATCGACAGTGGATTCAGCTGCAACGAGTCCGAGTACTTTCGAATAGCTTGCTCGAGATCATTACCCTGCCTGAAGATGTCGTCGCCTGCTACTTTAATTCGTGTGCTTTCTCCATCGCAACAAGCTCCGTCATCTCTGAGCTGTGGATTGTGGGTGCCATCGAGCAGGCCACCCCGTAATCTGCTTTTGCCTGAGTGTACTGGCCAACGCGACAGTATGCAGTGCCACGCCGTACAAAGAGCTTTAGTTTCAGGCGGTAGTGCTTCAATGCACTCGAGGTTTTGTCCGTATCGCGAGAATCGGGAAGATCGAAAGAGCCTTTGAGCAGTCGAAATACACTCCTACGCAGACAAAATTAAGTGGCTACGATCACCTAGAGAGAAAAAAAAATAAAGTCATGCGAATCACCTCGAAATCCACCGAGTTGAAGCAAGCAGGCTGCACGATTTGATAGACATGCAGCAATCAGGTCGATATTATCACTGGCAGTTGCAGAAATGGCTTCGGCGTAGGCATTCGTAACACTGCGGAAGTCTTTGGAGTGGAAGAAGTCGTCGCCTTTCGCTTTTAACCAAAGGCTGTCGACCACGCACAAAGATTCAGGCATCACATACAAATGTTAGTTATTTTGCAATTATTTCGCTGTTTTTCAAGAATGAATTGCGCTTGTGACGTACGATCCGTTTCGCTGATGTCGTATTCCGATGTACGTTGAGACCCTGGTGTTTGCTGATGTGTTTGCGGTTCTTGAGCAGCCAGTCCTCTTCCTCCGCAGCCTTGGATTCTCGCGACGGAGTCGGAAGACGCGAGGTAAAGCGGATTTCGGATTTGATGTATTCTCGGGAGGAGGCTCAGCTGTTTGTGTTGGAGGATCGATATCATCTTCAACTTCGATCGCTTCATGGCGAGACTTGGACCCAATCATTCGGCTCTGTGCCTGGGCTGTCTTCAGGTGTAGCCAGCATGTATGTAGTCTGCTGTGCCGTAAGCTTTGCAACATTTGAAATGTCAAAACTCCATCTTCAGTCAGTTCAATGCTTCGTCTTCTTGGTTGTCCCGAATCGAGGGCAAATTGTGCGGAAGTGTAGCAAAGACATTCTTTTTCGTTTTCTCGGTAGATGGCAACGGACCCTTGTTTAATCGATGCGATACTTTCCTGCGTCTGAGCATCTTGATTGTTCGCTGCCTTCTTCTTCTGTTCTGTTTCTGAACTTGAGATCTCGAAACGATTCGTACAAGCTCCGCTACCAAGCGCAATACACAATACGGAGATCAGTTGTAATATACTGTACACAGCACCGACCACCAAAACAATACCTCTTCACGCTCTTTTTCCTCCGCTTTGAGGTCGGTCAGGATCTGACGATTGGTGTCGTCGCTGCCATTTTGCCCGCAAAGTATCCTTTCCTCTTGGTACCTCCGCTCCTTCCTCTTTCACTCAACGCCGTCTCACTTGCTCTTCCGCTCCATGGACGCATCACGCTGTTCTCTAAGAGCGGTTTGGTATCTCGTGCCAGCTCCTTCCTTCGCTCCTCCTTCTTTTCAAAGAGATCCGAAGCAAACTCGACGTCGAAGGCTCTTCACAACTGCAGATGAGTCATCCACGAAATCCTGCAGGTCTAGCAGCAACACGTAGGGTGCGGCATTACGCCTTCACCACCAGGTGCTCACTAGACCACCGGATCAACACACATTAGTCCTCTATTGGCAATCCCAACTCGATGCCGAAAACCGGCTGATCTTACCATAAACGTCGGTGTTGCACACTTCCCGGAGCAGATGCAGCTCTAGCGCGAGGTTGGACGCGTCTTCTTCCCAGTGTATCGAGGCGCCAGCGATTTTGCCGTGTCCTGCCTTGGCGGCTAAATGGAAGGTGGATATCTTTCGCTTCGCGTCCGCTCGTTGCGTCGTTCGGTTCAAAGTCGTGAAGAGATGAATAGACATCTTGGAGCTGTCCATACACCGACCCAGCGGCAGCAGGCGACTGCTCCTGCTCGCCTCATGACCACAAGTTTATAGTTCCTAAAGTCGAAAAGTCTGCATCATCATGACTGACAGCGCTGCTGCATTGCGGAGCGCGCATGATTGACGCATCCTCGCCTCGATCGAGATGACTGAAACTGCTTCGTACTTTCCTGCCTGACTCTGCAAACTGCCCGCGGTCACGGGATGTCAAATGCCTGAATCGCAAGTCAACCAAGATGGGTATCCTCACCAGAACTGCGTTTGACGGGCACTATCGTGACTTCAACTTAGGCCGGCCAATCGACTCGGATACATGTAGAAGCACTGATGTGAGCAGTACATGTGCGTGGATGCTTTCAACCACGAGGTTCCTCGTTGTGATCATTCCAGTTGCCACCGCATTGAAATCGTCCAGCATTCCGCGGGGAATTTCCGGGACTGCGTATTGAGTTGCAACATCGATCCGATGCAGGTGCCTCGAATGCGTGTCATCGTGGAGCATCCATATGCTGAAAGCGGGGTTCGGTAGTAGTCTCCAGGATAGATAGCGTTAGTAGGCCTATTATCACGACTACTACTATTACTACTACTATAGTACTGGGGTTCGAGCCATTAGTAGTGCTAATTGAAGTGCCATGCAACCATGGATAGTAGTGATAATAGCACTACTATATGTACGCATACTTCAACCTCGGAAGATCTTCGAAGAGCAAGGATGAGTGGTTCTCGGCCTCCCCTCCGCGCACTTCAGTCAGAAACTCCTTCTTCGACTTCCAGCCTATACGAACGTATCATGAAGTGCGCGAAGACCAATTGTCACTGGAGTGCCATATCGGAGACTGCTCCGTGCTGTGTATGTGGCCGTCAGGTGCATCACCTGTAATGAATAGACTATGTCTAAAGGAGCTTTCTCAAAGTAACGTTGCTGTCTGGAGTTGTTTTTCGCGGTGGATTGTACTGAGCAAGTCCACGTGCAGATTCTAGCCGCGCGGGTTCGGAAGTCTTCGACGGATGACAGCAACCTCTAGGAGTCCACTCCGAGCAGTACCTCTGGAATGTCGTGCTCAAGCAGTGCCACCGTGATCGATCTGAAACAGAGCTCGAGGAGCCCTGCTGTGTAAATAGCGTTCCAGATCACATCACTCACACACCCCTGCGAACTCGACAGACCCGATTTGGACTTTGGTTCACTAGCTTGGAAAGCCAGTCACGTACAAGAAGAAGCAGTTCACGCATATTGTAGTGGGTCTAACTTGACTCACTACTTAAGCTTACACGTTGCGCAACGTGTATGAGGAAGCGTAAGTACTTAGTAATTACTTAGGTTAATTATATTTGAATACACAAATATAAGTTAAGTAACAAAAGGATTCCAAGTGACTTGATTAGGTAAAATGAGAACTGTATTGTTTGTAAATTGATCTTCCTCTAAAGCTGCTAAAACTGTTTATCATCTATGAAAGGGTTGACAGCGGCTGGCTGTCAGAGCCCCGCTAATATGCATGTCTGATTGGTAGAAAGATGCTGCTTTCTACCAATAGGATCTTTGGTATGTGTGGACCACTCACTGTGGTGGTCCACTTCAATGTATCCATGGTGTGTCTTACACCAAGGTGAGGAAGTATCCAAAACTTTAACAGATAACCTATCTGTTAAATTCACAGAGTGGCTTGCACCACTTGTCGTTAACCCGTTACACCATCCCCATAGGTTAGACGCGCGGGGTCCCCGCGTCAATCTTTGGAATTGACCATTCGTCAATTCTCCGCGTGGAGAAGAAATCGCGCTCATTCAACGATGAGGCGCGCCTCGAAAAGTCCGCAAGTCGATGGGAGTCATCTCCATCGACGACTACTTCGAACGCCAGAAGGCGAAGTATGACGTCGTCGACTTCGACGACGACGATGAAGACATGGAGGGCGAGGAGGACTCGCCCTCAAAGCGAGACTCAGTGTCGAGGAATCGCTCGACCCTCACCCAAGAACGTTCGCCCGCGTGAAGGGGACGAATCGGACGCTTCGAGTTCGAAGCGTTCGTACTGAGTGATACCCCTCGCTTAGCTGGGCCTTCAGTCTCCGCCTCTGCAGCGCGTGATAAAGCTCAAGGCTCTGCGCTGCGCCGCGCGCGATCCAGATGCCGTCCGCGTCCGAGATCGCGGACCGGTTTGAACTCGGTACCTCGAATGAGGTGCCGCTGCGTATCACGCGCCATCAAAGATGACGCTGGGTGCTGAGCTGCACTTTGATGCGGAAACGCATCAAAGGCGCGATTACTACATCGGACTCTTTCATGAGCTCCGATGGTTTCGCAAGAAGACATCTTCTCGCAGCAAAGTGCCCGAATGGCAGGCACTTTGTCAGCTGGAAGCCTTTGTTGAGAACTTCAACAAGAGGCCGAGTGCTTACCGTGATCGGATTAAGAAGCGCGTGATCGCTTCGGAACGTACTCGAAGCGTGGAAACTGAGACAACTTCATGTTGCTGCTGAGGAGGCAATGTGCCGTGCGCTGTGCCCGAGGGCTTTCAGTGCACGAAGTGCTTCCAGGCGCGTCGCGAGCGTGCGACCTGAACGAATACGTCGTTCCGTGTGCCCGAGAGTCTCAAGAGCTCTGCTAAGTTCTTAGCACGTGAGGGTTCGGCGCTAGCGATGATCGCGGCGCTCGTGTTACTCCGCTGCGCCAGCGCGTCTGCTCCTCGTACGCCCTCACCATTTCCGGAACGTCCTCCAGCAAGACGTTCCGCGGCTCTATGTATCTCGATGGGGAGGAAATCCTCTCCGAATACGAAAACGAGCCCCTTGAGGGTTCGTTTTCGGGATACTATGTCAACAATCCGCTCAACAATCCAGCGGGTTGAGCCGGGGCGTCACGGATCGGGTGGCGGGGGTGGAACACGCCGGGTATGATCAGCCACGGGCTGATCATATGCGCCTCTCCACGACCGGGTGCCGTCGTGGAGCGTCTTCAGGGCGCTGAGTTCGCCGCCCTGAAGCAGGACTGGCGAACCAGAAGGGCCAGTCGCGGCGGTCTCGCAGACCGCCTCGAATATCCAGGTCGAGCTGGGGACCCAGATGAAGGGTTGCTCCAGCGCGTCCGCGCTGGAGAGAGGTTGCTCGTCGCCGAGGCCAAGTCCTCCGCTTCTGCCTCGGCTCCTGCCGAGGCTTCGGGTCACCAGCTAGATGGCTTGCTGCCGTATGGCTTCACCGTCCGACGTAAAGGTCGGATGGAGGCGCATGCTGCGGTATAGCGTGTATGCGTGCCGTGCCGTGTACACAGTGAACGGCCCGATGAAGCGCGGAGCAACCTTGCTCCGAAATCAAACTGCATGTCTAGGCAGGTGTTTGCTAACAAAACTAATGAACCAACTTTAAATTCATTTTTGTTGCCTCTGCCCGCATTGTCTGCGTTCAGCTTCTGTGATCAACAGAAGCTGCTATATGTCTTGGACAAACCGAATCACGGCTTGTCTTTTGGTGATACTATTGCATCCGAGCTGAAGTCATTCAGCTCGCTCTCCCAGAGGCCCGGCCTCTGCTAGCTTCTTGCGGTGTCTGCGCCCCGCAGACCCGTATTTCCTTGTTGGGGAGTCTGCGCCCTGCGCAGTATCTATGGTTTCCATTGTTGCGCTGACACTGGCAGTGTAGGCGGTTTCTCGGCTGCTGTATTGCAGTCGTAGATCCTCCCCCTTAAAGTGGAGCCATCACTCGAGTAAACTCGGTAGACGTGGTGCCGCATGGCATTCACGTAGAAGGTTATGCCCGTGAGGCATGCACTGAGTTATTGATGGCAAACTCTGCCATCGATAGCACTCGCCCAGTATTGGAACGAGTGAGCGTAGCTCTTCAACATTCGACGAGCACGCGATTCACGCCTCGTTTGACCGTCCGTCTGCGGATGATCCGCAGTCGACATGGAAAGTCTGGCTCAAGAAGTGTAAACACTTCTTGCCACAGATGCGCTGTGAAGCGCGGGTCTCTGTCCGACACATGTCGGACGGCATGCCATGGTGTTTGAACACCATGTCGACGAGCAGACGGGCCGTCTGCTTCGCGTCACCTCTGTGGCACCAGCAAGATGTACCATCTTGCTGAAACGGTCTACAAAGACCACAACACCGTGTTCCCTCCGCTTCCGGGGAAGACCAAAGATGAAGTCCAAAGACATGGACTTCCAACACTCCGACGGAGTCGGTAGTGATTGATGGAGCCTGCGCGAAGGCGCAGGCTTCTCGCGTTGGCATACCTCGCAAGCACGGATGTACTTGCGCACCCCTATACTGGTGGTGCCAGTAGAAGTCGCGCGTGAAGGACGTAAGTCTTCTCACGTCCGAGATGTCCCGCAGTCGGGGCATCATGATATCGTACATGATCCTGAGTCGCAGGTCATGTCATTGCACGACCGGATCGCGTTGTCGTCGACTCGTTAAAGAGTAATCCGTCGTGCACCGAAAGCGGTGTGCACGCGCTCGAAGGTGGGGCCTTCTGACGGCTTGTCAGAAGGCGCTGTGCCATAGGCCAGCAAGAGCTTCGCGTCCGCGTCGTGCGCGTACGCGGCCTTCACATCATCCAACAGAGATGATGTGGGTCTCGAGTCGCATGGCGTCAATGGTTACGTCACAGCTTCTGCATAGTCCGGCCGACGTGATAACGCGTCGGCCACTACGTTCAATCTTCCGGTTTGTATTCGCCGGAAGTTATACTCGCAAAGAATGAGAGCCATCTCGCCATTCTTTGTGAATGTTGGCGACTTCACTGCGGTGCGCAGTGAGATGGTCGGTGTAGACCACAAATGGTCTACTCCCAAGCATACCTCAACTTTGCGAGTGCATACTTCATGCAGGAGTTCCTTGTCATGCACCGATAGTTGCGCTCAGCTGGCTTCAGCTGCGCGATTGGTAGAGACGACACGATCACGGCCCTCGTGATCGTGCTGCAACGCGCATCCGATCGCGAAATCGGATGCGTCAACACTACGTGAAATGGGCGATCTTGGTCAGCCACTGCCAAGATCGGCGCCTCGTCAAGCCCGCTTGCTGATCGAATGCTCTTTGGCAATCGGGTGTCAATTCCACACAGCTTCTTTCTTAGAACGCTGACGGCAGGATCTTGCCCGCATAGTCCTCCACGTACTTGCAGCGTACGTGGCCAGAGAACTGCCTCAGTTCCTTGACCTGATGGCGTTGGCTCGTTAATCACTCTGACCTTTTCTGGGTCAGGGCGGACACCATTCTTCCCTACGAGACACCGGGACGGGTATCTCGCTCGCCCCAGATACACTTCTTCAGGTTCGCGTAGAGCTTATGCTTTCGCATAGCTCGAAGTAGCTCCGGAGATGCACCCTGTGCATCTCTCGTCGGTCTTCCCGTCCACAGCCGGCTGTGGATGAATACATCATCGAAGTGAGCTCGGTGCGAAGTCGCGCACCGAGCGCAACAAGTGCGTCACGCACCTGTTGAAAGTCGCAGGGGCATTCTTAAGCCCCTGTGGCATTACACCATTCCCAGAGCATGCCGCTTGGCGTGCTCACTGCCTGAGGGGATATCGCTCTCACGCATTGGATTTGATAAAATCCATCTCGCAAGTCGAGAGCACTGTAAACGGTGCTCCGGCCATCGAATCGATGATAACATCTTTTCGCGGTATCGGCGTCTGCGCCGGTACGTCGCATCGTTCAGCTTGTTGTAAGCGAGACGATGCGCCATCCGCCCTGTGGCTTCTTGACCAGAACGTCGGAGACACTGTGCGGGGACTTTGATTCCCGCACTTGTCCTCTTTACGACGACTTTCAAAGAAGTCGTCGATCGCTTTCACTTGCTCTCGCGGCAGGTGGCCACTGCCGCGTGACACATACTTCGTGCCCGGCACGAGATCAATCTCGTGCTGAATGCCCTTATCCTGCGGAAGCTCCGCAGAATGTCTTCGGAGTACGTCTTTACTCCCTCAACAATCGTAATAGGGACTCGACTTGCGGTAACCTTTTCCTCGAAGCGCTCTCGCTTCGTCTTCGCACTGAGAGTGTCTTCACTCTCGTGGTACTTCCATGAAGAGCTGCCTCAGCTCTTCGCTCTCGCTCGCCGTTCTTTCGCTGTCGAAGAACGCAGACTTCTCGATGCGTCCATCGTGCAAGTCGCGCGTGAACGCTTCCAGCTCATGGCTGGAAGCGAAGTCAACTCCGACGCCGTCGTCGGAGGACTAGCGAGTTCCATGTCACGCGATAGGTCCAGTATCGGTGCGCGTCAAGACGCTTAGCGTCTGACATCGGTTCACCGCCGCAGTCTGCCCAGCAGACTGCTCTTGTTCGTCTCGTGCTGACCGAGACTTGCGCACGTTTTCCGCTTGCGCCGTCTTCTTGTTTGCGGAGCCCGTCTCCGCACAGTTGTTCTTCTTGTCCAGGCCCGGCCGTGGACAGTCGTTCGCCGGCGGACCCTGTCCGCGGGCGCGCGGTATCAACCCGGCTTGACCGCATTTTCCTTCGTGCAGCCCGGCTGCACGGTAATCCCCTTCGCCGGCAGACCCTGTCTGCGGGCGCGCGATATCAAGCCCGGCGATCGCATGGCTTCTTCGTCGTGCAGCCCGGCTGCAGACAGCATGCAATTGCGTCAGTGCGGTACGTTTGCAACCGTCCGCACTGTTTGCAGCGTCAACTCCCGGAGTTGACACGCCTTCGTCACCTCGACGCCATCATTGGCGGAGCCCCTCATGACGAGGGTGCGTCGGCTCCAGCCGACGCGTCGTTTCGACCTGCCGCTTCGGGTCAGGGACTGTCCTACACGCTTGAACGTGGGTGTTGGTTCCCGGAACCAACCATCTTTTCTTCCGACGTCGGCAGCATTGCCGACGTGGGTCTCACTTGGCGCGCCCTCGCGCACTTCTGAGCACTCCGGGGCAGCATGAAGCGCTGTCTCGACTGGTGAGCCGCGCGCCCTGCTGGTGCGCGCGCTGCGGTAACAGGCCATCCTCTCTGTTCCGCTATCGCGTCCAAGCGCACGAGCGTGCGCTTCTTCCAGTCTATCACCGGATCATGCCGTGCAACCACGGCATGCCCATTACTACGTCGAACTTATCGTCCAGGTCCAGGACGATAAAGTGTTCGACAAACACTCTTGTTTGTACGAGAAGCGCACGTTCACGACGCGCTTCTCGGTCTTCGATGGCACCTGTTGCCAGTCATGCCTCCAGAAGACTTCGAGGTGTATCTACCTCCTCGAAGTCAAGTCTCGCAGGCTTCGTAGTCGAACAAAGTTGTTCGACGCGCCTGGAATCCACAAACTCGAAGAGAGTCACTCGCTCTCTTCGAGTAAACCTTCAAGATGACTAGGTTTGCCATATCTTGTTTCTTACAGTGAGCTGGTCTCACTGGGGCTGCAGTCCTCAGTGTCGCGTGCCCGATGTCGGCACGCGCGACTGCATACCAGTAGGGCGCCCGCGCCTACTGGATGTTCGCGTTTTTTGTTATCCGCGGCGATGCCTAGCATCGCCACGACGACCTCCAGGGGCATGGGGCTGTACACTCCCGTAAAGTGACCGATCCTTCCGCAACGGAAGCATCGCACGTTACCTCGCTGCTGGTAACCAGCAGTTGTTGCATCGAGAGGTCCATGTTGGACCTCCTCCTCTACCGGGCGGTTGCGGCCTCATCGTTACATGGTTTAGCCTGCCGCAGGCTAAACTCTTCTTGCGGCAAGAGGTATGCGCTTCGAGTACTCGGTACTCTCGGAAGAGATAGGTCTTCACAGGCCCATCTCTAACCCTTTCATGAACGTGACGACCTTGGTCGCCTCGTCAATCGGTTAGTCACGATATTTGATCAAATATCGTGCGCGCTGCGCAATAGCGGACGTCATGCTTACCCTGCTGAAGGTGAGGAACTCCGCCCTCGACCGGAACTCGTTTTGCGGCTCAAACGCTTGTTTGAGCTCCTCTTTGAACACTTCGTACGTGCTGAAGCACGTAGGATCGGAGAGTCGGCGTCCATACGCCCAACTCTTGCGCGTCCGCCAAGGAGCGGGACATGGCGAACGCGACCTTCGACAGCGGGTCGACGATGCGTCGAGCCGCTATGGCTGTCGAGTTCGACAAGCCATCGGAGGAGAGGCTCCCCTCTCTTCCCACTAATTGCTACGCTCAACTTTAATGTTGAGCCGCGGTGTCGTCCCTGACGACGCCGTCACTGAAGACAGCGTCACGCTGCTCCTTCATGATGAATCCCAGAGCAACACCATGTTGCTCCGTCGGCGATAGCGTACGCAGCATTGTAGCTATCGCCGCTCTAATGACTGTTGACAGTCGTTGGAGCCTCCCACTCTGGGTCAGACAGGTGGGGCAGTCAGCGCGTCAACATGCGTTGCAGGCGTGTTGGAGCTCTCCATGAGCCTCCGTGCTCATGTGGTTCTCGGCTCCGCGTTCGTACACCGCGTACGAACGTCAACAGTCGGTCGTTGGAGGACTACAAAGTGCTACCAGGTGTAGTGGGTCTAACTGACTCACTACTTAGCACACGTTGCGCAACGTGTATGAGGAAGTAAGTACCTAGTAATTACTTGGTTAATTATTTTGAATACACAAATATAGTTAAGTAACAAAAGGATTCCAAGTGACTTGATTAGGTAAAATGAGAACTGTATTGTTTGTAAATTGATCTTCCTCTAAAACTGCTAAAACTGTTTATCATCTATGAAAGGGTTGGCAGCGGCTGGCTTCAGAGCCCCTAATATGCATGTCTCTGATTGGGAAAGATGCTGCTTTCTCAATAGGATCTTTGGTATGTGTGGACCACTCACTGTGGTGGTCCACTTCAATGTATCCATTGTGTGTCTTACACCAAGGTGAGGAAGTATCCAAAACTTTTAACAGATAACCTATCTGTTAAATTCACAAGTGGCTTGCAGCCACTTGTGCGTGTAACCCCGTTACACATATTTCATAGCGTGTTTGGAGACCAAAACCTGGCAAAACGCACTTTGTCGCGCTTGCCACGCCTCAAACACCAAGACGCATTTGGTGTCTGCCCACAAGACGCATGAGATGCGATTCTGGGGCTTCAGCGTCATCAAGTTCGCGCAACCGCTTCATGGTGACCCGCGACGGAGACAAAACGCGGTGACGACGAGCTATCAACCAAGCGCCAAAGACTTGGTGGAAGGTGTCGGTCGCCAAGAACAAATCACAGGTCAGATCGCGCGGTGGCTGATTCGGGATGGTGAGTGTTCCGGTTTACTTTACGGACAATGTTTACTGTTGTTCTCATTTGTATTATTATTTGACCACACCTTCGTGACAACAGATGACTTTCTGACTTTCTCGTAGGTGTTACTGGTGATCTTAACGTCACCATTCCATCCCGTAAGACATACAACGACTTTATGGATAATCACTACGACACTTTCTAGAAGGCATCAGATTTATTCGCCTAAGAGTTCAAGAGTTGGACGAGACTCCATTTATGCCTGTGGGCGACCTGTGGACAAACAGTTCAAAACAGTATTGTGGGTGTATCGGGTAGCTAAATTAATCGACATTGGCGTCCTGTGTCGTCTCGCCCTGCTCGCAGAAGTGAAAAATGATGGCCATGATTCGAGGGGTGTTGCAGATTGATGGATAAGCTGCTCAAGGCTCGGTACATGGACATCAAGAAAATGGTTTGCTTCACAATCTCAGATACAGCACCAGCAGCTCGAAAGGTTTCTAGACAATTTGATACGATTTTGCAAACGGTTTGCGCGATGCATACTCTCAATCTGTATTGGTTACGGAATCAGCCTCAAAAGCTGTACGCAATGAATACGTGAAGGATCGAAGACAAATAGGGTATTCGTGAAGCGACGTTGTAGTGATGGAAGGCGGTGCATTTCCGGGGCGAGGTACTCATTCGAAATCTTGTTCTCTCAAAGCCAATTTCTTCGCGTCGAGTAAATCACCTGAGCGTTCCCACCTCAAAGAGAAGTCAAGGTTTCCACTAACTACCGCGAGTTGGCAGCCTGGTGATATTGACGCCGGATGGCATCTACAAGTCAAAATTATTTCAACGTTTGATCTAATTCCCAGCGTTCAAGCATTCGTTCAAAACGAACTGCCTAAGAAAGGACAAACGCGTTTTCAACTGTATTACGGGCTGGTGGGACCTGCAGTCGATGGTGAGGCAATCATGGCAGAAGTATGTGAACTGGCTCTTGTCGAGTCCCAGTCGGCAACCATGTTGTGTCTACTATGTGCATTGCTTCAGGTGGCGTCGGCTCGAATAGATTCATTACGTTGCAACCTACTGCCTGCATGGACCTCGCGATACCGACACTAACGGAAGGAACTCTTTGAGGTTGAGCTGGAAGCTGACTGATCTCTCGGACTTGGCGCACCGGTGCATTAAAGCACTCTGCATCCAAATGCAGAGAGGTTCCCAAACCATCAGTACCCCACCGGTATGGCGCTACTGCTTGACCCACGGCAAAATCGTCATCAAAACTTTCCGAGCTCCGGACACGGCGGAGGCTGTGACTGACATTATTTTGGAGGAAACAAAGAGTCTGATACGCATCGAACACCGTGGTTTTACAGGGATTACACATGCAAACAACGGGCAAGAGTTGGCGAAGCGGCTTCCAGCACCAGGTCACCACAAACAGAGG
This sequence comes from Phytophthora cinnamomi, assembly GCF_018691715.1. Taxonomy (NCBI): domain Eukaryota; phylum Oomycota; class Peronosporomycetes; order Peronosporales; family Peronosporaceae; genus Phytophthora; species Phytophthora cinnamomi. Next base: position 291,842 of record NW_027150975.1, read on the forward strand.
GGCAGTGGCAGTTCTGATAACGAAGCAGACTTGATTACGGCGAAGCCGTTTCCAACCAGCCGCCCGGAAAACGGCGGATGCGACGCATAAATCTCAAGCCGACGCGCTTGTGGAGGATGGCTGAACTTCCGAAGTGAGTGGTCTGGACGAAGCGAGAACGCAATATCCAGTCAAAGAGAATTATGAGAAGGTGTTACACCCAAGCTGAGCATGCGCGACCAGAAAACACCAATGTTTACGTTTGGAATGTTTGAGCAGGCTTTGGGAGCACATTGACGCATCGTCGTTGATTCGCGGAGGTCGGCAAAAAAAACGTTCTTCTATTGCGACTTGCGGTCTGGCTGGGACGTGGGTACTCGACGCGTTTCAAGAACGCATGTTCTCAACCGGTTTTTTCGTGATTGAGTCCTCTAACGATAGAACCGACAACGAGCGGTGCGCAGCGACGGACTCATACTTCGCACAACCGGCGAGGAGATACTAAGGCGTATGGAGGCAAGTAAAGCGCCAGATATGGTAAGCTCAACTAGTGATATTGGTAGTCGCTATTAGTATGCCGTCGATGTCCCTTTACTAATAGTATACAGCATTCTATATTCGAAATTGGATAGTAGTAGTAGTATAACTACTATCGAAATTCCCCATAATACCGAACCCTGGCTGAAAGAGTTAAGCTTACATGCACCTTGTCTACTGCGGCGCGCTACCTGCACCGGCGAAGCTGGGCCGTGAGTCGTTTTCTGCTCCATAAAGTCACGCCTGCCGGATACGTCCCGCTGGAACTCGAGCGATGCAACGTACATCGCGCAGTATGCTCTGGACCAGACTGCGGTTCTGGCTGCCGGCGACATGTATCAAGCGCCTGAAACTGAGTCCCATGGTCGATGTGATTTAACTCATACGTCTGACGTCGTCGGCACGAAGAGGCCGATCACGGTAGGACATCTCTTGTTTTGAGACTCGAGCTTCCGTCGTCCATACGCACAATTCGCTCTGCCCCACCATGGCGATCCCCGCAGTTTGGCGTTGCTGCTGGCCCAGACATCCTCGTCTTGACCAGGACTAACCCGCCAATGACTGATCGCCGAGGCGTGCGTGGACCCCGACGATGGACTGACAGTCATGCAGATCGTGCAAGCCCGCGGCTACTACGTCGAGGCACAAGGTCACCACTTCAGACGACTATCTTGACCGTATGCCGGCTGCAAGACCTACACGGAGAGCCTAACGCGTCGCTGCGGCCGACAAGCCCCGGTGTACCTCATCCCGGCCTGCTCGACGCGCTTCACGTACGTGTGTAACTTCCGGCAAAGAGCTGGCTTTCGTGCTCGCGGACGCCGGCTACGATGTCTGGCTCGGCACAACCGAGGCTAACCTGAATCAACCAGCACGTGACGTATACGACGGACGACGACGAGTACTGGGCCTTTTCATTGCGGAGGAGATGGCGCTCATACGACATGCCCGCCTGCGTCACTACGTGCTGGACACGATGTGTTCACTCCACGCTCAGCAGTGGGTCATCGGAGAACCTTATGCAGGCGTTCGCCGGAGTTCTCGGTCGCCAAAGACTTGCCAAGAAGGTGTCGTACTTCAGGCCCTCGGCTCCTATTGCCTATCTGGGACATCAGTCACATGCGATCTTCGACTCACAAGCCGAGCACTGCCAGACATTTGTTCACGATCCTCGGCGTTGGGGCCTTTTGGGAGACCAACTGGCTGATCCAAGTATCCCTGGCCAAGTAGCGCTAGGCTTTCGTGGACCAGGCCTGCGACTCGATCATCAATGCTCTCACTGGCCTATCCGGATAAGTCATCAGACTTACACACGGTTGCAAGTGTATATCGCAGACGCCTGCAGGCACCTCACTCAGAACATGGCGCACTTCGCGCAAGGAATTCCGCGACAATACGTTTCGGTTATATGACTATGGTTGCAGTTGTATTCAAGCTCTGGGACTCAGTCTGCTGCCAAGCTCATCTGCAGAATAAGGCGTTGTACGGCGGTTCGAACCCTTCGTTCGTGCCCATCACATACCCCGCATGGGCTTCTACAGGGCAGCGATGACTGGTTGGCAACCAGTACCGACGTATATCTCAACTGCGCGCTGGGCTCACGAGGCGCAGACCATTCTCACCGACCAGAGTGTCGAGTACAATCACTTGGACTTCACGTGGGGCTACAACGCCAACAGGCTGATCTAATCAAGACCTGCCACCAATACGGCGTCAAAGTACGTCGATAATCGGATGCTAGATTGAATCTATGACACTGGACTCCATTGTCACTACATGCAGTCAATCATAATTGTAAATAAGGAGCCATAATCTATGCGCTGTCATCACGTTTGAATACTCAAGCCAATTCCCCATTACTGTACTGGTTGGTGGTTAGCGATCAACTTCAACTTGAAGCCATCCAGGACTGCACGAGACTGCATCGTTTGGATATCCTAAAGCAGGACGAAGTGCGCCACCTCACTCGGTTGAATGTCGATGGGCTTTTGTCCGCCAACAACCCTTCAGCATTTCCGGTCGAAGTGCTACGTTGAAAAGCAGCTTACAGAACCTGGGCTGATACGAATGGAGAACTTTCACTATCCTCCGAACGAAATTCAGACGTGCAGGACCGAAGTGGCTGCACCTCCATGCTTCAATTTTCTTTATACATGTGACTACACTGCCGGATGACGATGAATTCTAGGATTTCACGTGGGAGGTTATGGAAGTTACGATCTTCCGTCGATGATCAACTAACGTATGCGTTTAGTGTCCGATGCTGAGTTACATTGGACACCACTCCAGCTTTGTCAGCTTTTCAGAATCAGGGCTTGCCAAGGTAGTTTCCTTTGGAGCGCTAGCTGCTGCCTCACCGATCCTCATCACTCCGGCCAGACGCATGGAGGATAGCATGGTCCTAAGTGCTTCGGCGTGACGGGGATTCGGCCCCAAAGGGGGGCATTCTGGAAATATGCCTGTATTTTGCGCTGGTGTAGTGTGCGACGGATTCGAACTTGATCGGCGGTTCTTCCGACAACTCAAATGCCTCGCGCGTGCACGTCAATGCGTGACGCAGACCTGAGGTAGTTTCCGTCAAAAAACAGTGGCTCATTACGCGAAGGTATCCGCGATGAAACCTTTGCATTACGACTACGCCTTCCGATCTTGCAGAATCGGCCTGTGCTCGACGTTAATTTTGTAAGAGCAAGGCCAATATAGGCTGTTCGACCAGCCGCATTCCCTAACGATACCCATGCACGGGTTTATAACCGGTGCTCAGGACACTGGCAACAACAACTGGTATCAACAAGGTGGAGCTGGACTGCCCTGACGGCATTATTGTTAGACAAAGTTTTTGTCACAAACCTATCGATTTCGGCCCAGCATCCCTGTCGTGGGCGTACAGTAGCTCACTAAAACGTCACCTACAACGACCTCATTCAGGCTGTACTGAAGGTAATGGTTACTAGAGCAGGACAGCCTCCGAATGAGCTTTACAGTGAAGATGCCATAGCAAAGTTGAAATGTCAATCATTGCTGCTGTTTATTATCGTTCTTTTCAAATCAAGACTGAGCATCCACGACCGGTGCCGTCGTTTAAAGTTCACTACGCGATTGTAGGATTGGTAGGGTGTGCAAAGAGAGCAAAACTGCGGCTACCGAGGTGTGTAGACTTCAGTTCGAGGTCGCCATTTGAGGCAATCGCGCAGCACGGGCAGCAACAAAGCTCGAAAGTCAGTCTCCGCGGCGATTTCCGGGATTTGGAACCTCTGCGTGTAAGCAGGCGCAGAGTGAACAGATCCAGAATGGTAAGCAGGCCGACAGAGGCGCGAGTGAAGAGGCTCAGGAACAGCCCGCAACATGAGTAGCTAACGCCAGGCGCGGAAATTTTTGCCAGAGAATGCAGGATACAAACGTCACCATGCAGCAGTTCGGGATCAAGATCGGTGCAGCAGCGCAGAGAGCCGACCAACCAACTCAATCATGGGCGGTGTGGCATCTGAAATATGACGACGCTGTATATTAGCAGGCACACTTCCACCGAGCCTTGTCGGATGCTCGCGCTCAAGGATACTGCTGGCCGCAAGACCAACCGCCCTCCAGGTCGGTAGGATAATTTCCGAGTGCATCGCCGCTGGTTTCATGTTGGGTAGAATGGCCTGTGTGGAGTCGAGCGCAGCAAGGCAGTTGATAGATGCAGCCCTTGCTGACTCGGTGCTTGTTTTCCGGCTGGAGACATGCCCACCAACTATTTTTTTAGGCATGTGAATGCGAAGAGTGCCGAGCTCGTGCATTTCCACCACAGATTCATATAGGGCAGTCGATGTTCACAGATGGCCGACAAAATAAAGACCAAGTGCAAGCGAAAAGCTATTCGACAATGCCATTCTCCGAGGCAAGCGGCTATCAAGCCCCGAGCAGATGTGAACCTGAAGTAAGGTGTACAGGCGGATTGTGGCGTTCTATGCCTAGGCCATTTGCATTATATGAAATCCAGAGCGCTTTAGTCGATACCCGCACCGCCTGGTTACTTCGCGCCAACGTTACGGCGGGCACTCGACATCTATTTAATCTGTTGACAGAAAGGAAGAGCCGATATAGGACTCAACAGCACTATCGGCGTCACTCCGATGCTGCCCGATGCGTTGCTCAAGCTCGATGCGCGCAGCACTGTCCGTGTATCCAACTCCTCAAATTTCTTAAGCTGCTTAAGCGAGGTCCTGGTACATTTTTCTCGTTCGCGTTGTATGCCCACGTCAAGTCGAGGTGCAGCTGTATTCGCTGACAGCAACCATGAACGATCGTGCCGGAAGGAAAGCGCACCGCGTAAGCTGATCGATGTTGTCGCTGTTGCGATTATTGTCGACAGATCAATGGCGAAAAAACCTGTTCCGTGGACCACCATCTTGCGGTGGAAGGCAGGCGGGTCGAAGCTGCCGTACACCTTTTGTTTTGCATTTTGGACTCCTTGCCTCGTCGATATCAGAACCCCGATCACGACTGCAGCCGTAGTCATACGGACGCAGATGTGTTATCACGTATGCTCTGCGCATAGTGAGCCATATTTCTCACCCGAGGTACTGCCGGTGTTTGTGAAATGTATACAGGAATCCGCTGACGTGTTTGGTACTCACGGACGACGGCGACGATAGAATTGTGGTACTGCATAATTTCTGTCGTGGCAGTGCGACGCATCCACCGATAATTTCCTGAATGAACTGTCTTTCAGAAATTTTGCAATGCCGAACGGCAAACCATTTTCTCCAGGTGCATCTTCGCCATTGTTTTGAAGACGCCTGCAGTCAAGTGACCAGATCCAGGCCACAAGGGGCAAGTGCTGCGAAGCAAAGACACCTTTGGGCAGAGTTCTGGCTGAAGTGGAGAACCCACAAACGCCTGGTTGGTTCCTTCACGAATGACCAACGATGCTCAGCATGGCGCTCTTGGTCTTGTTGAGGATAATTAATTTCTGCTGGAGGTCGTACTGCCATGCTTCTCGTGAACTCCCAGAACTCATCGTCGTCGTCCGTGTAGGTCAATGCTTCCCTCGGCCATGTTGTGCCATTTGTTTGCGAGCCAAACGTCGTAGCCTGCGTCGTAAGGAGAAGCCAACTCTGGTTGCGGAAGTTGCACACGAAGTGAAGCTGCTGTCAAGGGAGACCATGCGAAGCGAGCCGACAGGCTTCTTGGCTGTGACTTTAGTTTCGATTGGCTCTCAGTGTACGTCTTGGGCAAAGCGGTACTGGTGAGGATGTAATCGTCTGCTGTGTCACCTTTATTGCGTTTCGACGTAAGGCCGCGCGCCTCGACGATTTCCCGCAGTCTTTTGCCACATCGTCGTCCACGTCGACTTCAGCCACTTCAGTTGCTTCCTTCTGCGCCAGCGACGACAATATACCCGGGCAAACAGGAGGATAGTCAAGATGGTCCTAGCGAGAGAGACTATGTGAAGAGGCGCCATCGGAGGCAAGGGATCATCGCTCACTCACTTTGACTGGCAGGAAAACGCGGTGAAATGGCTGCTCTCCCCTTACGGTACTAGATGTAACTCGCTTTTTGACGACAGCGCGACGAACAAAGGCCAATGCCGCTGAAGCTTTATCCTGGGGGAATCGCCCAAGAGGTTGAAGACTCACAACCACTCGCGTTAATCAAGTGCAAGATCAGGTAATTTATCATTCCGAGACCGGTTGGATCCGCAGGGACCCCGCGACTGGCACTCGTACCGCGAACATGCTGATATCGATGCTACAAACTACAACCAGCGAAATATTGCCCCGACGCGCCAGCGATGACACCCACCTTCTTCGTTTGACAAAACTGCAACAAGCTTTTTAAAAGGCAACTTTTCTACCATAATCAGATTTGATTCCACTGGATCGATTGATATGTCCCTCTCTGAAAAATAGATCCTCCATTTCTCAAACTCATTTTCAGCCAATCACATCGCAGTTCATCGCTCGCCAGCACAAACCTCACAAAATTACAATTGACCATGGCGGAGACCGAGTGGCAACTCATCAGCCAGGGCGCCGAAGGCGGTGCTCGCCCTGCCACCCGCCACCACGATGTAATGCGGGCCCACTTCTTTTTACTCACTTATATCTTAATTAAATCTATCCTATCAGAAAGTGTTCGAGACGGACTTCGCCGAGCCGCCCCTCAATCTCAAAGGCGCGCATCAGAAAGAGCTCACCGCCTGCCGGTGCTGGACAAGCTGTCACCGCCGTCTGGTGCAGGAAGCTCGCTGCATCCTCAAGTGCCCCCGCGCATCGAGTCCTCCTCCTCCATTTTCCTCGTGGACGAGACAAGAGCACTATATCTGGAAAGATCCAGGGCGGTAGCCTCAGAGACTATTTGCGACGAGCCTCAAGCTCGGTACGCAGTGGGATGGAGCTTCGAGATGGAAGCTAATTCCTGAAGGGTTATTTTTTTGATGTGGGCAGACCCCAATATGGCCCAGGCCTTGAAGAAAGCCTACCAGATCGGTGAAGCTATTGCCAAGATGCTCCACGACGCCGGATATCGTCCACGAGTAACCAGTCCAACATGATGCTGAGCAGCGACGACGCCACAGATGTGGTAAGGTGATGGGGTGGTGATGGTAGAGTTCGAATTGGCTGAGAGTTTACTGTGGTGTGATGCAGACGATGATCGACTTTGGCAGGCCAATTCGCGAAGCCGCTCCCGGAGGACAAGGCTGTGGATCTCAGTCAATGGAGCGGGCTTCGCCAGCACCCACGTGAACTCCGGAACTTTAGGTGCGTGCGCGTTCTGTGGCGGCATTGGGTGAAAATGTGCTGACTGTGTTGACCTTGGCTGACGGAGTGGAAGGGTGCTACGTGCGTACCGAGCGAAATCCGTCGCTCCGACGCCATTTCAAGCTCCGCAAGTGCGTCAGCGTGGACGGAAGCGCACCATGGTTGGATAAACAGGGTTGTTGATTTGACGGTAGAATTGCGTCACTAATGACTCGAAATATTGATCGCGCAGACGGAGGTGATAACATGCAGCATTCGACGAATTAGTACTCAGTCCACGGCCTTCTTTCTTTATCATACCGCGTGAACGCTCGGCGATGAGTAGTGCTTCACCACCCAGAAACAGAACCACAAATTAATACATATATAGTACTGGCCACTACAGGGGCAGGGCCGCACGAGTTGAGCGGAAATAGAAGGCGTATGTGCGTCTCCGACGCGCTCGTCAAAACTTACTGCAAAGGGCCAAATTGTATTGACTGAATGGCAGGCCCGCACTAGCTCCATCGATCGCCTGGGCGTGTTCGTACCTAGCCGATTCATTTTGCTGGGCATCACTTTTCTTACAAAGCTACTTTACCACTGAGTGGTAGTTTTGCGTTCTAACTGCGCGATGTCCAAACCTAACCGGCAACTGAGGTACGCGTACGGCAATACATCAATCCACAAACCAGCAATACATCACCTGGCGGGGCCGTCTTCTTCCTCCGTTCTCCCCTCCTCATCACCAGCCGCTCCATCGTCGTCATCGCCGTTCATCCTCAACGTTTCATTGTCATCGACATCATCATCAGCATCGTCGTCGTTGTCCTCAATTCGAGCAGTGACCTGCTCCCCGTCATCTTCATCCTCCGGACGGCCCCGGCATCGTTCTCAGTCCTTTCCACCTCAATCCGTCATCATCGTCGTCCCATGAGCTGCCACATCTACCTTAAGAGTCCTCTCGTTCTCGTCGTCTTCGAGTTCGTGTGAGATACGGCAGCCCACTTCCTCCTCTTGCTCTCCATCACCCTCTCCGCCTGTCTTCCTCCTCCTCGTCATTCTCCGCTGCTGCGTCGTCTCCGTCTCCTCCACAGGTCTTCCTTCTCGTCGTCGCTTACCGGCGCTATCTTCGTCGCTCTTAGCGACGCTGTCCACGATCCTCGGGGGCTTCGTTCGCCACGTCTGCCGGATCCTTATGCGCTCACAGGCTTCTCCACAGCCTTGGGCATTGGTAGTCGTCACCTGTCATGAACCCCCGTACGGCAGGCCAAAGGACTTGAGTTATATCCTAGCACCAACTGTATCTTCCTTCCAGCCCTCGATCATAGCAGCCGCGTACGGGCAGCACCAAGGCGGCGCAAACGTACCTCATCGTGGTTTGCTGATACTGCTTAGGGAGGAAGATCTGACCTTCGTGCCCGAAGTGCGGTGCAGACTGCTGGCGGGAGGCTAAGAGCGTGAAAATGCGCGGGGTTTCTTCCAGTGTAGCGTTTTGCGGCCCTTCCAGCGCGGTGTGGGCCACACCAGTGAAGCCTTCATAAAACAATAGTTTTATCCTTGCGCATTATTAACCCTATAAGATAACGTTACATTCTCGGTTCACAGGTTCTCTGAATTCGCCTATACCTGGCACTTCCTGCTGCGACTTATGGGTGTTGAGTATCGAGAGCAAGCCGCTTTAGGTGTAGACGTCACATTTTAAACGTTTTACCGCTATTGCAGGTTAATCGGGCGAGTTGGTGATAAATGTAATGATAGAATCCAATAACATAGTCTAACATTAAAACACTACTGAAAATGACTTTATCGTATCGGAAGCGATTTTTTAGTTTGAGATTGAAAACTCAAAGCAATACTCGATTGAGTGTTGACATGTTATGTCAACCAATCATATCGTTAATAGTTGTGTATCATACGTCTTCGATCAATCTGTCTTACTGGGCCCTGGGTTATAGTAGCTAGTCTACCGGCTAGGGGTGATCCGCATCGTCAAGTCGTCCTCACTTGGCATCCATGCGATTATGTCTCCCGAGGTTTCTTCCACTCGGTCGTGTTTTGTGCTGGTACGAGCGCGAGAAGGAGTCAGGTTTTGGTGCGGAGCCGGCGTCCTCGCTTGGTATTGCGAGGTCCTGATCAAGATCGTTGGTAGCGGGTGCGGGGCGTCCTCGCCTAATACCCAGTTAGAGCTGTCAGTAGCGAGCCATTTGCATGAACGCTGGGTTGCGATCGAGCCCCGAAGAACTTATGTAAAGAGTTACCCATCGTGCCTTGGTGATGAGGTGCCAGCGGTCGACGTTACAGCGCTTAGAGGCCCTTGCGTGGAGGAATCCGCCGAGGGTGGACGCCGAGTCTTGGCAGGTTGTCGGCGATGAAGCTCTCAAGGCCGAGCACGTCCCCTTCAGCAGCCCATTGCCGCGGTTGTATGGCAAAATCGGCAATGCGTAGCTGTGGTACAGGCGAAGCTTTCTGGATGCGCTCGGAAGTCTGCGAGGTTCACAGCCATAGTTCCACATTCGGTTGAGGGGCGGCACGGGCGAGCTGTTTCGCGCGCAGAACGTCTTCGCATCGACCAGAAGCGGAACCGAGTTTCTTGGTGGTGCACCATGCTTCCTCTTGGGCGCGGACGTGACGAGTAGAATACTGGTTGATGCGAGCAGTAGCCGTCGTCAGCTCGGTCTTTTGACGGAGTTCATAGCCAGCGACCAGCGAGGCAAGATCGCTGGGTTGGTCTTGGATGATAGGCGGTGGCTTCGACGGTGCGGCACACGAACAGCGTCGTCTGCGTAGACGATCATATCGTCGAGGATACACGGCCAAGCGTCAGAAGTCCGGCGAGATCGCGTAAAGCAGCTTCTAGGGTAGACAATGAACAGAACAGGAGAAAGTGGAGTCGCCTTGGGGCGCTGCCGGGTTACTTGTGAACGGGTTCAGCGTGGTCGATCAGATCGGAGCGACAGCGTTGTGCCGCGAGCAGGAGCTGGATAGGCGCACTTCGTCGTCGTCGAGAGACTGCGAACACCGTCCATGAGCTTGGCCGGTCGATGGTGTCGAAGGCCCGCGACAGGTCAATGCCGAGGATATGATATACACTCGCGACGCGTTGAACAGATCAGCGATCAGCGGTGGGCCCCGACACGGCATCGCGGTGCTGCGACCGGGCGGAAGCCGCTCTGATGGCGAAGATACCCTGCCGTGCCCGGCAATCCGGCGAAGTCGCCATGACCGATAGTGCTTTTCGAACGCAATGAGCAGTACGATTAGAGGCCGGAGGCTGGGCTAGCACTCGCCGCGACAATTTGTTCGGCTTGGGCAGGCCAATCAGTAGGCCGGCCAAGCCGGATCCATTGACCTGTAGGCGAATCCTTGATTGATGAGCTCAGCCGCGGCTTGGGCGAGAGCATCAGCGCCATTAGCTGAGTAGTTCGGCTGATCACGCGTCTGGGCCGGCGGCGCGGCCGTTCTTAGCGAGCCGGCGGAAGGCGCGTTCGAGCTCGGCTGGGTCAATCGGTAGCTGCAGCGGTCGGCGCTCCGAGTCGGGGTGGATTACTTCTCGGGATGGGTCAACAAGAGAGAGTGAAAGTGCTCTCGCACTAGGTGGTTACTCGGTTGAGTAGATATAACTCAGTTTCCTGTGTTGTTGTAGATTTCTAGGCGTAGCTGCTGCTGGAGAGTAGGAGGGTGTTTTTAACTTGCGGGTCGGCGAAGCGGCCTTTGCTGATAACAGGCTGGTAGCCGACGGAATCTTCGGCGGACGATGTAGGCGTGGCGGAGAATGCGGTCCCAGCGGTCTTGGGGCGAAGCGATGCTCAGAAGTCTCGGCGTCGTCTTGGAGTGCAGTGGCGGGCGGCGTTGTATCGGTGCGGGCGTCTTCATCGTAGTAAGAGTCGGCTGCGTGCGAGGCGTGTTCACTCGTCACGCGGGCGACGTGGGTCTGGAAGCGGCGTCAGGGGACGTGCGGTGCAGATCGAGCGGCACTAGCTGTGGTCGGAGTTAGTGCGGAGTGCCGCCCATCGTGGGCATTAGTGCAGAGCTTGAGGATGGACGCCAGGCTGAGCACGTAGTCGATTTGATTGTAGATGCGGTGTCCGACGCGTCGTTGCGTCCGTTGTAAGATTCTTGGCACGCTTGCGGAAGAAAGTGTTAGTTGCAGTTAGTCCATTAATTCACATGAAAGCAGCGAGTAAGTGCCCATGGTGCGGTTGCGATATCCGCGGGCCCCGGGATGCCTACGAAGTGCTTTCGCCGCGTCGCGAGTTGGCCCAGTTTGGTGAAGTCGCCGAGAACAAAGTGAGTCGCGCCGGGGAAGCTTGTTGTGTGTCGTAGCGAGGTCAGCGTAGAAGCGGTCGCTTTCTCGCCGCTGCAGCCCCATGTGTGGGGCGTCTGCGTTATGATGTTCATGGTCCGCTTCGGAGCCGTGCTGGAGACACCGATGCGGTCGGGGAACGACCCACGCTGGTGACGTAGCGCAGGTGAGACGCCACCACAAAGCCGACGCCGTAGTGGGGGTTAGTGCATTTCAAGGTGATCGAGTAGTTACCGATGGACTGCGTGGCTTCGGTGCATATCTTCGTCTCTTGGAGGGCAGCAATGTCGACGCGGTACGCCGCGAGGTCTCTGCAAGGCGTGTCGAGCTTCTTGCGCTCTGAACCAATGGAGTTCATTGAACGTACTAAGCGAGGGAGGCGGGGAGATCTCGGGGAGGGTGTTGTAGGAGTAGATGTGAGGGATAGACTTGTTAGAGACACGGCAAATGCTCGAAAGCACTGCCTTAAAGCGACCGGCGAGCATCAAGCCCGTCAGCGCTCCGGGAGGCGTCACCCCAACCCACCAAAAAACAATCATATGTACCGCAAATTAAACAGGGGTCGTAATAAAATCTACATGTATTATGCTTTGCAATGCGTTTGTCGTTTTCACCTAGTGCGCGAGGTTATAATAGCTGGCGCCCGATATAAAAGCAGATGGCCACTAACTCGACCAAGTTAGGCTCGTCAAAAAAGGTGGACTTACGGCACGCGTGTCCGCAATGCCAGAGAACTTTAGCACCCAGCATGGACTTCCACATCCATATGAGCGGGTGTCTGAAAAATCAGCTTAAACGCAAGCCACAGTCCACCGAGGAGACGGTCACGCTACGCCCAAGATTATGAAACAAAACGAAGGACAAAACCAAAACAACCTCGTGAAGAATGTGGTTCGAGGTCAGTATGTGGAGCCGTTAATCCGTGCAAGCGACGATGAGGGCTTCCAGAAGCCCACCATTGCGACGGATTCTCCGTGCTCCGACGCTCTACTGAAGCTAAAGGGGCCGAATGTGGCGAGAAGGATTCAACGACGAAAACAGGCACGTATCAGGACCCTGGTGAAAATGGCCTCAAGCTGGCAGTGCGGGAGTTTTCGAGCCATACCCAGTCCGGCACATAACACCGCCAGTTTTGTCTTAGCGTAATTTTTACCAACAACTCAATTCCTACTCCTTCCTGAGCTCCAGCTGCTGAAAACGTCGATACACTCGCCAAGTAGCGCCTGGTGCGAAGGAGGTCTCCCACACCTCCGAGGCACCGCACAGCACAACAATGGGATAACGTACAAAATGTATGCTTATCTCGAAAGAAAAAAATCATGCCTCCTTCAGCGCATTACGTCGGCAGTTTTTCTTTACCGCAAGATATTCATCTACCACCATTGTGTCATCTCGCGCTTAGGTACTTGATAGCGACCTCTTAAATCTGGTCCGCCTCAAGTAAGATGGTGTTGCGTCACTAGGTGCGCGATTGTGGGTCAGGCGGAGTTCAATTTTGATGCGGGAGAGATCGACGATGGTGCGAAGGTGAACAAGTTAAAGAAAGCGATCGCGGAGATCAGAAGTATTAGATTTCGCGAAAGCAAGCTTCGCAGCCTTCCTGGCGAAGCGGAGGCGACGGCGCGTGGGTGACGGAGCGCTAGAACGTGAAGAAGGCATGAAGGGCGCGAGATGGTCAGTTGAGGCTTGTAATCGCGAGGAGCTCGCTACCTGGTTCGTTTTGAAAGAGCTCACCCAGAAGAGAGGTATGCCAAGCAAAGCATGGACCCCGTTCACGTACTGGTGGGTGATCGGAGCAGGAACAAAATCGCGAGTTGAAGTGCCCACGATTCGTTTCGATGCTTGCGGTATGCGGCGCGACATGATGGAGCTTATGAGGTTGCTTTTCTCTATGCGACAAAGATAAGTCCTTCTCTGATGGGGCACTTTCAGGTCAACTTGTGGAGAAAGATTAGAAATGACGAAGTGTTCGTCGAAGCTGCACCAACGAACGGAGGAAGGCATTTGGTCGGAGAAAACTCAGAGCTGCACAGTCCTTTAAGAACTGGGGCTGCTTTGATGACAATTTATTACTCTTATTCAACGACGTATTGGCAGCTGGGTGGTATGGTCGTCAACATGCGAGAGATATACAATGTAGGTTGTTCTCAGTCTCCCACTCGCTCAACTAAGGTAAGACCTAAAACCGGTTGGATCTGCGACCTACTCGTGGGATGTTTCGTGCCAAGCCAGTCCTAAGATGATAGACTGCCACGTCCCAGTGGATTTCGATTTGGAGGGCGGGTAGAGAATGATGATTGCCCCATTTTGTTCGAGCAAGATCAATTATAGAGTGATAGTGCGTTTTGAAGTCAAGTTGAATAAGATATCTGCAGAATATCTGCCCCTAAAGGCTCAGCAAGCAATTCTCTTGATGCCCGCTCGTTTGTTGATCAAAAGCCACCAATCTGTTGTTGTCAAAGTTGCGAATAGCAGAAGTGCCAACAAGGGCTGCGAAGTCATTGTTTCGGAAACTTTATTTCCTGGACAACGTGTGTCTCCATGGGTGGCGCCTTGACCCGGTTTCCTGCTCTTGTTTGGGAATTGTTGATGGGTGGAGGGTGATGCATTTCTGGCCGTGGCACTCATGGACGCGTGTTCAAGGTCATTGGGCAGGATGGGAAGGCTATTTGCGCTTAAAATTGTGGAGAAATGTCCTGGGAGACGTCTACAGAGGAGAAGGCTCTGATGATTGCCCAGCACACAGGCTTCGACGATTAGTCTACCAATGGGAAAGCCTCATCCGAGAAACTCCTGAGGGCGCGCGTTATTGTTTGTCTCCAGTTGGAAGCCTCTGCCTCGACCAACGACACGACATGAAGAGGAAACCTCTTGACTGTTATGACAGCCTCCACGCGAATGCCTAGTCCATGGAGATCCTCGCGCCGAATGTAATCCTCTAGTGGAAAATCCTCTCTGGATTGATCTTGTGGAAGCGATGGAAGCTGAGCCCCAATTTGATATCAATATGATGCCGGAAATTCCTACACGGTCCATCCCTCGACTCTCTCCCACATTGTGCTGGACTCGGTGCTGAAGCAGCGTTGATCGACAACTTATGGCAAAGCGCACACGAGAAAATCTGATCGTCTGGCCGAAGTAGCCCGTGGAGTATCTTACTTTTTTAAATTAGCTAAGCGAATTTAAAAGTCGCATTGATTCATTTGCACGCCAATAGTGGTTAGGAAGTTGTTCAGTGAGCGCCTTAGCCTCCTCCAGCCTAACGATGTACGTCCGCACCACCATTAATGAATACATCAGCGAGCTGGTGGCAGGCTATGTAGGATTCAGCTTAATCACTAAGCGCTACGTTGGAGAACATCTGAGTGACAAATATTTAATTAGTAATAGTAGTAAATACGGCGTACTCTCCAATACCAGGCTAACAAGGATCGCATTTAAAGCAGCGCAGAAGCGCTACGACCAGCGCACCCAGCTGAAGCTCCGTTGCCGTATGCAGAAGAATTACGACGACAAGAATAGAGAGCAGATTCGGCTCGAAAGCGGAAGTCCAAAAGCGAATTTAACGAAGGCGAGGACGTAACTTACCATAGGAAACCGGATTAGCTGAATTAATTACTGGGGAATTTGCAGATTTGGTCAGGGTGGTTTGACTGGAAATTTGCAATTCGGCTCAGGCGTTTGACGTAAATCAGTCCGACTCAGGAAACAAAGCCGTGCTTCACCCGGAACAGCCTTGGATTTTTTGCGGTGAGCGCGAAAAGAAGTCATAATGCTTCTACAATGCGTTTGTCGTTTTCACCTAGTGTTTTGCCCGAGCTTATAATATCTGGCGCCCGATATAAAAACAGATGGCCACTAACTCGACCAAGCTTATTTTCACCAGCCTTGATCTCGATCTCGATTTACGCTATCTGTGGTCGATGTGCCGGATCCAAAACGCAATTCGGGCCGATTTATTTAAATCGCGGCATGACTGTGACAGGTATTTAATGCACGGCTTATTGATGGATAACATACAAGGAACCCACTGTGGACCTTGACGAGTGGTCGGGCAGGATCGCGCTGCCGATCTGTCGAAGCTACCGACAGTTTCGAAACCTTCACTTGCACAAGTGCAGCATGCACTCTCTGACTACCGTTGGACGAGCCTGTTTTCTTTATGCATGTGATATGGCGCTATATGTGATGGAATATGTTTGGCCTAACGTGCGAACACTGCAACGTTGGTACAAGTTGTTTTTGACCGATGGTGGTGGCTGATGGTGAGATCGAACTAACCGCTCGTCGCGTTGGCCGAGTGCCGTGTTACCCGTGTTCGAAAGTACGTGAAAGCCACCCATACCTTTATTTAGAGGAGCTACAGCGGTTCATGCCGAAACGCTTTTCCTAAAGTAAAATGGTAGCGTAGCTATCAACATGTGGACTTACATGGCGGAGTGAGCCTGCCACAACAGAGCGGAAAGCCCAGCTGTTGCAGGAGACCGCTACGTGCACCTTTACAGACAGAAGACTAACGAGCCGTTAAACACGTCCAACAGAGCTGTACCGGAGTAGCAGTGAGCCGGCGACGTTACCTCCGGTGTCCTGAGAACCACGATGCCCGTTATGTTATGTAGGAAGAGGTGGTGCGACTTACTACGCTGAGGGTCGATTTACTACGCCGTCTCGCATTTTTGTCTTCGGAATTCATTTTATCTCAGAGGATCGATCTAAGCCCTAAATCCGGGCGACAAAATGTCTGCGGTCTGCAAACCACAATAATAATATGTGCTAATTCTGGAGAAGGAACCAAACAATAAACATCCACAGCGCCACAGCGTGTACATTTTCATTTTTAAAAATATCGCGGCTCTGCGTGCGTGTGACTTGTTCTTCTTTTACGCTATTAATCGTTAGCAAATGTTAAGAGCCAGCCTAGTACATGTGCGGGTACAAGTAACACAGCTTTGGTTTTGGTGCTCGGGGTCGCACCCATCGAAATGTTAGGCCAGGCAGCTGATCGGAAAAGGTGCACACAGCCCACAGCAAAATCCGCTGTTTGCCGAGATCGGCGGGATAGCGGCCATGTCGTCTTGTGCGAACCGGTCGGGTCTCGACTCGAGATGGATGGCGTGCGATCGGCGCGAAAGGTCGCTCTCGGGCGGCACGGCAGGTTTGGAGGGACGTCATTGTACACATGGCTCGAGCGGTGGCTGGGACGCCGCGGCTTCATTACGCACTGTACTCGTAGCGAAGCGAAGCCGCTATACTAATCACGGCGACTAATGTAATGACCCGCGGATGGCTGCCGTTGACAGCGAGCGTCGCGTTGTCAAGAGCACTAAGCTAGCGTGGGATGGTTTTCATCATGGTTTTCATCATGGTTTTCAACGGGCGGTCCGGTGCTCGATTCCGGTAGCCCGGAAACGTCAAGTCAGGCCTTATTTCAGCAGCAGCGGCACAATCCATCCCAGGCGCGGCGAAATGGATTACGCCTGAGATCGATCGCTTGGGCACAGCGTATTGGGCGATCGGCGCGCGCGCTAACCCAGCTAGCGCAAGGATCACACAGAACGCCAAGTGCTGAGAAAGGCGAGTCAACGCGATCGGCGATGCCTGTCAGGCCTCGTGGTGTAAGGGACGCTCGGCTCAGGGCGCAGTGCAG
The DNA here is from genome assembly GCF_018691715.1 of Phytophthora cinnamomi. Lineage (NCBI taxonomy): Eukaryota > Oomycota > Peronosporomycetes > Peronosporales > Peronosporaceae > Phytophthora > Phytophthora cinnamomi. The sequence continues at coordinate 309,036 of NW_027150975.1, forward strand.
TGCAGCGTGCTCATTCCTCAATTTGCCCGTAGCACGGCGGATTCCCCAGCCCCTGGACTCTTTTAAGACCACGCGGGCGGACCTCGTTCGATAGACACGGCATGCGGCTCGCGGGCGTTCGCGGCGGTCCGCGCTGGCGTCGTCCGCCAGCCGCGTAGCGCGTACTGGAACCCCATCATGATCAAGAACTACCAGATTGTTCGACTCAGGGCACGGGCGACTACTTCGCCGTCAAGGGCGTGGACCTACCCCGCGCACTTTAACTCAGGCGCGACTCAACGTCAACAACTACGACTTCTTCACGGACGACAACAGCTCCATCTGGAAGGACGACATCGCCTACCTCTCGGAGGCGGGCGCCAACGCCGATGCGGCTGTACGCCGTGGACCCGTCAAGAATCGCACGACGACTTCATGTGCGAGCTGCGCAAGGTACGGCATGTACGCTCGTGGACCTGGGCGCCACCTGCGAACACTCCATCACGGTGGACGAAATTACCCGGCCTGCTACCCAGGCGCGCTCAAGACGCGCGGCCAGCAGATCATCACCGAGTTCGCCCAGTATGACCAACGCTGGGCTTCAGCGCCGGCAACGGGTGAACAACGTTGGTGGACGACGCCTCCACCGGCGCCCCGTGCCAGAAGAAGTTCATCCGAGACATGCGCGCCTTCATCGGCGGCTGCTCGTCCCACACCATGCGCAGCATCCCCGTGGGCGTCGTGATGGCCGACCCGGACACCACCCAGAACAACCGCCAGCTCAACGCGCAGTACTACAACTGCCGCACGGACTCGAGCGACAAGTACGGGGGGGGAACGCGCGCCGGTGGTACGGGCTCAACACGTACGAGTACTGCAACGGTGATGTGACGACGTTGGCCGACGCCGATGGTTTCTCACGCAGCTGCTGACGGACTTCGCAGCACAGCATGTCCATCCCGAGTCATGCTGACCGAGGTACGGCTGCGTGAATCAAAGCTTCCCACGGTGGGCAAGTACGGGCGCAGCGCACGTGGCGCCAGGCCGGCTGGCTGCTGGGCGACGACTTCCCGCAAGGTATTCTCCGGCGGCTTCGCCTTCGGTACTCGACCGAGATGGCCAACTCGGACGGCTCGGGCTCGTCCGCTTCGGCATACCCGTTCACGTCGTACGGCGCGCAGAACTACAGCCGGGCTACTACTCGCCCGGGGACTGCGACTGGATCAGCTTTCCTTGTGCTCGTACAACCCGATGCCGAACTTCTACAACCTTTCGACGCACTACAATGACACGGACTTCTCGATCCGAGTCCTCGTCACTGACTTCACGGCCGACTCCGGATCGCTCGAGTCCCCGGACTGCCCGTCGGGCTACTCGACTCTCGCGAGGACTCGACATTAAGGAGTCGGACAGCGTCACGGACGAGTCGTGCCCATCCGAGGTGCTCAACTACAAGTGCTCAGGTCAGACGGCCAGCGACTGGACCAGCTACGAGGGCACCACGTCCAGCGCCGCCAGCGGCAGGAGACCGCCGAGAGCAGCGGCGACTCATCCGATGCTTCGGCTGTGAGCATGTCAGTAGCCTCAGCGCTGCTGGTGGGTTCCGTGATCTTCACGCTGCTGTAGACAGCGTCCTTTTGAAGATGTGTCGTTGAATGGTAGAAGAACCGTAAAGGCAGCGAGCGCTGGTCGGCGAGGACAGCCGATGAATCCCCAGATAATAAACAAGCTGCAAAGATATTGTATTTTTAAGCTAAACTGTTGGGGCGTTGCCGAAGCTTCACGTGGTGTTAGTGGACGTCTTATCATGTTGGCGTAGACTCTGCGCAGTAGAGCTCTAAGTGTGTGTCTTGGCGAGGCAATAGCATTAATTTTGCCCGATCGACCAGACGATCGTGAGTAACATGGAGGGGCGGAGCAACATTTTTGTAGAGCAGTAGGTGATTGCTCTACTTGCAAGTAGGTTACTTTTGGGAACTGTAGCGATTTTAGCCATCGCGATACTGGTGTGTACAACCCCCGCCCGCGTTCATTACCTCAGAGGAATATTAATTTTAAAATTGGATTAATCAACGAGAGCAGTTCAGTTTCCGGTTTGGCTGGATCATGTTGCAGAATTAGATGACTCGAGGTAACCCTGTACAATAACGTGGAACCGGAAGCGAGTCGGAGGTTACGAATGCCGGTGGTGGCCCCAAATCCTTATTCAAGGTGTGTGGGTAAAATGTCGGTTTGTACTATAGAATTTGGGACCGCCCTTCGTGCGCGTTTTCAATCCCGTAGCAACACTGAAAGATGTGACAAAATCAAAAACTTAAAATGAGCTGGTGCTGAATGGATTCCCCGAAGTGTGCCAATTGCTAGGGCAGCCTCCTTCGACACGCCGCAAATCCAGCTTTGCTGGTTTACCACGAACATGAAAAACAACTTCTTCGGGCGTCGTTCGCCCCACGGTACGGCTATTAGCGCTTGTAGAGACTGCACAAATTATTGCAGCAGACGGCATAAACCGTACAGCTCGGTACGATGTAGCACCTTTTGAGATAAAGCTATGGCAGTTCTACTTCGCTTGTAAAGTTGTACCGCACGGTATTGCTACAATTGGTGTGCAACCTGCTTGCAAGTACATGCAATCACCTACTCACGCGCTTTACAAAGTGGCTAGATCTACTTGTTTTTTGATTAATTCCTCTACCCGTGGCGTGTGCTCCCTCTCTTGGTTGCTGCGTGAGACGAAACGAGTCCCACGACTAGAATTCTACCGCAACCACCGTGTTTTGCCACCGTTGGTCAACAAGTATGCCGTGGTTGCTACCTAGCTTCATCGTGCCGTGTCCGTGATTGAAGCTGGTTGATAGCTATGCAGCTTGCTGAACAACAATCGACCCAAACCGCGTATCCACGTAGAGAGTGTCCGCGTTCGAAGTGTCCTGGGTCACTCGTGAGAATATCAGGGCATACGAGCGTCTGACTTGATAAGGGGACACTTGCCGTTGGACGGTCACCATCAGGTCAATATCGAGACAAGAGACGCTGAACTCGTCTTACTTGGCGTTTGTATGCCGCTGGTTGTAGCACATTCGAACCTCAAGTCGGTCACTCCTCAATTCACCTGCGGCCCCGCGCGTCCACATTTGCAGTCAGGCGAATGCAGCACATCCCTCGATCATGCGACGCATTGCAGCAGTGGCAATGGCAATAGCTTCGCCGCAGCTGCCATGGCGCTGAGCTACACGAACCCCGTCACCATCAAGGGGCTACAAGATGTTCGACGCCAAGACGGGCGGGCCTTCCCCGTCAAGGGCATCGACTACTACCCGCTTGCCCCAACACAGCGGGGGACATGGACGCCAACAACCTCGATTTCTTCACGGACGACAACGAGGGCATCACAACGGACATCGAGTACCTGGCCGCCGGAATAACGCCGTCCAGTGTACGCCGTGGACCGTCAAGTCGACCTCTTCATGTGTGCGCTGCGGAGCCAAGGGCATGTACGCACTGGTGGATGCTAGCGCCAGCGCAGAACTGCTCCATCACGGTGGACGAGTACCCGGCGTGCTACTGAACTGAAGACTCGCGGGGAGCAGATCATCTCGAGTTCGCCCAATTACGACAACGTGCTGGCGTTCAGTGCAGACAGCAGAGTGAATAGCATCGTCGACGACGCGTGGACCAACGCCCGTGCAAGGAAAGAGTTCATTAGAGACATGAGGGCGTTCTGGGGGCTGCTCGAGCGCCAGGGATAATATCCCTGTGGGGGGGTGGTCATGGCCGACCCGGACACTACCAACAACAACCGAGAGGTGAATTCAAATACTACAACTGCAGGACGGACTCAGTGAGTACGGGGAGCGCGGAATGGTACGGACTCAACACGTATCGGTACTGCAACGCTAAGATCCTTGGAGTTGGCGTCGTCCGGTGGGTTTGAGAAGCTACTGACGGACTTTTTCGTCCTATGACCTGACGATCCCCGTCCTGCTCACGGAGTTCGGCTGTGTGAACCCGAGCTTCCCGACTGTGGACGGGTATGACGCAACGCACGTGGCTGCAGGCGGGGTGGCTGTTCGACTCGACGTTCCGTGACGTGTTTGCAGGTGGATTCGCTTTTGAATACTCGACGGAGAACGCCAATGCGAAGGACAAATCGCCCTACCCGTTCACGAGCTACGGAGCTCAGAACTACAGGCTGGGCTACACTTTTCGCCGGAGGATTGCGACCACGAGTCCAGTTCCTTGCGTTTGGCAATGCCAAACTACGACAACCTGGCGCGGAACAGTACAATGCCTGAAATGTCTCGGTAGAGCGCAGGACGACTTCACGCCGACCGAACCGCTTTACCGTCGTGCTGACGGCTTTGCTGCCTCGCTGACGTTACGTGGGGAGGCGGATGGCGTCCTCGATAGTTTGACCTGCCCGTCTACTGCTCAGCGGTACGAGTGCCCCGACCAGGAACCGAGTGGAAACTGGGCCCCAACGATGCTGGTTCCAGCTCGACGGCGTCGTCAAGACTTCTGACAGCAGAAGGCTGGAAGTTCAGTTACGTCGAGATCAGGAACGGGTACGACCGATGGGTGGCAACACGAGCTCTCCGTCCTCGAAGTTGACCTGGTCCGTTGCGATGGTTGGCGTGGTGGCGACTCTTGTTAGCGTTCTTATCTAATAATAGCCCAGACACAGTCGTTTGGTAAATATATTAGAGCTATGAAAATAGGGAAATGAGCGTTGATAAAACCGTACCAATGAATCCACAAAGAGATCAAACTACAAATACCAGCGTCATGTATTTGAACAAAGGGATATGATCTTGTCGAGGGGCCAATTTGTGGTGAGCACTGAAGTGCAAGTGCCTTGATCACTTTCGTCGCTTCGTTCATTTTTTGAAAAGCGATCCGGACGCAAGCCAGCCACCAACCAGTCAGCATGAACCTCGCTGCAACTCTCACAGTGCTGGTTGCTGCTCGCTGTCTCGAATGTGGAGGGCTACACGAACCCGGTCACCATCAAGGGCTACCAGATGTTCGACGCCAGACTGGCAGCCCCGTCGCCATTAGGCATCGACTACTACCCCGTCCCAATGCGGAATTTTTCGCTGAACGACAACAACATCGACTTCTTCACGGACGACCAGGAAGACGTTGGGGCCAGACATCAGTATCTTGCTGCTACGGGTGCCAATGCCGTGCGTTTATACGCCGTGGACCTTCAAGTCTTTTGATGCGTTCATGTGTGCTCTGCGTGCAAAAGGCATATACGCTTTCTCATCGATCTTGCAGCCAGGTACGCTGACGAATTTTTTGTTACCGCAATCACCGTGTTCATTAATAGCTAAGATTGGTGTGTTTCAGCTGCCAGAACTGCGCGATAACGAGGATGCGTACCCGGCTTGCTACAGTGCTGGCCTTAAGAGCCGTGGGGAGCAAATTATCCTCGCTTTCGCGCAGTACGATAACGATGCTGGTACGTTAGAATTAGCTGCTCCGTAGTTGTGCGCTGGTGTTCATACAGCCCTGACCCATATTTGCTCGTTTAACAGGGTTTCAGTGCTGGGAACAGTGAACAATGAAGTTAGATGCCTCAGTCAATGCACCTTGCCAGAAGAAGTTTATTCGCGACATGCGCGCACCTTCATCGCAAGTTGTAAGAGCATCCGCCAGATTCCTGTTGGTGTTGTCCTCGCTGATCCGCTCTAACCAGCAATAACCGCCCGAGTTAACGCCAAATACTACAACTGCCGCACCGATGCCACTGACGTACACGAAAACGCCGAGTGGTACGGACTCAATGCGTACCAATACTGTGACAACACTGCCAAGACAATCACGGACGCTGGAGCTGCCGGCTTCAAACAGCTCAGACGGACTTCCTGTCGTATAACCTTGACGATCCCTGGCGGTACTGACCGAGTACGGGTGCCTGAACGCGAATTTCCCGAAGGTTGGCGATTACGAAGTAGCCCAGCGCGCACGTGGCTTCCAGACTGGTTGGTTGTACTCGTCAGACTTTCGCAGGTCTTCTCTGGGGTTCGCCTTCGAAATTGCTCTACTGAGCTTCAAAACTCGGCATTCTCCCACGCCAGCATCGGTTTACCCTTTTACAAGTTATGGTCCGCAGGAACTACGGATCGGCTACTTCTCTCCTGCCGACTGCGATCATACTTCTGTGGCGTGTGTGTGTACAACCCGATGCCGAACTACGACAACCTGACTGCGCAGTATAGCGCAACCAAGCATTTCAAATTAGATTATGGCCGCCTTCACTAGCGATCGTGTCACGATTCCGACGTGCCCAACTGGTTTCCCAAATTGTCGGAAATTACGTGGGCCTCTGACGGTAATAAGAGTTTGACGTGTCCAACGGCAGTGCAAGAAAGCAATACATGCTCCGGTCAAAGTCGAGAATTGGTACCTGGGCAGGCATCGGGATCGGGTACAGTTAGCGGCAGCAGTGGCAGCAACACCACCACTACCACCAGCAGCAAAACGGTTTCGTCTTCGACTACCAGTACCACCACCCGAGCGGAATACCTCCCAGTTTTCTCTTGCTGCATCTTTGTGTCCGTCACGTTGCTCTCGGCAATTCACAGGCACGCTGTTTTGAAGATCTTCCGATGTTCGATACGACGATACTTTTAGCAAAGCTTTTATACTGCTTCGTAGCATATGATTAAATTTTACTACCGTAGATTTTAAGGAAATAGAATGAGACGCCCCCTCGTCCTGGAAAGCAGAAGTGCGTGATCGGTCTCTGGTGGGCAAAACCATCATGTCCAGAAATATCTTCGTAATGCACTCTTTGTCGCCACTGGCGACTCGCCAATCAGTCGAGGCCGGTTGGCATCAAAGCGAAAGCAAAACTTGCATCGTTGACGTGAACGAAAAGACCTGCTCGTGCATTCATTTCCAACACAACATAATCCATCTTACTAATCCAGATGACTGAACTCCAGTTTGGTTGAGTGGCGCGTCGAATAGCACGGGCGGATGAAATCGTCAGCATACCAGGCTCGAAAATGTTGATGATATCGAGGCTTCTCTCTCAAATACAGCGGGTGTTGTCCACCCTGGGGTGAAGCATTACTGAAAAGATAAGTGAGAGTAGGTTGGGTGGGTAGGCAGTTCATGTGCGCGCATTTCCGATAAGAACACGTAAAGGAAACATTTTTCGAGACGCGGCGCAATACATAAACGTTGGTCTTCTCTGAATATAGAAAATGCATGGTGATACCCTATTCCAACGGGGCTATAGCCATCGTAGCGGCACAATTTGAAGATTTAAAATGGTTTTGTCGTTGTTAAAGCTAGTGTCTATATGCAGTCCATGTTCGGCACAATGTTTGATTGTCGTGTTACATGTTCGTCGTTTCTGTAGGCTTAAGTCGACTGGACGAGTGCCAGTGCGTCGCGGAAGCAAGACATCATCTTTTCGATGGCCCAATCGGGCGTTTCGGGGAGTTACTGGCAGGTAGACCAAGCTGGAGATCAAGTGCCAGGTCAATAGGTAAAGTACTTCTATCAATTTTCCATACGGGAAATTGTAATATCTGGGACGAACCTGGACATGTGATGTTCTTGGCGTGCACAGGATCGTGCTCATGCCCTTGCCCGGGCTACATGTGTACGAACAAATAGGTGAGCTCGATGGGGAAAATCAGCATCAAATCGGTATAAGCATTTTGCGGTACCTTGGCGTAAAGCTAGCTGTGTAGCTCGAAGTGACATCAAAGGCAACCCTTTGTCATCCCTATGTCATTACAGATATCATGAAAGCTTAGCTGTCAACCAATGAACTTACATGTTTGTTCATGTAGCTGACAACATCTTTCGGGGACGGAACGCACACGGGGAACAACCAGTAGTAGTGCTTCTCGGCGTGGTGACCTGGGATCTAAGGTGCAAATCATACACGTAGCGTTACAATACTGTTAATAAAGGTTTAGCATTGAAGATTGTAGTTCGTACCGAAACGTTGGGTAGGTCGCTGATGGCGTGGCCAATTGCTCACTCTGGGCTAAATTCAAATTGGTGAGAAACACTTTGGAAACTAACCAGAAAAGTTACCAACACAACCATACTTACTTTCTCAGAAGAACGTACTGCTCATCCATGCAAGTCAGGCGTCGATGCATGAGCCAAGCAATGCCATCGACGGTCGATACTGAATGGTGACACGAGCTCTCCTCCACCTAAAACCACGAATAGCAGACTATTGATGACTTTGTCGTGGTCCGCTAGATTACAAAACCAATGCAACAATAGGCAAGTATTTCAGAGAAAGGCAAATTACTCGCGGTGAAGAACGTCTCCAAACGTACGCGCCAAACTGATTGCGGCATGCGTGAAGGAAAGTCCATTAGAGCGCTGGTGTGGAAATACCGTGCAGCACACCGTACTTCACCAATCAGCGAGAAGAAGAACAGGTTTGTTCGGCACGGATATCTACAAATGACGCATCAACACACTGTAGAAAACCACGGCATTTGACGCGTTCCCCACAGCCATACTACCTTCTCTCACGTGGCGCATCTTCCAGCACAGCCGAGTTCAATGCGTGAATGATCGCCCCACCGAACGATGTGGCCGTCTTAATCGTTCGAAGCTGAACATCGACACATCTGCCCGATTCTCGCCCGTGTACTGCATCCCCATGAACGCCTGCGCGCAGTCCTCCACGACCAGCAGGTTGTTTACTGCGCGCGACCTCAGGAACCTCATCTAACGGAAAGCGCGAGCCGAAAATGTGGAGCGTCATCGCTTTTCGTTTTCTGCATGCACCCGCAGACAACCACCAACAAAATCAGCCCGTCACCCACACACCGCAACAAGATACTGTATCCTTAAAACTCTATCACTTGCATCCGTGACGGCCTTCCCTATTCCAACTGCTCCACATCCACCGCCAGCGTCCCCGGGTTCAGATCCACCGGCACCGGCGCAGTCCATGGTAACGCAGCGTAAGAGCATATCCGGGGATGGTGATGGCGCTACCCAGCACCTCGGTCCCCGCAGGCTTCAAAGTTTGCAACAACAGGTCGAACCCCGTCCTAATATGGCAGAACATCGAACAAATAAGCCCCACAGTCCCTGTCCGCACTGCACTGCAGCGCCTCGTCACCTGATCGAGAGCGTGACCATCAGCGTGGCCGCTGGGGTCCCACAGACTCGTGATCTTCTGCTCGAAATCCTGGCGCTGCTGCTCCCTCAGCTGCAGACACGCCGCCAGCCCCGCGCCAATGTCCCGGTACGTCACGTCCAGCTTCTTGCGGGGAAAATCGCCCACACGGGCGGAGGCGGACGGCGCTCAATTGACCTGCCCACAATAAAACAATAAAAGCGAAAGTTATGTTGTGATGCATAGGTCAGAAATTGACGTACAGTGTTGGTGGTGTTGTCAGTTGGGAGGCGATGGAGATGAGTGCTATTAACTGTTAAAGGGAGACGCATACCAGATGGTTTGAGGCGGCAGGGGCGTGGGGAAGAGCTCATGCTCGACGGGAGGAGGTGCGCAGGTGTGCGAATTCGTCGACTGACTTATTGCGAAGTGACGTGCTGTGTGGTTCAGCATTGGTTTGATCGGCCAATCAGTGGGAAGGTGATGCTAAGTGATACGCCTTTGATAACGGTGGTCAGTGGATAGCAGAAGTTTATTACTATTGTTTCAGTATGCTGAGTAGTTGACGCTTTTATAGGTGAAGTCTGCTGTGCATGTGTGCGGAACCACCAGAAAGATACGCGGTAATCTGTTGGGGATGCGGCTGGAAGCGCAGCTCGCGGTCATAATGGGAGCATCACCCGCGCTTGCGTTTGGCTGTCGCAGAACGTGTGTGTGCTGTCGTAAAGGCAGGAAGGGGGGTCTTCCTCGCAAAGGAAACAAATTGTGCGCGGAGACGAGAAAGTGGATATGGTTCCCACCTTCGAGAAAATATCGGTCCCGTGTCCTCGATCGTCAAGTTAAACCATAGTCGCTCATGCGGATGGTGTACTCCGGTGCTTTGGTATGCTGCTTGTTTTCAGCATAAATTACAAAGGAATTAAAGCGGGAAGTGTCTGCCTTGAGCAACGCGTCAACAAACCAACTTTACATATATTTCAAGTCATGCAGCTCAACGTAGGAATAGCCACGTACGTACATGTGTTGGCGGCGCAGTTTACTATAAAACATATCGTGCAGAGTGTTTCGGTGCAGAGCGCCGTCATCAAAACCAGCAGGTCCTTAAATCAGCGTTGCCAGGTCGCCAGCAACGTGGCAGACGCAGCCGACGAATTGAGAAGTTTCTCCGCATCGCGTAGGGTGTAGAATATTGTGGATGCCAAGGACGAATCTCTGCTGTTGTAGGAAGGAGCAGCGCCAACTGTACCCGATCCCGAGCCGCTTGCCTGCATGGTGCTCGAGAGTTCGGACTGTAGCAAGTATAAGCCTGCACTCGCCACCACGTAATTTCCGACAATTTAGGAAACCAGTTGGGCACGTCGGAATCGTGACATGATCGCTAGTGAAGGCGGCCACGCTGGATTCGCAAATGTCAGTTTGCTTATAATGCGCGGTCAGGTTGTCGTAGTTCCGGGATGGGTTGTACACACGCCACAGAAGTATGATCGCAGTCGGCAGGAGAGAAGTAGCGAAGTCCGTAGTTCTTGCGGACCATAACTTGTAAAGGGTAAACCGATGATGGTGTAGTCAATGGCTTTACCCTGTAAAATAAAGAGTTCAGCTGCTGCCATGTTCCTTGATCGGACGAATGGACATGAAAAGATCCCTTGCGGGACGTGAAGAGGTGCGACTACTCCATTGGATCCGCCGATGTCCTCACCGCATCGCTACCGGTCGTTGCACCATGGAAGCTAGTGGCAGCCAAGCCTGGTGTCGCCACGCCGGACGGAAAAACAGGCGCGTCCGACTCGACGTACTACGTGTCACTCAGCGACCACATCAAGCACGCGCACCACCAGCCAGGACGAGGGCTTCCTGCTGCTGTCCTCCACTCGGAACAATACGCCGGATCGGTGTGGAGTCTCGGGCGCTGGCAATCCCACTTGACGTACATGAGCACAGGTCTCATGTACTCCGTTCCCTCAAGCCAACATCGAGTACTTCCCAGGACATTGGGCGCCTCCGACGCTCAGCTCAGCACGGTCGCAGTGGTGCGTGCACTGCCCTGGTCGTTCAAAGGTGCTTTTCGGGCTGCTGCCGGACGTTTTTTCCCCCATCTACGGCCAGCGGTTCACGCCATGTTGTTCTTCGGCTGCATTACGACGTCGCTGTTTCACTTGTTGCTGTCAATTCACAGCGCCACAGACTCATTGACGATTGTGTCGTTCACGCTGCTGCTGTTGGGGGCTACGGTTGAAGATTGTCGTTATGGCGGGCAGTGATGGCGAATCGTTGGTGGCGCATCGAGTTCTACTGCTGCAGCAAAATCGCCGAAGAGAGGTCGATGGAGGCGAAGCTAACAGAGGAAGAGTCAAAACGAAAGTGCAGCCAGAGGGACGCGACTGCAGACCACGGTGTATCTCTGTCCTTCGCTAGCGAAATGGTGGGCTACTGGGTGGGTGCAATGCTGAGCAACAAGTCGGAGTGGGGGTGGGGGCCTCGATGGGCCAGCAGTTCGCCTTCCTCGCATTTATCCCCATGATCACAGTTCTTCCGTCGCTGAGGTACTTCTACGAGCCGACGGAAAACGAATTATGCCGCTAGAAAGAGCAAGTCGCAGGGATCACGGCTTATGCTGCAGCGGCGTGCTACGTGGCAGCCAGTGTGTTTTCTGGTTTCGGCGGGCGCCTTGTTCGTGCAAAATGCTGCCTGGGGAACTTCCTCAAGGTGGCGTATATGATTTCAGCGCCTTCGAGTACGGGGCGCTGAAGGCGATGGAGAACTACCGTCACGTTTGCCTCGATTGTCGTGTACCGGTTGCATATTCTACTACCTCGGTACGAGGCGCCGTGGCATGACGGTACTTCGTAACGGGCCTCGTGGTAGCAAGTTTCTCTCTGCTTAACGTATTGCTGGTGTTTCAAGTGAATGAGACGTTTGGGATCCACCTCCCTTCCTGGTTTTGCGATGGGCGACGCTGCGGGCGAAATCGTTTGCGCGTAGTTCCAGTATGCTCCCGGTGGCGCAAATGTTCCGTCGCAGTGTGTCCAGAACAGCAAGAAGATTGGCGTTTGCACTTCTCACGAGCGTGACGAATCTCGCTCAGGCGTTTACCAACACCATATCGAATATGCTGCTCCACATTTGGCCGCGTTGAGCTCAAAAAAGGATCTTCAGAGACAGCCGCATGACTTCGGTGGTGTGTGGAAGCTGTCGGTCCTAACGAGTATCATCGCTGGTACCAGTGGTGTTCTGACGACTCAGTTGCTTCTAAGGGCCCGTCAACTCGAAGAAATGAGGGGCATCAACTCTCCCCGACCACAAGCGCTGCGATTGTTTGTAGGTCTCTACGGTTTTGGATTTGTGTGGGTGATCGTGCTAAGTATGCTGGCGATATTCTCTCCATGCCGTAATGCTTTGTCGGTGGGCATGGCTGCCAATAACAAGGCGAAAACAGCACCGAATTTACAGCAGATTTTTTGAGAGTAGAAACGCTGTAATTCTTGCTTGATGGAGTTACGGTTCAGCTCCTTATTTTGAGGTTTAACACAATTCAACCACGACAGCCCAAAATTGAGCACAGTGACCGTTTGTTGTATTTCTTGCATACATACAATCGGGTTTTACCCTACCATTGTCTTTCGTTTTGCCAGCTATTTCCACGTTTTACTACTAGTATGTGATCAGGGATGTCTTTACGAGAGTCCTATTAGCTTTTCAGTTTGTTGCTTGTGGGGATTCGACGACTTGTGGAGGATTGAGGAGATGCAGAATCTAGCTTTCCTTTTGCTGCAAGTCAGCACTAGCCAACGACAGTGAAGGTGATAATGATTCGATGTCGAAGGATTTTCTGGAGATGGCGGCTTGACTCTGCTGTTGCGAGGCCGATTAATGCTCTTAACCGTTTGTGCTTCTGCGGGCCGTTTTGAACTGATCCAAGTCGGAGGGAGGCTTAGCTGAATGCCGCTGAGTTCAATAATTACTACAGCTGCCTGCTTTGTCCCTGGCCACGCTTCAAATGACAACTGTGAAATCGAAGGTCGGGTTTTCTTGTA